>NC_058132.1:664519731-664534745 GCF_016433145.1 Gracilinanus agilis | reverse complement strand
CAGCTCTGCCTTCTAAAGAAGCCCCATTGAGGAGCCCATCGCATTCACAGCACGTCTGAAGCTTGCATTTTTTTCCTCCAAAAAAATTTTTTTTTACCCCTTTTGCTTCAGCCTTGACTGGAGAAAAAGAGAAAGGGAGGAGAGAGAGAGAGAGAGAGAGAGAGAGAGAGAGAGAGAGAGAGAGAGAGAGAGAGAGAGAGAGAGAGAATCCTTAAACTCCAGTTTTTTTTTTTTTCAGATGTGCTAAAAAATAAAAAAAATAAAAACATTTCCTTCAAAACAGGTAAGTCAAATACTCAAATACTTGTGGTGGGTCCTTTCTTTTATTGCCTAAATTTCTGAAACCTCAGTAGAAAGAGAAAGTAACGATTTGATCCTAGATGGTAAAGACAGAAGGTATTAAGTAAATATTATTTTGCAAAGGAAACTGAGAGAACTGACTGATACTGCAATAGATCCTTCTCTTCCTCTTCCTCTTTTCTTTTAATGTGGATGTTTTCAAGTGGCTAATCTGCTCGAAGTGTGCTTCTTTTTCTCATGGACCCACCTTTCCTTGCAGCTGGATGCATTATTTAATACAAGTTAAATCCAAAGATTTATCCTTTCCTACTTTGCTTACAAATTCATTTCAGTCCTTAAATTAGTAGCCAAATTGATAAAATACCTCCTTTATGTCATGTGTGTGAGGAGGATAGATATGCTAATAAACATCTTTTTATGATTTCTCTTGATGGAAAAAAAAAAGAAGCCATCAATTTCAGATTGCTATTTCAGTGAGTGCCTTGGGAAGGACAATCAAATAAACTGCATTATTATAATTTATTCATGTAGACATTCCTTTACATTATATGATATCTAGGGAAGCAAAAGGACAGCCAGACGGAAAAGAGCTGTCTGTTAGCACAATATATTGCCTTTTTTTTTTTTTAGTATAGCTTTCTTTTGAAATGTATATAATATGATAACCCATTTATTCCCAGGTAATCTGGAAGATTTTTCTCATTCCTTTTACTCTCTATCCATCTTTCATAGCCCCCTCCTCTTTTCACCCCCCTTTCCCCCTAATTTTTCACAGGCTCCCTTGGTTTATCTTAGGGCAAAGATATCATAATCCAAGCTGGGGTCTTCGAACCATTCAATGCACAGATACTCTCATACTCAGAAGCCTTTAACTGTCACTCTCCTTAGATCTGCCAATTCCATGGGCATGTTCTCGGAAAAGACTAATCATTTCTAAAGGCTTTAACCAAGCAAAGATCTGGACAGTGTTTATCTAATTAACACCTGCATAATCTCCTTTTTTTTTTTTTAAAGGGGAGAGGGAGGAAATTTGTGTTGCTCCTTATCATCTGTTATCTAGTAAGCTGTAATGTTTTCTCTAGAAAATCCTTGTCTTTCAGGGATATCAATCCATCTTGCCCATTCCTGCCAAAGGAAGTAGAATGATATGTTCTCAGATCACTTTATTGCATCATTTAGCCTAATAACTTTGGACTATTGTATTTTTATGTATGTAAGTATGTATGTGTGTGCATGTATGTATGTATGTACATATATTTAGACCTAAATTTCAATGAATGTTATCAGGTTTTTATTTGAACTTCTTAGTGGAGTCACTGATTTTTGCCCTACTTGTCAAAGACAGGGGTGTGATGGGTAAGGGGCATGGATGTGGGGAGAAACTCTAATATCAAATATATCTTAACATTATGGATTCTGTCTCTGCATCACAGTGAACAGTTTGACTTTCATATTTCTGTTTGCTAAAGGGGCCACAAGAAGGCTGTTCTGGTGATGTGCCATTTGCTAGGTGTGATGACATAGGTGGAGGCAAAGGGTAACACATGATGAAACATTTTAGTGACTCTTAAATCCAGAATATAGGGCACCCTAGAAACATTGAACTTAGCTCAGGTTTGTTTTGAATATAGACTTAAGGATGGCTGAACTTTCCATAAGGCTCATAAAAAAGCCTCACATGTAGGAGTTTATTTTAAAATAGTGCATTATGACTAAAGGCTTTTTTAAAAAATCCACATTTTTATTTCTGTTGCAGTTTGATCAACACTGAGTGATGAAACCTCCCATGGCCGAAACGCTCCAGAAAGGAAGGATGCTGTGGATAATTCTGTTAAGCACAATTGCCCTAGGATGGACTACACCCATTCCCTTGATAGAGGACTCAGAGGAAATAGATGAACCCTGCTTTGATCCATGTTACTGTGAAGTGAAAGAAAGTCTTTTCCATATCCATTGTGACAGTAAAGGATTTACAAATATTAGTCAAATTACTGAGTTCTGGTCCCGACCTTTTAAACTTTATCTGCAGAGGAATTCCATGAGGAAACTGTACACCAACAGTTTTGTTCATTTGAACAACGCTGTGTCTATTAACCTTGGGAACAATGCTTTGCAGGACATTCAGTCTGGGGCCTTCAGCGGCCTCAAGATTTTAAAGAGGCTCTATCTACATGAGAACAAACTGGATGTCTTCAGAAATGACACTTTCCTGGGGCTGGAAAGTCTGGAGTATCTGCAGGCAGATTACAACGTCATTAAACGGATTGAGAGTGGGGCCTTTCGGAACCTGAGCAAATTGAGGGTTCTAATCCTGAATGACAACCTCATCCCCATGCTTCCAACCAATTTATTTAAGGCTGTCTCTTTGACCCATTTGGACCTTAGGGGAAATCGGTTAAAGGTCCTTTCCTACCGAGGCATGCTGGACCATATTGGTAGGAGTTTGATGGAAATCCAGCTAGAGGAAAATCCTTGGAATTGTACCTGTGAAATTGTCCAATTAAAGAGCTGGCTCGAACGAATACCTTATACAGCTCTGGTTGGGGATATTACCTGTGAGACCCCCTTCCACTTTCACGGTAAGGACTTGCGGGAAATCAAGAAGACTGAACTCTGTCCTCTGCTGTCGGACTCCGAGGTGGAGGCCAGTTTGGGGATTCCCCAGTTGTCCTCTAGCAAGGAGAATGCATGGCCTACCAAACCCTCCTCCATGCTGTCCTCTGTTCACTTCACAGCCTCTTCCGTTGAGTACAAGGGTTCCAACAAGCAGCCCAAACCCACCAAGCAACCCCGGACACCGAAACCTCCCCCTACATCCAGAGGCTTATACCCCGGGCCAAACCAACCTCCTATTGCTGCTTATCAGACCAGACCCCCAATTCCCATCATCTGTCCTACGGGATGCATTTGCAGCTTGCATATTAATGATCTGGGCTTGACGGTCAACTGCAAAGAACGGGGATTCAATAACATCTCTGAACTTCTTCCAAGGCCCCTGAATGCCAAGAAACTGTACCTGAGCAGTAACCTGATTCAGAAGATCTACCGCTCGGACTTTTGGAATTTCTCCTCTTTGGATCTCTTGCACCTGGGGAACAACCGGATTTCCTACGTCCAGGATGGCGCCTTCATCAACCTGCCCAATCTGAAGAGCCTCTTCCTGAACGGCAATGACATAGAGCGGCTAACGCCCGGCATGTTCCGAGGCCTCCAGAGCTTACACTATCTCTACTTCGAGTTCAACGTCATCCGAGAGATCCAGCCGGCAGCCTTCAGCCTCATGCCCAACCTGAAACTGCTGTTTCTCAACAACAACCTGCTGAGGACGCTGCCCACCGACGCCTTCGCTGGCACCTCCTTGGCCCGGCTCAACTTGCGCAAGAACTACTTCCTCTACCTTCCAGTGGCCGGCGTCCTGGAGCACCTGAACGCCATCGTGCAGATCGATCTCAACGAGAACCCCTGGGACTGCACCTGTGACCTGGTCCCCCTCAAGCAGTGGATCGAGACCATCAGTTCAGTCAGCGTGGTAGGAGACGTACTCTGCGGGAGTCCGGAGAACCTCACCCACCGGGACGTGCGCTCTGTGGAGCTGGAAGTTTTGTGCCCAGAGATGGTGCATCTGGCGCCCGCTGGGGCCTCTCCAGCCGTGCCTGGCGACGTCCATCCTGCTGGGGGCCCCACCGGCGCCTCGCCCTATGAGTTCGCCCCCCCAGGGGGTCCTGTGCCCCTCTCTGTGCTGATTCTCAGCCTGCTCGTCCTCTTTTTCTCTGCTGTCTTCATTGCCGCCGGGCTCTTCGCCTTTGTGCTGAGGAGGCGTCGGAAGAAGCTGCCCTTTCGCAAACGCCAGGAAGGGGTGGACCTGACCGGGATACAGATGCAATGCCACCGCCTTTTTGAGGATGGCGGAGGAGGTGGAGGCGGTGGAGGGGGTGGCGGCGTTGGGGGTCGACCCAGCCACCCCTCCCCTGAAAAAGCTCCCCCTGTGGGTCACGTCTATGACTACATCCCCCACCCAGTGACCCAGATGTGTAACAACCCTATTTACAAGCCCCGGGAGGAGGAAGAAACCTCCACGGTGGTGGCAGGCCAGGAGGCTGGGGTACCTGAGAGGGGGGGTCCCGGGACACAGCCCCCGGGAATGGGCGAGCTCCTGGGCGGGGAGCAATTCCCTGAGACAGCCAAGGAGAATAACAGTAACTACCGGACCTTGCTGGAGAAGGAGAAGGAGTGGACACTGGCAGTGTCCAGCTCCCAAGTCAACACCATAGTGACCATGAATCACCCGCACCCTCACCCCCATCCTCACCACCCAGCCGGAAGTGGGGTGGCGGGGGTTGTGGGGGGCACTGGGGGGGACTTGGCTGGGTTTCGGCACCACGAAAAGAATGGAGGGGTGGTGCTTTTTCCCCCTGGGGGAGGCTGTGGCCCTAGCAGCATTCTGCTTGATCGAGAGAGACCCCAGCCCACACCTTGTACGGTGGGCTTTGTGGACTGTCTCTATGGTACGGTGCCCAAGTTAAAGGAGCTGCACGTCCATCCTCCTGGCATGCAATATCCAGACTTACAGCAGGACGCCAGACTCAAAGAAACCCTTCTGTTCTCGGCTGGAAAGGGCTTCACAGACCCCCAAACCCAAAAAAGCGAATACCTCGAGTTAAGGGCCAAACTCCAAACCAAGCCGGATTACCTCGAAGTTCTGGAGAAGACAACCTATAGGTTCTAACGGAAAGAATAATAATAATATAATAATAATAAAATTTAAAAGGTTTAGCGCTTTTTTTTTCAAAAGGAAAAGAAAAAAAAAAAAGAAATCTATCCTTTCCCCAATTTCCACCCAATCCTAATGAGTCGGTCCTTTTTCTTCCTCAGACCCTGCCCTGTCCCCAGCAAAACGAAATCCGCATGATAACTAGAGAATACAGATGTATGCTCTTACCCTCCCAGATGTGTTTTGGAGGATGGGCCATACTCAGATCATTAATCAATGAAGTGCCTTCGCAGACTTTTGCCAGCAAATGTTATCAATCATTATTTTTTATACTGAAACTTGAGACTTTTGACTGTGCCATGTTAAAGGTATATTATCTGGGATCTTTGTATTGATCCTGATTAAGTAAAATTCTGTCTTTTTTTTTTCAGTAACTTTTTTTTTCCCCTTTTGGTTTGTGGGGAGGGGAAAGAGAAAAAAAAAAAAAGGTTGGCCTTTGGGGCTTTCTCTCTTGACCATCATGGCGCAGATTTCTGTACATGTATTAACAATGCAGTTTGCTGCATGCAGAGGGGGAGGGAGGGGGCGGGTCTTGCTCGAATGTTCTCACTCTTGTCTCATTTACATACGCACAGCTCCAGATTCCCATCCCTCCCCCCCCCTCTGCCGCCTTGTCTCCGCGGGCGCGACCCCGCGCGTAGAGCCGCGCGCACGCACGTAGGTACACGCACACATCCATTCACTCATTTCCCTCTCCATACACCTATACCCTCTCCTTCAAAGCATTTAGTCTCTTAAGTACCCCCCCTACACCCACACACACACCTGCGCAACTCTCGTCCCCTTTGGCCCTTCCTCCTCCCCCTCGGAACCCCAATCCCAACCCTGGCTAAATCCCACAGAAGCCAGTGGCTGTAACCCACCCCCCCATGGCGCGCTTGGGATAAGCAACTTCGTTGTGACATTTCATCCTGATGCCAAGATTTTTGGAGAACATCCGCACTTTCTTATATATACATATATATAAATAGATATATATATATTAAAATATAAAAAAGCAATTGGGTATATATATATATATAAATATAAATATATCACTAACAGCTTTGTAGGAAGCACTTTTAATGTTTTTTCTCTCACACACAAAGGTTCAAAAACAAATGTGCATATATTTATTCTGTAATTCCAGTGACTATCAATTGTAAAGGTAATGTTTAATCATTGTATAGTGATGATGCGTCTGGTATAGCTTTCCTAATAAAAAGAAAAAAAAAAGTTTTGAAAAAATAGACATATATGTAGAGGATGCAAAGCTTGACCTTGCAACCCCTGGCTAGGTCGGTCTGTTCAGGCTTCCCTTTTTTGAGTTCGGATTTCCCCCTCCTCTCCGTCTCCCCCTTTCGATGAAAAGGTTTTTTACCTGGCAGAGGGGTGGTTCAATTCGCATCAACTTTTCTCCCTCCCCACCCCCATCTCCTTCTTTCAAGTTTAGTGGGATTTGCAAAAAGAAACAAACCAACAATACAAAATTGCTATTTGCTATCCCTTCTCCCAGGCATTGGGGTAGTATCTGACTTTGCCACCGACTGCCCAGGGTCAGTCCGGCCCAGGTTGGCTTCCTAAACTAGAAGGAAAGGCAGGAAGTGAACAGCGACCGCAGAAAGTCTTTGGATAGCGTGGCTCGCGGTTGGACTAGCCCTGGAGAAGACTGGAAGGGTCCGGCCTGGAGGGAAGCCCAGCTTTAGAGCTACAGCCTTTAAACGTGCCCTGGGGGCACGTGCTGAGATGCATTTTCTCTTCTGACACTTCCTCGCTCTAAAAAAAAGACCCCGAAGCCGGTTGGCTGGGAGTCTCCGCGCCCTGGCATTTGGTGCCTCTCACCTTCCGGCCTCCCACTTTCTGCAAAAGTCGAGCTTGAAGTAAAAGAGGCTGCTGCGCCCAATCCCTTCCCTGTCTGGGTGTCATTAAAATCGTGTTGGAGAAAGAAATTCTACTTGACAATAATCCTAGCGGTAGCTCACTGTCGAGTGAGTGAAACCAAAGAAAAGAAGGTTTAATTTTTTTTTATTTATTTATGTATTTTAAGGCACTGGCTTCTTGGTTTTGGAGGAAACGGAGTTGACCCAGAAAAAAAAAAGGAAAAGAAAGTTTGAGAGCCGGCACTGACGTCTATCGGCCAGGAGAGGGCGCCAGAGCCCCAGCTATTCCCGGCCCCCGCAGCTACTGCAGAATCGTGTGGATGGACCAAGTCTCGGTTTTCATTTCTGCTTTTCCAGGGCCCCCGAGGCGAAATCCACCCGCACACCCTGAATGGAATTCGGCGGACATCACTGACGCACCGTACATCAATTGCTTTTTTTATTTTTATTTTTTAATTTTTATTTAAAGGGAATCCAGGTATTGTGAGAAGCATCTCCTTAAGTTTGGGGTCTGGTCCAGCCTGGAAAAGACTTCACTGGAGCAAGTATTCTCTGTATAGCTACCGAGACAGGCGAGACAGGCGTGCAGGCGGAGGACACGCGCACAGGCAGCCACTCCACCTCGGTGTACCTGTAGATGTAACGTTCAGAGCAAACGTCTCTTTTTGCAGTGGGATGACTCATGCCTGACGCCTTTGTCAATAGATTCTTTTGGAGGTACCGCGAGGCATTCACTGTTAGATGAAATGATCTTCGAGGGGATTTTTTTTTTCCTTTTTGAAGGGGAATGAGGGCCAAATCGAATAGAAAATGGAACAGTGCAGAGGAGCAGCGTAGGTAGGAAGACTGATTTAGAGCTAAAACATACATTAGGCTGAGTTTATTATCTAGTCCAATCTTCTCATTTTACAGATGAAGAAACTGAGGTCCAGGAGTTAAGTAACCTGCTGGAGGTCACCCAGGGAGTAAGTGATAGAGCCTGGATTTGAACCCCGGTTCTCTGATGCCAAATCTGGTTTTTCTTTCATTGCACTCGGCTTTGCTGAGATCCAGTGGCTTGCCCAGGACAAGGCAGCAAGCTTGTATTGGGTACAGGACTTGGAAATCTAATCTGCTGAACTTTAAGGTCAACTCTCTATTCAAAATACCAGTATTGCATCTCTGCCTCTCCTGGAAGGCACTGCCTTCCCTAAATGTCCCTTGCACTAGGGGCCCAGGATTGCAAGGGCCTCTTTCCATTTTCTTCATATTTTCCCCCTTTTCCTTTCTTTCTTTTTACTGCCCTTGATATTATTACTTTTTGCCTTCTTTCTTTATCGCCTTCCTTCTTCCTTCTTTATTTCTTCAAAAAAGATGCCTGAGTAGAGACCCCGGAAATCAGTCAGCCTTTAAATTAGTTAATTAATTAATTAATCCCTTTCCTATCTCTCTAATCTAGCCATTGTCTTTGCATCTCTTCTATATTCCCTCTTTTTTTTTTATGTCCTAAAATCCGGTTCAGTCCTCCTCTTTACTAAAGTATATTATAATTTGTGCCTTCCTGATTTTATCAAATGTTTTAATGACCGAGGAAAAACATAAACACCCAACAAACAAAAACAGACAGAAAACCACCTCCAGCTACCAAGAGCAAGGCAAGTGTCTTCTGATGGGAACCTTAATATCCTAGATAAGGCTGTACCTAACATAACATGGCATATAATTCAAATCCGGTCGAAGTCCAAGTCCTAACACTCCAGTTTTATATATTCAAAAAGAAGGGCTGATAAAGCATATCAAAGTCCACTCTACACCTAGGCACACTAATGTTCGTATTTTAGTTAAAATGCAAAAGCAACAATGACTTGTTTTAAGCAGAAGTATTCATTTCATCCCTTGAGAGGAAACAAATCAATTCAATGAAAATAAATGTATCCTATGAGAATGGAATTTTCTATTTAAATAGGTAATTTGAGGGCTAAATGGAGCCCCCCTTTCACACACACCCAAATATATTTTTATTTGCACATTAGGAACCCTGGAATCAGCTCTTGTGCTAACAACTCCACAGTCTCTTAAAGGCCTAGTTCTTTTTGTTTGGTTGGTTTTGGTTTTTATTTTTTAAATGCCAAACGTGATTAGAATTGCTTTGTGAGTTTACTGCAATTCAGTCATCTTTGATTTTCAGCTTGATTCTGAGTCATGATCACTTATCACCTTAGTGAACCCAGATCTGAAAGGGATTTGCTATTATTATAATTTTTTTCTGAGTCATAATAATCGTATTTTAGAATTCTTTCCTATACAAACATTCCTATTCATTTTTCATTCAGGATATGGTTTGCGATAAATAACTTTGAAGAATACTATTTTCAGTTCAATTCATTAGTAGCTTTGACAAGTTTTAGGCACAGTTCAGTTTATCATTTATTCAGGAGCTTTCAGGAAATCCAAGGGACCTTACGCGTCATTGGATTGTACCCCTTCATTTTTTAGATGAGAAAATTGAGGCTTGCAGAGATTAAGGGACTTCCTCAAGGTCATACAGATGGCAGTGACAAAGCTGAGAAGTAAGCTTAGGTCTTCACACTCCAAATTCTACAGTCATTTCAATGCACCAATTTTCAGTTTTTCTTTCATGTTTCTTCATATTGCTGTATGAATATTATTGCACAAAATCATACTATTGCACACAATCCCATAATAATAAGTATGATGGTTTGGAAGCCCTCAGGTATGTGTGGTTATATGTGTGTGATTATTTATTTATTAGTCAAAAAGTTTAACAAGGTCCCATTGCTGATTGAGTTATAGATGTATTTTCCTCCTTTCTTATGGAAACAAAAAATTCTGAAAAAAAAAAACATTTGAAAAATGTGCATCACAAAATGAAGCTGCAATGAGACAAGAGGTTTTTATTTCCTTCACCACAACATACCGTTATAATTCTTGTTGTAGAAAACCAAACAAGACATACTTCTGTGTCTGGGAAAGTAGGTTCCAGAGAACAAGGAATGCTGGGGTTTTATCAAGTTGGGATTTAAAATAATGTACTTAGGGAATGGCTTTATAGGAATTGTGAACTGGAGGAGGGAGCAATGAGCTCAGGATAAAACCAGAGGGCTGAGTGATGAAGGAATATTCTTCATTTGAGTGATTGGCACTAGCTTATTGGGAACTTAGATCTTACTTATGATCAACAAAAATTCAGGCCAAGAGACCAAGCTTAGTAAAAAAAAAAAAACAACAACAACAAAAATTCATTGTTGAAAAGTTCTTCTAAGGTATCACAGGCCTGTGAAGTGCTCAAGGAACAATGAAAAGGACCCAGCAGGTTTTCCTTCTTAGCTTGTTTAGCTTGTCTTTCTTTATATGTATACATATGTTTACATACATGTATATATGTATTATATGTGCATAGTTATACATATGTGTTTAATAAGAAGCATGTCCAAGTTTTCAAATATGTAGTCTGGCTTGCAGTTTTATATCTCTTTCCCCCCTTTATTGTTGGGTGGCAGTTGCTAAAACAAGGCTGAGTGAATTGCCCATCTTCACTTTGAGGTTCTCCAGCATGGTTCTGTTTTTGTTTTAATTTTCGAGGTTTTTTGGAGCTTAAAGTTCTGTGGGTTCCTTGTGTGTTTTGTTTTATATTCCATCCTAGCATACATGAGTCACAAGTGAAAAATCGCACTAAAACTGAGCATTTACTTGAAATGGAAACCGAACCTAACTTGGGAAATAATTAGCTTAATTTTCAGCAGGCAATTGAAGTCTAGAGACAATGAAATGACTTTCTTTCCATTTTCCTTCTTTGCGAATGATATTTTTTTGCAGGTAGACAGTTTTAAAAAACTTTAGTTACTAGGCTAGACAACTGCAGTCATGATGCAAATTTTCAGGTGATTTATAAATGAAGTGAACTTAAAAATCTGATCTACTGGGGCCTTCACCTCAAAAAAAAAAAAATCAATGGCTATTGCTTTAAATACATCATCATTTTATAGCACCATGTCTGTCTTTACCATGCAGAGATAGGTGAAAACTGAAAGGAAGGAAATGTCATTCCTTTACAAGTAGGACTTCTAGATAGCTTCTTTTTCTATCAAAGATGGAGTGAGGAATGTGGATTAAAGGGCCCAACTGTGCATGTTTTTCCCATCCTCCATCTCCCATTTCTGTAACATAGAATATGGCAGAAAGATATAAACATCGTCCATTTCAAGGAATGGACATTCCCCTTCCAGCTCTTTAAGACTAAATTTTCCAAATTACTTCAACCTTAAAAGCTCAACGATGAAAACAGAAGGATTAACAGATAAAGGAGCTTGTTAATTGCCACACACTCACCCAGGTCCAGGAAGTCTAATTCACTGTTTTTCTAATTGTTTTTGAGATGACTAGTCAATTAGATTTGGATTTAACACAAATCTCACAGTTTTCTGAGTTATTAGGAACAAATAGAAATGCACTTCAACAGAAGAAAACACTCTCATGCATTGTGAATCTTGTACTTAATATTGGACTTGTCCATATAGTAAAAAATTAGTTGTCCTTCTTCAAAATTCAGAGAGCACCAGTTAGCACCATATTATGTACTAGTCAAAATCAAATAGTTCTTTTTTTGGCCACATTTTATTGAAATTTTTGGCTTTAGTTTATTAAAATGTAAAGTACTACAAAGCTAATATAGTTGTAGAAAGAAAAAGAAGAACAACCCTAGAGTGTGGAGAGTGGGGCAGATACTATGGATATCATTAGGGAAAGGACAATCAGAAGGAGAGAAAGTGACCCACGAGATCAGAGAGAAAAAAAATGTTACTGGAACCCACGGAATGAAGGTCTTCCTTTTTTCCATCTTCCTTTCATTGTCAATGTCCTTATCAGTACCATTTCTACTTCTGATGCTAGCTTGGTAATGAAGACTTATGATTTGGGGTAAAATAAATGAACTATACCCAGAGTTGGTCATGGGTTCAGGAGCAATTATTCATCAATTCATATATTCTCAGAGAAAAAAAATACCCATTGTTCTTGGTCCTGAACCCAGGTCAATGCCATAGTTTAATGAATTTGCACTGAATTTGAAAATAGCCAACTCTACCTCTAAAGAAAGGTAGGGAGTGGTGAGTTTGTTATGATCAGAAAGAGAAATGAAAGTAACTAATTAGAAAATGTTTGTAAAGACTATGGACTCCATCTCCAAAGAAAAGTCTTTTTTTTGTTGTTGTTGTTAGATACTTTTGTTCTTTCACTATTATTAAAGCCACCCAATTAGTTTGATAAAATGTGGAAATTCTACTACCCCAAATTTCCATTCTCTCAGCACATCTTATCTCCTTTTGGCGACTGGAATTTCTTGTTACTATCTGTGAACTATTGAGCCCTGTTCAAGGTGCAACTGTTACAGAATTCAGCTAATGAACTGATTTTTAGAGATACTCATTTAACTGGGTAATTAAATAAAGTAATCTGCTAAACACATAAAGCAGGAAAAAAAATCTAAATGCAGATACATTGTCCAAATTTAATTTCTAGGGAAATTTTATTGTATTTTTTCAACTTCACAAAAAGAATAGAAAAGAATAAAGTGGCTTATTTCTATCAAACTGTTACTTTCTCAGAGAAATTGTATATAGAGAAATTGTTCTGAGGTATGAAAGTGAGGTCAGTCAGGAAGTCAACTAGCAGTTATTAAGGATCTGCTGTCAGGCACTGTGCTAAGTACTGGAAATGTGTTCTAACCTCATTAATGATGGTCTGCCAAGTGGTTTGGCTAGAAGTTTTGTGAAGCGCCTCCTTGGGGCTGAATCAGGAAAATCTGAGTCCAAATCTGTCCTCAGACATGTACTACTCTGTGACCTGGGGCAAGTCATTTTACCTCTCTGACAGCCTCAATTTCTTCAACTGGACAATCTGAATGATAATAATAGCACTTACCTCACAAGCTTATTGGAAGGGCCAAATGAGATAATACTTATAAAAGTGCACAGTGCATGCTAGGTAAATGTGTAATCGGTTCCCTTGCTTAACTTTCCTACATGGCAATGAATATCATGATTGCTGGATCTATAAATAATAGTTTATTGTTGGCTTAGGGACTAATATAATTTTTAAAAATCATGATGGAACAGAAAAACCAAATTATACCTCTGCTACTTGCCAGCTTTGACCATGTCAGGCAATCTGTCCAACCTCTCTGAGCCTCAGTTTCCAAATTTGTAGAATGAAGGGGTTGGATTGATGTCCCCTAAGGTCCCACTTCCAAATAACTTAGAAAATAAGCTTGTATATTCAGTGTTTGAGCATGTGTTATTGTAAATTATGCAACTCAATGCTTCATTTTTATCTACATCATACACTGCTTAGAGAATTCTCTGTGAGGAATGAGCAAAGTAAGAAGAAAGAAGAGACACTTAATCTATTTTTCTACTAGCCAATGACAATACTGAGGAGCTAAAAAACTACAATACATGTCTGTTGAATTAGTGGTTTCCAGAGGATAGTTCTGATCCTACAATAGCTGCTCTTTACAAATGTTTCTTGACCTGTCCCTCCACCATTAATTCCTATGATATTCAAGGAATTAAACATATTTTAACATTAAACTTATCAAAACATAATGAGAAAGAAATCTAATTTCAAATAAGAATCAAGTCCAATGCAATCTATTCTAAATTGTCTGCATATAGGTTATTCCCAAAGGTGATTATCTTGCCTAATTTTTTTAATGCTCAATTGACAGGTTCTCTTTTACCCAGTACCTTCATGACCCCTATCAAATAGAATACTTTTAGGAAATGTTTTTTAAAAAATTTAAATCCTTACCTTCAGTCTTAGAATCAATAGTAAGTATTAGTTCCAAAGCTGAAGAGTGGTAAGGGCTGGGTGATCAGGGTTAAGTGACTTGCCCAGGGTCACACAGCTAGGAAGTGTCTTAGGCCAGATTTGAACCCAGGAACTTTCCATCTCCAGACCAGGTCTTTTATCCCCTGAGTCATTCAGCTGCCTGAGGTAAAGCATTTTTAACATTAGCTTAAGAATAAAATTTTATATGTAATATATATATATATATTTTTTTTTTTTGAGACTGGGGGACGTGCTTCATACCTTTAATTTCATCTTCATTCTCAGTGTAGAAATTCCTTCCATTGGTACTTCATCTACAGTTTATGGTTTGGGAGGGTTTAAATGTCTTGCCCATGGTCAAGACTTGAGGCCAAGTGTACCTGACTTTAAAGGCTGGCCCTCTATTTACTATGCTATGCTGTTCAAGACTTCATATAAAATTAATTACTTAAATGTCAAGTAATATATTCCAATCACTTGGTGCTTTAAGTTCACAATTTCTTAATTCATCACATTAAAAAGTAGTAACAGCAAATATGTAGATGTGCTGGATGACCACATAGTGTTAAATGATGGGAACTCTTTTAGTTCGAGATTAGACTAGTCTACGAATGAGTTTTACTCTAAAATCCTGTGATTCTATGGATACATGATTTGGATGTCATCTGTTAATTTGGAGATGCCACTGTTGGAGATGCCATTGTTCTGTGCCTCTCTGCCTATGAGGAGATTTTTAATTTGGGAAAAATTAAGCCAATTTGGGCAAAATTTAGAGAATATATATGTATGTTATTTGTCTGTCTTAATATCAACTGTTGGTAGCACAGGAGTTAGTTATGCATCATGTTTTATGAAACAAAAACTAAAAGAGGATATGCATGCATCATGTAGAGAGAGCGAGGCTATTAAGTGACAAGAGGAGTATTGATCAGAATGTTTATACCATGTGCTAACTTTTAGTTTCCCATCTAGAAAATGAACAGACCTGTATTTGTGGCATACCCTGTTACTACTCCTTAGTTTCATTGAGACCTGTTCATCTCACCTTCAACATCCTCTATCAAGGACCCCATACCTCTCTTAAATTCAGTCTGATTTTCATTTTTCTTTTTCTTTCTTTCTTCTTCTTTTCTTCTTTCTTTTTTCTTCCTTCCTTCCTTCCTTCCTTCCTTCCTTTCTCTCTCTCTCTCTCTCTCTCTCTCTCTCTCTCTCTCTCTCTCTCTCTCTCTCTCTCTCTCTCTCTCTCTCCCCCCCCC
>NC_058132.1:664507014-664516770 GCF_016433145.1 Gracilinanus agilis | reverse complement strand
CCCCCCCCCCCAGTTTTCATTTCTGCAGCAGTCATGTTTATTATTTACTATATATACATTCATACATATATATACATATACAAGCATATATACATAAGTGCATACATATATATTAATGTGTGTCGTCTTGCTTATTCTCATATTCATGCTGCCATGCTTCCTACTGGGAATGACCATCTCCCTCTTCCTTTGAGAATCTATAGCTTCGCCTTTAATATCACGATAGGAATTTCTTTCACCTGTGCAAATCTCAGTCATTCTACAGCTTAATGGACACCCTAGGAATGACTGAAAAATCTCCTGCTCCAGTGAAGCTGGTGATGAGTCTCCCCAAAGTAAACTGGGTTTTTCTTGATGACAAACTCAAAATCTATGGCTAAGTCCTAATGTACATATTCCTGCCTGCCACAGAACCCAGTCTAGAACTAGCTCCTTCCAGAATACCATCCCTGGGTGATGTTTTCATGCCCCTCAGATTACTTCCTTAGTTTCACTCCATTTATGCCATGTTGATTTAGACCTATCATTGTACTCTGTTGGAAATATTCTTCAGTCATATGTTTATGCGTTGTTTCCATCATTGTCCTTCATGTGTAATCTCTTTGATTGTAAATCTCTTAAGAGTATGGATTGTGTCTTCAGGATTTCTTGTGTCCATTCCATGGTGACTCGTTGAAGAACAGAGGTTGGCAATGGCCGATTAAGGGTTAATTAATGAAGCACCCTGAGGTCCTCGAAGAAGCAACACCGAACATGAAAAGGGGCTAAATGAACAGAGCTCAGAGACTGCGTAGCCTCTTGATATTTGCACCAAAATGCGCTTAGTATGTGTATATGTTGATACAGATGTGCCTATGCATTTTGGTGGAGAAGGAAGGGGTAGAAGTCAGGGCAAAAATCAGCCCAGTGTAAGTAAGTGTTGCTAGCCTAAGAATCAGTTGATAATGTAAGTTCTACCCTCAAATTCAGTCACAAGTTGGATTTGGACAAACATCGCTTTACCAACATAGATCTTAGTGTCATCCGTTGCACACGGAGATTGACTTCATTGATTCCAGAGGTTCCTTCCAGCTCTAGACATGTGATAATTCTAGGTGCTGCATCTGCCCATGAACAGGCCAATCTGGGCTCCTACTTGTCTCTTTTCCTCTTTAGCTTGCCTGACTTCAAGCAAAGAGCAGAGATGGGATTTAGGAGTGTGGTATTTTGTCAGAGGAAGCATAGAAGAAATGAATGGGTGCAGATTATAGCACCATGAACGCTGCTTTTGTCTTCTTCCTCCATCACGAGCGGAGCAGAGTTCCATAAAACATTGTTTAGTGGCACCCTTCGATGGCTCCCCTAGAGCACACTTCCAATGAATAGATGACTCTCCTGCACCAAATGTGCAGTCACAGGCTTTGCTGACTGCTGGCCTGATGTGACCAAAACGTGCAATGTTCCCTGTCATTCTCAGCCCGATTGTCCCCAAAAAAGGGTTAGAAAGAAAGGGAAAGCCAGTATGTGTAGGAAGGCCCCATTTTTAGGCTACCAAAAAAAAGTCAATGATTGATATCCTTCTTGAGCATGAAGGGCAGTCTAAGGAGACGTTTTGGTCTCTATTAGCCAGACGCCATGAGTGTTTTGTCCTTTTGGTCTGGGTTGCTTTACTGACTTTCTCTTCCCTGTGCATGACGGCTCCTCCCTTGTCATTCAAATCACAGGGCAGACTGAAGTCACTCCAACAGCGGGAGAAAAATCATCTGCGCCCTCATTAAGGGTAGAATCCTGAACTGCCAGTTAGAACTGCCCTCTCCTCCATCTCCTGCAAGGTTAAAACAAAGCAATCAGCCCCAGATTTTTATTGATGGAGAACTTAGAAACAGCAAGAAATGTTTATTATCTCTTAAGGCGGATACATGAACACGGAAATACATTTTGTACAAGCTGCAAACATTTATTTTCATTAAAGCTATGGAGATGGAGATGAACATTCCGAGTGCTTTTTGGGTTTCTGGCAGCATGCCCCTGTGGCTCGAAGCCTCAGCTATTTTTGATTCTCGACTCCCGGTGTTGGGCTTATGGACTCTTCTGCATTTTATGTTGTCTTTGAACTTGTCTTTGAACTCTAATCCCATTAGGGGTGGTGAGGGGAAAAACATATCTCTAAACTGTGCGCGTTTAAGTTTTCCGATGCATTTAGAAAATCATTCAAATACTTTTAGAAGTACTGCAAGATATGATGCGGAAACGCGTCTGCCAATTCTCCAACTTCTTGTCAAGTATTGAGAATACCTGACATTTCTATAATGCTTTAACTTTTGCAAATCACTTTACAAGCATCCTCTCATTTGATCCTCACAAAACTGTTAAGGGGGTAGGAGAGGTTTTATCTTTCTAGTTTCCCAGATTGAAGGCAATAAAGTGAAGCGACTTCTGCAAGATCAGACAGCTACCCTGTGTTAGATTTTTTTTTTATTTTTAACCCTTAACTTCTGTGTATTGACTTATAGGTGGAAGAGTGGTAAGGGTAGGCAATGGGGGTCAAGTGACTTGCCCAGGGTCACACAGCTGGGAAATGTCTGAGGCCAGATTTGAACCTAGGGCCTCTGGTCCCTAGGCCTGGCTCTCAATCCACTGAGCTACCCAGCTGCCCCCCCATGTTAGATTTTGAATTGAACTTAGTTCTTCCCAATTCTATGTTAAATATTTGGCTCTATGTTGCCCGGTTTGTCAATGCAGATAGGTGGGATATAAATCCTCCCGTTTAATACCGACAACCTTTGTTATCTTAGGCAATTAGTTAACTTCCGTGGGCTTTGGTTTCCTGATCTATAAAATGAAGGTATTGTACTAAATAGCCTTTAAATTCTCTACCAGGCCGAGGTCCATGATCCCATAGAAAAAGAACCTAGAGATTTAGACAGTGTGGTAGGGGAGAAAACAGAAAAGTCAAATTAAATCTCCTAAAAGCACAGTACCCACCCTCAGCAGAATGTCTTTGGGATTGCATACTGCATTGATGTATCAAAGAATCATTTCCTAAAACAAGCCCTCATTCTCTACCAATCCACTCATATACCAGCTATTTATTCCTGCTAGTAACACAGATGGATGTTAAATTCTACTGTTGTCCAACTGACAAATGGTAGAGACTTGAGAAAGGAATTGGCACTTCTATTGTGCCTTACTTTATAGTGGATTCTGCAGCCCTGACTTCTTCATTCTCCTCATTTATTGTGTAAGACAACTTATGTCCAAAATGATAAGGAACCAGCAGTGATTGGATGCATATTTTCATTCTGGTCTATGCCATCAACATTTCTATAGACTTAATATTTGTGTGTGTGTGTGTGTGTGTGTGTGTGTGTGTGTGTGTGTGTGTGTGTACACATACATTTAAAAAAAAAACAAACTAGTTGCTAAACACTTATCAGCACACTGCTATATATGAATACATTTTTGATGTTAACATACTTCCAAATAACAAAAACACAGGAAAGATAAATAAATAATAGTACCACGCAAAAATAAATACCAGCATATGTTCCACTTTTCTATAGAAATTATTTAAGACAAACAAACAACAAAAAATCTTTGATGCTTTAAAATCCAAAAAAATTGCCATTATAATTAATAATTAAAATGACAAATGACAAATTCAGCAGGCAGACAGGAAAAAGCTCAAAGAAATTACAAGTCACATAAAACTATTTTGTACCTACAAAAAAATCACAGAAAGGAATGGAATTATATGCTCTAAAAGGCAAAGGAACTCAGGATACAGTCAAAAATTACATGTTTTGCAAACCTGATTCTAGTCATTAATAAAAAAAGGATGTTTGACAAAAGAAGATTTTGAATTACTTTTTCTTAAAACAAAACAACACTGTTACTACATACATTTGCTTCTGTATGTTCCAAGTTTGTTCCAGTAATCTACTTGTCTATTTTTAAACAAGCATCAAATACTTTTTTTTGATTATTCTTTTGTAATGTGGTTTCAGATATGGTATGAAAGGGTCCTTTTTTATTTTATCTCCCTTGAGATTATGAATCTTTTCACCCCTCTAGATCAGTATAATTATATAATAATAGTCTAACCCTAAAAGAAATCCTTTGGGAGTTTGAATGGTATGCCAATAAATTAGTAAATTAATTTGGATAGTATTGTCATCTTTATTCTGTTGCCACAACCTAACCAAGAACAATTATACCTCTTCAATAATTTATCTTTATTTACACTAAAAAGCATTTAATAGTTATATTCATATAATTCCTTTACTTTGGTGTGTACCAAAGTATATAAGTATTATATAGTTATTTTAATGTAATTTCACTTTTCAGTTCTTCCTGATGAGTTTTTGGTGTTGTTGATTTCGGTGTATTCATTTTATATCTTACTACTGTGCTGAAGTTTTCGCAGCAATTAACTTTTAGATAACTGTGAAAGGTTTTCTAAGACCATCATATAACTTGCAAAAAGCAATGCCTTCAGTATTTTTAAATTTAGGTTCATTTCTTCAATTTTTTTTAATTTGTCTTATAGCTATAGTTTTATAACATCATATCAGACTTGTGTTAAAGCACATGCTCTTTTAAAAAATATATATTGCTATTTTGAGATCTGAGCTGTTTCCCTTTCTAATTTTGTTAATTTAGCAAAACAAATAGGCTTACAATCAAAGACTTGAGGAATGAAATGATACACAGAGATAAACTTGCTTTTTGTTCTACCAGGAAACAGTTTAAGTGCATCTGAATGGACTAAACTAGCCTAGGTTTTTCTGTGATCTCTGCTGATATTGAGCCATCCCCAAAGCACTGCCATGGATTAGTAGACACTCGTTGTAAGGCTAGTGTAAGTCCATGGGGGTCTCACAGCTATAAACAAAGGAGCTATATCTTTGTAAATGCCACTGCCACGATTACTGGGACACTGGAGTCATTACGAATCTCTCTTCACCCAGGGATCAACTGGTCCCAGACCTCATTGACTTCTATTTTTCCCTGGTGATTATTTGAGGAATGACACCAAGTTTGCATATAAGTCAAAGTATTACACTGGTTGTCAATCATTCTATTTCTCCAAATCCTTTGGAGGATCCCCCCAGGACTTTATATGTTGAGTGCAGGAGAGATATATGAAACAGTCATTTAACAGGCGGTGATAGACACTGTTAGAGGTACTGGGGATGCAAATATCAATAGTAACATAATAGAGATTTCACCAGGAGTTTCCATTCTAGTGGAAGAAGCAATATATATATATATATATAGTATCAACATAAAGGTAATAAGTACAAAGATAAAAAGTTAATTCCATAGAAGGTACTTGAGGGAGCAATTACAGTTGGTGAGGAGAGGAATCAGGAAAGATTTCATGAAGAATATGGTGCCTGAATTATACCTGGAAAGTAGAGAAAGGCTCTATGACGTAGGGGTGACTGGAATGAGAAGGCATAGAGTTGGGAGGAGTGTCTATAAAAGGAACCGAGAGAAAGCCAGTTTTCTGAGATCCCAGGTTGTAGGAGCGAAGAGTAATTTCCTCTTGAAGTGGGAGAGATAGGTTGGGGCAAGATTCTACAGAACTTTCATAGTTAAATAAAGGAATTTACATTTGACCCTCTGGGCAACAGGAAATAACTGGAGTTGGTTGAATAGATCAGATCTTCACTCAAGGAAAATTATTTTGGAAATTGTGTAGGTTGAATTGGAATGATGAGGGACTTGAGGCAGAGAAATCAATCAAGAGGCTGATGTAGTAATTGAGGGGAGAAGCAATCTGGACCTGAAAAGATATGAGCTCTGTGAATAGAGAGAAGAAACTGAATGTGAGCTATGTAGGCAGAATATATATAAGAACTTTGCTAATCACCCAGCTATGAAAAGATTGTTTTGAGGGCAAGGTTGGTATTAGCTTAATTCTCAATCTATCACTAACTCTGTACACTTCAGGAAGAATTTACTTCTATCTTTATAATCTGCAT
Organism: Gracilinanus agilis; assembly: GCF_016433145.1. Lineage (NCBI taxonomy): Eukaryota > Metazoa > Chordata > Mammalia > Didelphimorphia > Didelphidae > Gracilinanus > Gracilinanus agilis. Next base: position 664,510,801 of record NC_058132.1, on the reverse strand, counting down.
GAAATAACAGAAAAGATCCATATTCTAAAATCAGAAGACCTTGGTTCAAATCCTACCTCTGTCACTAACTAGCTATGTGACCTTGCAGAAGTAGTTTAACTTCCTAAGGTACCAATTTCCTTATCTCTAAAATTAAGGGGCCAGGCAAGACAGCTTCTGAATTCCCTTCTAGCTCTGTATTTATGAACCTCTGATCTCATGACTAGTTTCCTCCATTGCCTCCAAAGAATGCAATCTAATCTATCATCCATTTATTAAGTGACGACAATGTACATGACAATGTAGAAGCAGCATCATAAAGTTGATAAGAGTGTTAGGCATGGAGTCAAGAAAACCTGACTTTAAAATCTCTTCTCTGAAAATAGTTATGCTTTCCATCCATCCCGGGTAAGTAACATACACTCTGTGTGCCCAGACTTATCACATAAAGGCTAAATTGTCACTTCTGTCTAGGTCTTAGGTTCTTAATCTTTCCTTGAATGTGCATTATGGGATTCTTTGGCACTTTGGTGAAGTTAATGGACCCATTCTCAGATGAAAATTTTAAATAAATAAAATGAAATATATATGAAATCTATTATTTTTAAATATTGGTATTAAGTATATTTAAAAATTCAAATACTCCAAATTAGATATCCCTTATTAGGTGGAAAGAGTTCCATAATAAGTTCTTCATTATCAGGAAAAGACAGTTGTTTTCTTATTCACACATTTACAAGGGTCCATGCTAGGTTATGGAGAAAGAAAAAAACTAGTGGAAAACAATACCTGCCTAAAGGAGTCTACCTTTTACTTAGGAAATGAAAAGAATGCAAAAGGAAATTAAAAGTAGCCTTTTTTTCCCTTCTCCTCACCCATTAGTGTGCATTGGTACAATGAAAACGGTGCTGGATTCTGAGGCTGAGGGCTGATTGAATCTTGGCTCTGGTGCTGACTGTTTGTGTGACCTTGGCCAAGTTACTTCATTTCTCTGATTCAGTCCATTTAAAAAATGACAAGGTTGTCCTCTAATGTCCCTTCCATCCCTAAAGCTGTGATCCCATCATCTTCAACTTAAAGTGAGCAATGAGTCTAGATAGAGAAAAGTTTTATTCACATGTCTCTGAAGCTTTAAGGTATACAATGTACTTTATAGTAACCTCATTAAGAAAGCAGTATTATTCTCCTCCATTTCACAGTCAGGGAAGAATTGAAACTCATAGAGGAAAAATCACTTGTTTGTGATTTGTTAACTGGTAAGCATCATAGCAAGTATTTCTGTCCAGATGTACAGACTCCAACATCAGTTCCATTTGACCTCTGAAATGTAAGGGTTAAATTTAATGGTTGGACAATAATTTTATGAAATTATGTGGTCGCCAATATTTATTTTATCTCAAGTCAGAAATTTACTTACAAAATGGAGAGGAAACAATGATGAAGAGAAATATGAAGAGGTTAGAGAGATTATTTATCCTCAACCTAAATGTTTACTCTGGGTCTGCTTAATCCAGGCAAAGATTAATTAGCTCTCAACCAGGAAGGCTGGTAGTGAGTAACCACTAGCATCCTACAAGATAGGAGCTAGTCTCTCCAGAAACTAGGAAAGGAGTAAGCCTTTCACTCACCCAACAAAGTAGTCCAGGAGTCAGAGTCCAAGTTGAAGCCAAGCTCCAAGCCCAGATACAAGCCTCAGTCTCCAGCAAAGCTGCCTCAAAAACTATCCGCAATCAGAAGACTATCTCTAGAAGACATTCTCTTCAGACTATCTTCTCAAAAACAATCTTCCCTGAAGGAGTTTGAGGCTTGCTTTTATAGTGACTTCTTGTCTCCTCCCCTCTTCACAGGGGTCAATCACAGTTTCCAAATTGTCTTGCACTACCCAGGAGCATGTCTGTGAGATTCACACCTCTCATCCTCTGAAAGTGTCAACCCTGATCATAGGATTCACAAATTTGGGATCCATACCTCTCATTCTCTGAAGGTTACAAGTTTCTGACTGAGTTAAAAGGGTGGAGCTCTCCAAGTAAGTGATTGTGAATTCTCTTACTTAGTGTAAAGCAGGGGTGTTTTTAAGTTTTTGGTTGATTAACTCAACATAGACACAGAGAATAAAGAATTCCCTTTCATATAAAGCAAAATGAACCCTTGTTTTGAGATGGTGGTAACAGGTGTTTAGCAATTCAGGGAAAAAAACTTTTGGTAGGAAAAAAAGGGATTAAGCATATTGGAACTTAAAAAAGACTTCAGGTCTTTATATGTGCATATATATAAACATATATTTTCACATATAATACATTTTCATATATATGCACATGTACATATACATGTGCACACACACACACACATATATATATACACACAGGCATACACATATATTAAATAAGCTTTGATCACCCTTTTTTAATTTCTGAAACAATGCTTTTAAGGCTATGACACAGAATTATATATATGTATACATATAAATTACACAAGGGGAAATCAGTTAATTATTTGAAATTTGAAATTTTGGTTTTCATGGGGCTAAACAATTTAAAAATTTCCAAACATTTATATGACTTTTAAAAGTGTTTACTTTTAATCCAGGAGTTTTATGTCATGCATATATACTCATAAGCCTTACAACTTTAATGCATTTATAAATTGGCTTGATTTTCTTATGCCAGGCATTAATGCATTAAACCACTCATTGGAAAATAGTAATTGCCAAATTGTCATCTTGAAGTTTGAAGCAACTTGTAAGAATTATAATCACAAGGAATTTTATGCTTTTTGCCTTTAACTCTAAATGAATGCAGATATTAAAGATTTGTTTGGGTAAAATCTTAAATGAATTTGAAAAGTTTAAATGGTGTCAACTACCTGTAAGTTGAATCTTCAAACACCAGAGGGTGCTGCTAACCACTTAATTGATTCTGTTAGACACAGGCTAGATGCTAGGATCCTATGCTTATTTACAAAGGTTCTAACCAACTCCAGAGGGAAATGTCAAAGTCTCCATGATTCCCAGACAGTCAAATATCTAATTTTAGTCTTTTAATAGGTGACATTGTTGGACTAATTTGTTTAGAGATGTAGCCTTATTATTTTTATCTAATTAATCTCTTGACTCAGCTCACAACACTAGGAAAATTCTGGCCTTCTCCTTTCATGTTTATGTATAAATATATTCATCTTAATCACATTACCATAACATAATGGAACCAGTCACACAAATGCCCTTTAACGGGATACAACTTTTTACTCATGGTCAATCAAGAAAAATTAATAAAAATTTTAAAACAACTAGCACATGTGCTATGTGTCCTGACTCCTTCTAAGTTCAAACAATTCTATCAAAGTCTATAGACACACCCTGAACTCAATGGTTCTAAGTAAATATTTTTTTCTCCTTTATTTTTTTTAACATTTATTAATATACATTTTTAACATGGTTACCTGATTCATGCTCCTCTTATCCCCTTCACCCCCCCCCCCGCACTCCCCCCACCCATGGCCGATGCGNCCACCCTTGGCCGATGCGCGTTTCCACTAGTTTTGTCATGTGTCCTTGAACAAGACCAATTTCCAAATTGTTGGTAGTTGCATTGGTGTGGTAGTTTCGAGTCTACACCCTCAGTCATGTCCACCCCGACCCATGCGTTCAAGCAGTTGTTTTTCTTATATGTTTCCTCTCCTGCAGTCCTTCCTCTGAATGTGGGTAGCATCTTTACCATAAATCCCTCAGAATTGTCCTGGGTCATTGTATTGCTGCTGGTACAGAGGTCCATTACATTCAATTTTACCACAGTATATCAGTCTCTGTGTA
>NC_058132.1:664455662-664504014 GCF_016433145.1 Gracilinanus agilis | reverse complement strand
AATATTTTCGTACAAGTCTGTTTATCTATGATCTCTTTGGGGTACAAACCCAGCAATGGTATGGCTGGATCAAAGGGCAGGAATTCTTTTATAGCCCTTTGAGCATGGTTCCAAATTGCCAGCCAGAATGGCTGGATCAGTTCACAGCTCCACCAGCAATGCATTAATGTCCCAATTTTGCCACATCCCCTCTCCTTTATTTTTGCTTGTTTTGTTTTGTTGCTTTATTTTGTAACTTAAATTTCCCATGAGGTACTCCTATCTAATCCTGGCAAGTGTCATTTACTGTGCTTTTTCATTCATGACCTAAGCTTCCCTCATTTGCTTTTCCACTCACCAGTTTCTGAAAGGTCCAAGTAAAATAATGTGGGAAATTTGGAAGGTGGTGTCAGCTCTCGATTCTTTTCTGTTCCTTGTTTTGTGATTGGCAGGAATCTCTGCTCCTGTCCTATAGCTGTTTCCTTGGCCACTGTTTCTTATAAGATCTATGAAGAATATCTTTCAGTCCTCAGCATGTTTTATATCACCAATGGAGATGTGCATTGAGGTAAAGAAAAATAATGGAAGTTAAAACTATGTAAGTGCCTGGCTATAGAAGAATCCAGAACCTTCTCAACTATTTCCTGTATCCAGGGCTCAGCCTACCCTTCTATAAAACAACAACATTGCATTTAACAGCCTCTGAAGAACCTTCTAACTCTATATTCATCATCATTTGTTCCTACTTATTTTGTGACTTTGTGAAAGTGTAATTTCTCCTGACCTCAGGTTTTTCATCTATAAAATGGGCAGAGGGAGGGATCAGGCAAGATGACATTTAGGGTTGTCTCCAATCTTAAAATCTATGATCCCCAATGCAAATGAGATATTGCTAGTAAAAACCTTATAAAGAAAATGAACTTTTTTTTTCCTGCTAGGGCTGATATGAAAGGATACAGACTCTCAAGTAGATGCATACTTGATTTTTAGTTTAATTCAATATTGAGATGGTATGGAACAATTATAAGACACTGAACAGCTAATAACAGGTTTGCTTAACCCTAGCATAGTATAAATTCCAAGTCTAGCATATATAACATCTAGTTTCCAAAGAGTCAGTCCCCCTCATTTATGCACACACACATGCAAAATGTCAACCTATTACCATCCCAGGTGTTTGGACCCACCAACCAGAGTTGAATGGAGTGAGAGAGAGAGAGAGATGCTAAGAATCAGAGAGAAGGGCACAGACATTATATTTATTATATTTTTCTCAGCAGAATGGCATGCTTAAAGGAACCCTTCTCCTAAGAAAAGGATCCCACCAGTTCAGGGGCTAACTAACTTTTTATTGCTTCAAAACCATCATAGCTCAGGGGGAAGAGTACAAAAGTAAATTCCCATAGTGGACCTGGGAAACTCCATGAGAAACAAGATAATAAACAGTTATTTTATCCGGAAAATTCCTCAGGTTGTTCCTGGTTGAAGGAATGATTGCTTTATCTGGAAAGGTCAATAAGGCTGCTCTCTGTCCAGGTTCAGATGGAACAGATTGTTCAGGGTTCAGTTGGTGGGTTTCTCAAGCTTAGTTCATATTCGTAAAGCATTATTGTTATGTCAAGGTTCCTTAGGATGGAGGAAATCCAATTGGTCCATATTCTTTTAATTTTCACAACACACATGTATGTAGGGGTATGTGTGTGTGTGTGTGTGTGTGTGTGTGTGTGTGTGTGTGTGTAGTTTGGTGATACACATGAGCTTCAGACATCTACCAAGTAGTGGAGGCTTCCTGACTTAACATAGTAAAACTGTTTTATGTCTTTAGGTAACCAGGAAGCTGGGACAAGTTAGAGATGGGCCAATCTGGTCCCAGGGATAGATTTGTTTATTTTAGGAAAATCTAATCTGTATTTAGGGAAGAAGAGGATTAGAGTGAGAGAATGGAGGGCACTTTTGTAGATATTGACCCTATCATACTGCCATTAGGATGAATCCTTCAAATGTAGCCCTTGGAGTACCAACAAAGACTAGAGCCACATAGGTGAAGGGGATTTGAAAATTCAAAAAGTCAGGCATTAAACACTCTCTTGTGTTCCTCATTCACAGGTGGTTTATTTTTATTCGCATTAGTTATTTTTGGATAGTGGTGTCAGCTCTCTACTTTTTCTTTCCTGTATAAAGTCAGCCAAAGAATTTTGAGTGGTGGTTCTAATAATTTCTTAATCTCTATATTGATATTGTATAACTATAAGGAAGTTCAGTGATGTACATAGCAGCCTTCTATCTTGGGAAGTTCCCTGCATAAGCATCTGTGGGTTCTTTCTTTGAAATCATAGAGATGGTTTTAAAACTTTATTTTGATTTTCTTCTTTCTAGTTTTCTCTCTCATTCTGTTTCAGTGTGTCTTTAAGTTCTCTTTTTTCATTAGCTATTTCAGTTTTGATTTGTTGTAGCTGAGGATAAAAAAAAATAAATTCATTGTATTTTTCTAAAGTTCTGTGATGGTTCACACAACTGGTTCACATCAGCAATAAGCAGCAGGCCTTCTCCCAAGGAGTGGTCTAAGGATTCTTCTTAGTGCTCTGGGTGCCCATATCATTTTGTCACCCTTATCACAAATAGACTTTTCTTAAATATCAAAAGTGGTTGCACCCTGGAGATACAAACCCCCCTACTCTCAATGACCTTGATGATAGTAATAATAAAAACTATCATTTATATAGTGTTTTAATGTTTCCAAAGTACTTTTTATATGCTATCACATATATATCCCTGTGAACAACCATGTGTAGCAGGTACTATTATTATCTCCATTTTATTGATTAAGAAACTGAGGGAATTCACCTCTTCTTTTTAGCTAAGGTCATACTGTGTGTAAATATCCAATATTCAGTTTCAGTTCTTCCTAACTGCAAGCCACCACTTTGCCCATTCGTCCACTGGCTGCCTAGTAATCCACTTGGTGAAACCGAATCTATATATTGCTTTATTTTTCTCTTTGTAGCATAATCTCCTCTCCTCCAAGTCCTAGCATAGTGCCCCGCATATCACTAGTGAGCACTTAATAAATTCTTGATATTGTCTTGATTGATGATACAATAAAAGAGAATCCGCAATGCAAGAAATGATATAGAACTCAATTACTAAAGAAATTAAAAGGAGGTTAGAGGGGAAGTTTTCAGCCAAGTGCCTATTGGCAAAAGAGCTAAATTTGGTATTAGAGAATTGAGATTTAGAATTTTGGCAGAATCATTTACTATACATCTGATCTAGGGTGAGCCTCTTCAATTCTTTAAGAACTTGCTTTCTCATCTGTAAAATGATGCATTAGAATGAGAAGTAATCTTCAAGGTCCCTTCCAGTCAAAATTTATGAGCCTATCAATGTATGAACAAGCTTGGTCCCTTGTTTACCTGGAATCAGCATCCTAACAAGACCTCTTTGGGATCCAAGTCACAAAGACTTTTCCCACACATCTTGAATTACTGGCTGATTGACTAAACTAACTGATAGTATTATCAAGATCAAGGGTCTTCCCAGAATAATAATAACAACAAATTATCCAGAAATGTCTCACAAGAGATAAGGAAATGGCATATCCCTATCTGTTCTTCTCTGTGTAGTTACCAACTTTTAGATCTTTTTTCTTTTTAAACTCCTGCCTTCTGATTTAGAATCAATATTGGGTATTAGTTCTAAGGCAGAAGAGTGGTAAGGGCTAGGTAATGGGGGTTAAGTGACTTGCCCAGGGTCACAAAGCTAGGAAGTGTCTGAGGCCATATTTGAACCCAGGGCCTCTCATCTCTGGGTCTGACTCTCAAACTACTGAGCCACCCAGATTCCTCTCCCCCCCTTAGATCTTGGAAATGCTATATGGCCCTCAGTAGTTCCTCCAATGAAAGTGTCTGAGGTTCCAATAGATACTACCAATGAGGAAAAGAATTGCTTTTCTGGTCCTCATCCTCTACCCATGAATCTCTTTTGAAACATCAAAAATTCCCCACTCAGTAAAGTTTATATAGTAATCTATAAAGAGTATAAACTTAGTAAAGAGTATATATTTAGCCTCCTATTGCTTCATCTTACTTTGCTTGTCCATGTCCATTGGTTTAGCCCTCTAGATTTTCGTGGGTGACATAGCACTGCTTATCAGGACCTCCATGAGATGGCCCATATTGATAATATAATGGAGGATTGGACGGATGTTAACTATTATTATTATTTGTGGGTTCACACTGGGGTGAGAGAGACAGGAATGTCAGATGGACAGGACCAAACAGGATAGGGAGACCAGGGTTTACTGCCAAGGAGCTAACTGTCACAGGAATAGTAGTTAGGCCCAACAGTCACTCAGCCCACCTAGGCAAGGGCCTATGGAACCAGCAGGCAAAAGGTTAAAGTTTAAAACAGTTTAATTGAGGGAAACAATAATAAAGGATGGGAATAAGAGATTCTACACTTACAAGCTAAGGGCAGACCACAAGGACAGGGGAAGGACTTGACTACACTAAACTAAAGGTCTAAGCATAACAGGGCCCAGGGAAAAGCAGGAGAGGAGTGAGTATCCTCACAAGAGTAGTGTTCAGCCTCTCTGAGGAAACTAAGGAACAGAGAGGATAAGTGGCTTGCCCAGGGTCACACAGCTAGGTAGTATCTGAGATAGGATTTGAACTCAGGTCTTCATAACACCAAGCTGAATTTCCTATCTTCTCCACCATGCTGTTGTTCACAGTGGCATTTCTCTTTGTCCAAATGAGATCAAATAAACCACTCATGCATACTCCAAAAATTATTTGAAAGGAAAGATTAATTATGATTCCATACTAAGAAACCTTCAGCTGGAGTATCACTTAATGACACAGTTATAATTATTAGAAATGTAGCAATTTACAAAGTGCTCTACATATGAGAATATGCTGACTTGATGAAATAAATGCATTTCAAGTCATTTAGCACTTCTCTGATAAAAAAAAAGGTACATTATAAATGGCTCATTTAAATAGATTCAGTAGAAATAAGCTATGAATATCAGTTTGAATTCACAGTTTAGATTTATCCATATAAAATATATAAAATGTATAAATGTATACATATATGCACATGCATATACACAAACACATGTGTGTGAATGCATACATATATACACACAGATATGCACACATATCAAACTATACTTTCTAGTCTTAAAACCCCTCAAATTTGACATAACCTAAGGGAGGGCCCACAAGGTATGGTTATGGTCATAGCTATTATTGACATGACTCGGAGTCTCCATCAGCCACCTTTTTGGTTCATTCTGTGTCTAAGAACTCAGACAGTTTACATCAAAATCTGTTGGTTGAGACTGATAATATTTCGATTGGAAAGAAAGCTTTGAGATCAAATTTTTCAATCTCATCATTTTTGAGAAGCCTAGAAAGTGTGATAATTAAATTAAATCTACATTGCCCATCTTTAGATTTAATCACAAAAGGTGAGAGCACCTCCGATTCTGGGAGATCCCTTAACCCACATGTGCTAGAGTGGGTGACGAATCAGAATCAACTGACTGCCCCCTAGGTAGCCTAAGAGAAGCGTCTATAGTAATTGTACACACAAATTAGGAGGGAGGCAAAGGAAGTGACCCCTTTAAAAGGAGAAGATCCTCATTCAGCTGAAGGCTTCTGGTGAAGAAGGCTGCTGGTGAAGGTCTTCTAGTTTTCCTGGTTCATGGAGGAATGCTGGCTGGAACGTTGAAACCTTGGTGAGACTGCTTTCAATATCTTCTTTAGAAGTCCACATGGTGATTTTAAAGACTGAATCTTCCTCAACTTTGCAATAAGGAAAATGGCCGGGTAGAATTCCTGCAAGATACAGGGTCAAGCCTCACCCAGAATTCCAGGAGACACCCCTCCCCCCAGAGATCTCTGGGTGAGGGAACAGTTTGAAAGCAGTCAAACAGTTGATTCCTGGGGGTCAATGTGAGCAGGTCACTTTGCTTGCTGTTCCCGGTTTTGGGATTGCTTTGGAGGCAATCTGAGGTGACAACCATCTTGGTTCAGCTCAGTGGTTTGCTTGTTTAGCTGAATTAGACCTTTCTAGCAAAACAGCACAATTATTATTTAGTTATTTTAGATATTAGAAGTGATAATTACAGACTTAAGGGCAAGCTAGCTAAAAGTCTACTACTCCCTCCTGGGCGGGGAGGGGCAGTTTCTACCTAACAGTTCAGGGCTTTCAGATCTTATCCAAATCCTTGAAACCCCTCCCCTGCCTTCCCTTCTTCTTTTATCAGTATAAACTTCATCTTTTGGGAGCAGTGCCAGTTTACTATTCTGGGGATACTTACATCCTGCTGTTCAGCCCATACAAGCTAGATTTGTCTGTCCCTGATAAAAACAAGACATCAAGCTTCTCCTATTGTCCCTCAGTCAAACCTGTGGGGAATATAAATTGAGAAAGTGAACATCATTAGAGATTTGCCTTGCTGAGCCTTGCCAGAGGACATCAGTCCTGCCTCCATTTCCAACTGATTTCCAGCTGCTTGGTGGGAGGGGTGAGAGTAAGGAGTACCTACCCTAATCAAGCCTGTGTGTGTGTGAGGAATGAATAGTGCAGGTTTCTAGTTTCTGGCCATCTCTTCAGCTTCCCCAAATATCTCTGTTAAGATCAACATAACAACTTCTCTTAAGGAACTTCCCTTTAACAGACTCTGTGAATGAAGCTTTCATTCACCTCTGGGCCTCTAGCCCTCTGACTCTGCTGAGGGTTAATTAGATCTACCTGGATTAATTAGAGGATTGTAATAATTTAACTACTGTGTTAGATTCTTATTTCCTTATTTCCTCTCTCTCTTCTCCATTGTAAATAAACTTTCACAAAAGTCAATTTTGACATGAGGTTATTCCTAAATTGGGGAAATTTCCCCTGGCAACTACCTTTAAATATATTTGACCCAAAACCCCTTTTCCCCCCTTACAAAAGGCGAATCAGTGTGTCCCAAATACAAAATTAGTGGCAAAGACTGCTGTAAGTAACAGACCAAGAATTTGAAACCATAGCCTCTGCCTTCAGATCTACTGCTCTCTTGACTCTAACAACACAAACAGGGGCAAAGCAATTTTGGCTTAGGTAACTGGAGTCCTCAGATCCATATTAATCTAAAGCAAGGACCCATTTGATCCTCTTATTCTCATGCCTCCAACTCTCATAGCTTCACAGAATTAGAGAAGCATGTGATCACAAAGTTCGAACTAATAAATATAACTGTGTCATTGGGTGATGTTGCAGGGAATCGTTTATCATAAAAACATGATTTGTCTTTCCTTTTAAATAAATTCTGGAGTGCACATTAGTTCTCTTTGGGGAATTCGGAGATCATCAAGTCCAATCCCTTCATTTGACAAAAGGGAAAAAGAGGGGCATGGGAATTAAGGAACTTGACTAACACAAATAGTAATAAGCATCAGAGGTAGGATTTGGAGTAAGTTTTTGGGATTCTGTTCTACATTGTGACACCTTGAAAATGGGACAGACAGGCTAATCTCTAGTCTAGAAGGAAGGTTCAGCTCTTCCTACTTTTCTATGCTAGGTATAGGCAGATAGGGAGACAACCAGCATCCTTCTCAGGGAAATAGACAGTAACTGCTTCTTTCTGGTTGAAGAGATCAATTGTTCTGCTTCCCTCCTAGGGGCAACATCCATTGCATATGGATGACTTGAGTAGAGTAGAAAATATGACACACACTTAAAGGCAAACATACCTTGGAAATATACAGAATTGGTCTTTGAGGTTGCTAAATATCCTCATCCCTCATATTAATATAATACTGGGGTACAGTCACTGTACTACAGTGCTACAGTTTCTTAGGGCCATAGATGAAAGTTGAGTCAAGTAGATGAACAGCCCTGAAGAGGGCTCAGCAAGCTCTCCCTTCAGAGATGTTAGTCCTTCCTGAACACCTCATTCACCCCAATCATCTCAGCTGACAGGCTAAAAAGGGTTGAAGGTCATTTAGGACATTACCCTTCTATGCCATTGGTATTCTTCAAAAACAAAGGATGAACAATAACAATAGTAATAATAACAATAGCTAATATCTATGGATCACTTTAAATTTGCAAAGTGCTTTGCTTATGATAACTTCTTTGATCTTCACAACAACCTTAGGGAGTAGGTGGTATCATTGTCCTCATTTAGCAGAATGGGATACTGAGTTACAGAGGGGCAAAATGACTTACTCAAGATCTTATAACCAGTAAGTGTCTGGTTCATGATTTGAACTTGTCTCCCTTATCCTCATGAAGGGAGATTGCTGAAATTCAAAAGCATGTGTGTGGCTACCTCATCATTCTGGATACCATTTGACATTTCTCAGACCAATTTAGTTATTGGGCTGGGGGAGGGAGGATAGATAGCAGAGAGGTCATCTTATAAGAAAATTGGCAATTGATTTAAACTTTTTGTATGTCTTTAAAATTGAAGGAATAAAAGTAAGTCAGAAGAAAATGTTAACAAAGCGATTAAAGATCTCAAGACTGGAGTCCTTGTTTAAATATCCAGAATTATTACATTAAAATGGAATCTATATGCAAAAAACCTCATCAAATAATGGGGCCCTTTGTTCTGAATTCCCCAAAGGGTATAATATTCAAATGAAGTTCACCTAACCCAAAATATTCTGAACAGTATTTGTGCTGTGCTTACATAATGGAGAAGTGCAAAAATTCTAAAATAGAAGCACTTTTGAAAGGGAAATAGAAACAAGAAGATGGGAGGGAAAAGGGAGTGCATCATTTCCCATGGAGGGTTTCAAGCATATTGATTGCAAGTAGATCAGCCATTCTTGTTTTTGGAATTTTCATATCTTTTATTCACTGAGTGTTTAGTTGGGAATGAAAGCAAGTTTTCTGATCTGTGGCAACTCTGGAAAAGAAACTCGAGAGATGATTGCATGAATCAGACCCAAGGGAGCTTTGGAGCTCCCTAGCTACCAAAACCTCAACCAGGGTGGCAGAACAAGGTCACTGGTCCTTGTCCAGACAAGATCCCAGAGTATTTACATCTTGCCTATATAAGTCTGCATAAATGTCCAGGGCTCATTAAAGATCTGAAAATAAATCTGATGTTAATCACCGCTATTTTCTTGGACTTTGTCTACCTTCCTCCCCCCCCACACACACATCATATTTTGTTTTCCCCAGTCTATTAATGACTTCTGAACACTTTGGTTCAATCTTGATTCAAATCTTACTCAAAGACTTTGACGAATCTATTTTTTTGGATGAGAGAGAGAGCTGACAGTAGGGCATAAGTAATATGATAGAGGCACTGAGACAACAGTTCCCCCAATTCCTTCAATGTACCTCTAAAAGGTCACATATTGAAGGATGCCACGTTGGTAGCCATGTGGCACTGCAGCAGGTGGCATGATCGATATAGTGAAAAAAAATTATAGTATCTGCACATCAGGTTAAATGTCTCCTCTGATAATTGCTTCCATTGCAACCTTGGACAAGTCATTAACTTTTCTGGGGCTCAGATACCTCTTTAGTAAAAAGAAAGGGCTGAAAGAGATAGCCTCTCAGGTCCCTTCCTGCTAATGATCTATGATCCTATTATCTTGAAGCAGTATTTTAATTCTATGCTAAGAAATGTACATGAACCTTAAGCCACTAATATGTTATGATTTATGAAATGCCATCTTATCTGAAGAAAACAAAATTTTCAATGGCTTCATTTTGATCCTTTTGTTTGCTTCAAGGAGAAAATAGACTGATTCATTCATTTGTTAAGTATTTAAATGTTTTCCACATGCCTGGAACTGTGCTGAATGCTGAAAGAAAATTTTAAATACATTCTTGTCTTCAAGGAATTTGCATTATATATAGGAGAATCAACCTGTCCACAGAGAAGTAAACACAAAATATATGCCAATTCAATACAAAAGCAATGTAGGGATGAGTGGGTCAAGAAAAGCTCTACTAAGCGCTTAAAATCGGAATCATGTGCTATTTTCACTAATAATATAATTGATTTTGAGATTATGCTTTTATTGGTATAAGAATCTCTAAAGCCAAATGTAAATCCACTCATGTAATGGTCATTGGCTCTGCAAGTTCTTAAGAGAATATTATAGGATCATTGAGAGAATAAGTGAATTTCTCAGGGTCATCTAGCCAGTATGTGTCAGAGGCAAGACTCAGACAGCTTACCTTGTCTCTCTGCTCAGCTTTCCACCCACAATGCAATGCTGCCTCACTACAAATATAAATCAGAATTCATCTGCTAGATTTGGAGGAAGTGGGGCTCTAATAGAATAAAGTGCTATAATAGTAATTATGTGCTTAATGTAGTGTCTAGAACAGAATAGGTTCTTGATAAATTTCTAATTACCCATATTCCCAATCCCACATCAGCTACTTTCTTTTTCTTTCTTTTTTAAAAAAATAAACACTTACCTTCTGTCTTGGAATCAATACTGTGTATTGGTTCCAAGCCAGAAGAGTGGTAAAAGCTAGATAATGGGGTTAAATGACTTGCCCAAGGTCATCTAGCTAGGAAATGTCTGAGGCCAGCTTTGAACCCAGGACTTTCCATCTCTAGGCCTGGCTCTCAATCCATTAATCCACTGAGCCACTGAGTTGCTGCCAATCAATTACTTTCTACTTGTGTGACCTTGGTGAAGTTGCTTAACCTCTTTGCCCCTTAGTTTCCTGATGAGTGTCAATGAGGTCTTTTCTATCTCTGAATTCTTTGATCTGTGATCTGATGGTCCTTGGTTAGTAAAGATGCAACTTTTACTTTAAGTCTTCTAATGATAGAGCACTCACTCTTTTACAGTATCTCATCCCATTTGTGAATAGTTTCACCTATTCCAAAGTAAGTTCCTACTTATATTCAGTGGAATTTGGCTTCTCAGTAACCCCCACTCATTGGTCCCAATTATTCCCTCTGGAGCTAAAGAGAATAAATTTAACTGGTCTTCCACATAACTGTTGTGTAATTAGAATTTTCTCCCCAGGGACTCTCTTTCCCAGCATCCCATTTATGTGTTTGTGCTGAATACAAACACTGTGAGGGTAAGTAGGGAGGATACATTTTGATGTAGCTCCTCCCTTTCTCTCTCTGCTCCTGGGAAGGCAGCTGTGGTGGTTGGGTGAGTGCCAGGCAGGAGAATTTTACTCACATGGCTTTACTCAGGTTTTTACTTTTGTTCTTCAAGTGATTATTAATAAACTTTATACAATATAATACTTGGAGCTATTGATATTATTTTAAATTTTACCTTGTCAATTATATAAATCCATTCATCTCTCTGCCCAAGTCTTGTCTTTTTTTCTCGCAGAGAGTAGACTCACTTCCTTCTCTCTTTTCTCATGTGACGTGACTATCGATTAGAGCAAGACATATGGCTCCAGGTGTGGTCTGATGTGTGCTGTATTAGGTGTCCAGTTCTTCTCTTGTTCTAGATGTCGTATTTCATTTTATTTTTTTCTTTTTTTCTTTAGAATATTTTTCCATGGCTACATGATTCATGATCCTCCTCCCCCTGCTCTTTCCTTCCTCTCCCGAATCTAACAAGCAGTTCCACTGGGTTATCCATATGTGATTGCTCAAAAACTATTTCCATGTTATTCATGTCTGCAGTAGAAAGATCCTTTAAACACCAAAACCCCAATCTTATCCCCAGCACACTAAATGTTGCATTTCTATGAGTACATTTTAAAGTGTCCTAATATCACATTAACCTTTTTTGGCTCCCAAGTCCCATTTTTGGGATATGTGGAAATGATGAGGAACTAAAGGCAAGCAAAGCCTGGGTAACCAGTAGCCTGGTGGATGATGTAGAGATTCTCCATTTGTGTAAAGTTGGACTAGAGCACTACTAAAGAGCCTTCCAATCCTAACATTCTCTGACTCTGGAAAGCCTTGGGTCTGTTTTCATATTTGTGGCTTTTAGGACATATTTTATGTATGAATATATGTATACATATTTTTATTTTATAGGTAGATTGATAGATAGATTTAAAATAACCTAAATAGAATTCCCTCATTTCTCATCATTACATTTCATCTAACTATTTGTATCTCATTCTTCTAATCTATTGTGACCCTTTTGAACCCTGGTTCTACTATTGAATATTTTAACCACATGTAAACTCATAAATGTTGAGCTGGAAAGGAACTTAGAGTGAAATGAATTAATAAATAATGTAATTGTTAAGCACTAAGGGCAAGATACTGTGCTAAGCACTGAAAATATAAAGGGAAAAGTCAGATAGTCACTGCCATCATGGAGCTCCCATTCTCATGGGAGAGACAACACTTGTAAAAAGTTTCAGCTGTAAATCAGATGAATAGGTCCTGTCATCCTTACAGTGTAGGAGCAAAGCTCATGACAATGTCTCTTTTTGAATGTTATTTCCATGAATAAAATCATGCCAATTCTGACCTTAACTTGCTTGACAGTGGTCTTAGAGACCACCAAGTCTTTTTCCCATTTTCCAGATGAGAACATTGACGTGCAAAGAGGTCAATGATTTGCCCAGTTACACAGATAATTCTCTAGCTTCCTCTTACATCTCTGCCATATTTATAAGTATATACTCTATGTTTTCACTCATTTCATTGATAAAAATATTGATCAGGAATCAAATGAATATTGAACCCTTAAATATAAACCCTTCATTCTAGTTCAAGCTCTAGTTGAGGATGATCTCTATTATCATTGCTCAGCTAGGAAGTATCCAGAACATATTTACCTACTTCGCTGACAAGGTCATTGTGAGATTTTTTTTATAAATGCCTCAGAGAAATACAGATACACTTCCCATAGGTTTCATCTGACCTAATTAGGAAGCCTATCAAAATAGGAGAATGTTACTTTGACTTACTGACCCCTATATTATATGTCATTGTTTCGCTTCAGAAGTGCTTACAAGCTCTCTGTCCAATAACTTATTGTCAGGACCGCTAGATGGCTCAATGAATAGAGAGCCAGGGCTGAAGATGGCAAATGCTATGTTCGAATCTAACCTCAGATATATGCTTAGTTCTGTGATCCTGGGCAAGTCATTTAACCTCAACTGCCTTGCCCTTACCATTCTTCTGTCTTGGAACCAACATTGATTCTAAGAAGGTAAAGGTTGAAAAAATAACCTATCATAAATGATGATAATGTTCATTTGTCTATAGGTCCCACAATTTGCTTTTTTGAAAACTGAGGTAACAGCTCAATTTGTATTCTTCTTTTCTCTATGATGCTTCAAAGGTGAGTGGTGGTGTCTGAGACCTCACTAGCTGAGTGTAAAAGGTGGCAAAGAAAGCAGAATGGCACCATAAAAGAAAACTATTTTAGACCTACTTCTTGTGGGAGCCCAGTTATAAGTCAATCATGTTTTGGGATTCTTCACATCCCTTCTTTGTTAGTGATGCTTTCCTGACTTTCCTTTTCCACCTAGTGATCAAGGAATCATTCCCAGAATCTGAGCTGTGAAGGACTTCCTTGAAGGAATATAAAGTCTAATCGATACCCCTAAAATAATCCCCATTGCGACATACCTAACAAATGGGTCATGTACTTTCGTTTGAAAATCACTAGGTCTCAAGGTGGACCAGTCCACTTTTAGAATGGAATCCCTAATAATAATGAAGTTTTTTCTTATGGCAAGCCTAATTTTCCTCTTTGAGATTTCTACTCCTGAAAACTCTGCACTTGAAGATAACTATCATGTCTTCACTAACAGTTGTCTTTCCCAGGAACAATACTACAAGTTCCTTCAATTTATGGCCTCAAATGGAATCCCCTCTCCATTGTGGTTGTCTTCTTCACATTCTCCATTTAATCAGTTCTATGGCTAATAATTCTAACTGAGTCACCTTTTGCTTTGGTCAAGCCTGAACTAAGATTTAAAAGAAAATTCAAGAGGATAATGAAGGAAGGAAGGTAAGCTTATATTTATGGAATGATAAAGGATTAGGTTATAGTCCCGAAGCTGATCTGGATCTTATTTGCCTGCAGCCATTCTTCTTGGCCAGGAAAAGGCCAATTTTCAGAGCTTGGGTGGAAGTTTTCAAGGAATAAAGGAAAGAGGAGTTAAGCTAAAAGTCCCCAGATTCCTAGGGTATTTTTCTTTCTGTGGAATTAACTACCCCTTATCTATATTAGGATAAAATATAATTCCATTTTTACCACATGGAGGATTAACCTGTCTCAAAGTTATCTTAAAAAAGGACATTTGATGATAGTAAATGTAAAGTACTTTTCAAATCATAAAGTGGTATATATATTCAAGGTGGGATATCTGAGTAACATAGTAGATAGAGTACTGGACCAGGAATAAAGAAGACATATTCCTGAGTTCAAATCAGGTCCCAGTCATTTACTGGCTGTATGACCTTAGCAAGTCACTTAACCCTGTTTGCCTTAGTTTCCTCATATGTAAAGTGAATTAGAAAAGGAAATGGCAAACCACTCCAATATATTTGTTAAGAAAACCTTAAATGGGGTCACAAAGAATCTAAAATAAAGTAAGGAATTAAATTAAGGGTTTGACTAAATATGTGAGAATTCTAAAATAATATGGTAGTTGCCAATTTAAAATATTATATAGCTCAAATCAAAATGACTTTTAATAGCTTTTATTTACAAAGAGGTGGAAAGATTGAAAGTAGAGAAATACAAAAAGAGGGTAGAGAGATGTCTAGCCTATCATGCTAAATATTGCTCCAGTGCTTGGCTCAGCCCAGCAGGGCTTGTTAATCCTCAGAGGACTCCATGTTTCGTCCACATGACCTCCTCCAAGATGGGAAGGCCTCTCTGGAACTAATCTCTCCAGAAGCCAGGAAAAGAAAGGCAGCTACTCACTCACCCAAGAGCCAGTCCAAGAGCCAAGGTCCCAAATTGAAGCCAAGGTCCAAGTCCAAAGTCACCTCCAACCCACAGTCCCAGTCCAAGATCCTCCAGGCTCCAGATTCAGGCTGAAGAACTCAATTTGATGCCTTGCAGGACTTTTAATAGTCACTTCTTGTCCCTTCCCCTCTTCACAGGGGCCAATCACAGCTTTCAAATTGCCTAGAACTGCCCAGGGGGGCAGTGTCAATGGGATCCACTTCTCACCCTCTGAAGGTGTCACCTCTTATCAGAAGACTCACAATTTTCTGATTGATTGGGTTAAAAGGGGAGCTCTCCAAGTAAGCAACTTGTGAATTCTCTTACTTGATGGTTAACAAATTGTTAAATAGTGGTTAAATAGGAATTAAGTACATGTTAACTCAAAATAGAGAAAGAGAATAAAGAATTCCCTCACAGTAATGAAATGACTCAACAACAACAACAAATAAATGCTAGGCATAAAAGACTAGTGGATGGGTGATGTATAGGAAAATGGGAGAGCTTTTCTCAAAGACATCCATCCTCTGATACATATTTGCTGTGTGACTCTGAGAAAACCACTTAATCTCTTAATACTCTTGTAAAATACGTTTCATATTTTCTCCTTTGGTTTAGTTGAGGAAATGGAGGCTCTGAAAAATTCAACGACTTGCTCACTGTCACAATGCTAGTGGTGGTCAGAGGTGAATCTGTTTCCTCTAGTTTTTCATCCACTGCTCTTTCCACTAAACTATTCTGTGTAGGATTTCAACTACAAGAGAGGAGGGAAGTATTTATTTCAACATTAGCTAGAGCACTGTCTTCAGATGGCACTTGGGTAAATGTCACATCATAGCTAAGGTTCTACATTTAGGAGTACATGGAGAATTAAGGAAATTATGTTGATAGCTCAGAGGAAAAACCAACAAAATCCCTTTTCATCTGAATGATTCAGGTACTTGCTTGAATTATCTGGGTAATTGCCTTTGTAGATTAAATTTCATAAAAAGTGCAGGCAGGCTGGTGCGTCCTTCCATTTTATGAGGCTACAAGTAGAGGTCGGTAAAATAATGGGTTTTGTTGGCAAAATAACCACATAAATTAAGTATGAGGATAGCTAAAGTCTATTATATCAATTACAAAAATTAATATCTATTGAGGTCCAAATAAAGCAGATTAATCTTCCTGTCAACATAATGATAAATAAATGAGATGGTGAAATTTATAGAAAACGAAAACATCTGTCATTGTGATTGGTCTACATTAGCAGGGGACCTTTATTTAGATTTAGGTTTATAAACAAATTGTACACAGTGAAAAATTCTAAGCAATATAATGTTCTTTTCATCCTATAAATATGAATTTGTACTCAGCCAAGGATATCAAGAGAGAATTTGTACTTCTCAAAAAGAAGCACATCAATGAAGGGGGCTGAAAAGGAGACATGTCCTTCCTAAGGATGGAGACAATTGGACAACTGTATTATTAGGCAAAATGACTAATCCTCTTTCCCATAGCTTGTTTATTACCACATAGAGACATGCAAATCTGCCTCACTAAGTTGAGGTCTTAATGGATGACTTCCAAGAGCTGAATGTCAACTTCTCTGATGATTTACTTGTTCACTATTTAGGCTTCCTCTATAGTATGTTAACAAGACTGAAGGAAAAGGGAAACATCTGTTGTTGGTCTAAGAACTGGTATGATGCCTACACAAAAGGGATTAGAACACTATGTTAACTACTTGTTTTGATTACATCTCGACCTAGACCTAAACAAGGTAATTTCTACACAAATGAAGATCAAATTAATTAATTATATTATGCTTCCACACTAATATAACCTATAGGAATATATATAAATCTTTATATATATGTATATATCTGTGTATATGTACATATATAAACATGATGAGGCATATGTACATGTCTCTCTCTCTCTCTCTCTCTATATATATATATATATATATATGTATATATATATATGTAATTTAGTTCCTTGCCACAGCCCAAGCTCTTCTTTTAAACACTGCTATCCTTTATGTGCTATTATATGACTGAGAATCTAGGACCACCATGCTTTTAGATGAAATTAAGTCAGAACTGATCCAAAGCACAACAGAAAATAAATAGTGGCTATAGCAGGGGTCGGACTGGCCAGTCCGGGCAGAGCCCCAGGATGTGACCCAGGGACCCCTTCAGCCCCCGCCACATATTCCAGCACCTTCCCCCTCCATCCTCCTCCTTCCGCAGGCCTTTATGGCTCTCACGGCCAAAAAGGTTGCCGACCATTGTGCTATAGCCTGTAACCAAGAAAATAATTTGGGTCAAGGAAGTAAGATAAAGGATGTCAAAAAGAACATGTACAAAACAGTAAAGAGGTTTAGTTGATCATGTAATGGGAATAATGTTTGATAGATGGACAATCTGAATACTGCCCTGGTATCCACAAAATGTTCCTTCTTCATTTTTGAACAGTAGCAATGACATTACTGGATGATGTCTTGACTCCGTGTGTGAATTGGACATATGTAAGGCAAAAACAATCTCCAAACCCAAATAAAACAAAACAAAAACAGACAATTAGTTCCTTTATCATTATCTAAGAGACTTTATTAGTACTATAATTTAGCCATTATTCCTGAATCCTTGTGAAATGTCATTTTAGTTCAGTGAAATTTCAACTTTGAATAAAATATAAACTTCTCGAAGGTAAAAACAATTTTCTTTTTCCTCTCATCTCCCTATTGTACAGCACAGCAATTTGTACAAAGTAGGAGTTTTCTAAATGTTTACTGAATTGATTTACCCAAAGGATTTTTAAAAACCTACAAGAAGTTCACAGAGTCACTCTATACAGTGTAGCCATGAAAAAATGAGCCTGATTTGATGCATTTCTTTATTTTTAGTTGATAAACTTTGCTTTGACAAATCTATATCAATTTAAATAGTGCACAAAATGCATCCTCCAGAAACAACTAAAGAAAAAGCATTACAAAGTGGGTGTGGCTAATTGTGCATCAAACTTTAGTCTTATAGTGTACTATTTGTTTAAAAAGCAAGGTTTTTTAATAAATCAATATTAACGAATAAATCTGTGGTTTTGATTGAGTTTTGATTACACTGAACATTGTCTTCATTTATATAATTGTGGTCATTGTTTTAATAATTTTCTTTTTTTCCTGTATCTGATTTTTATATTTATAATTTCCTCCATTAGAATAGAAGCTCTTTAAAGCCAGAGAGCATTTTTGCCTTTTCTTTAAATATCTAGAACTTAAAACACTTCCTGATATATAGTAAGCATTTAGTAAAGGTTTGTTGAATAATTTGGGTACTATTTTCTTCTCCCTACTTCTATCACTCTATATATCTTACTATATCTCTTTGAATTCTTTATTACTTTCATTTCTTACAAAGCAATACTATTATAAAGTAATACTATTTCAAATATTACAATTACAAACTATTCAAATATTACAATTTATCCAACCATTTCTCAATTAAATAAATCATTTTTGTTGCTTCGTGGTTATGATTCTTATAAGCAAAAAATGAACAAATATAGTGAAGATTGTTCTTAAGATATGAGAAATAATTGTTTTCTAGAACTTTTAAAGCTTAGTGATTTAGTCAGGTAGAGTCCAAGAGAGGTAAACAAAAATGGACTGTGGCAGACTTAGGCACATTTAAGAAATCCAGCTCTTAGGGTAATATTCCTTATATATTCGTGTTTAGGTCAGATGTATTCTGGGAAAGTATTATGAACTGGACTGACCCGCCAAGAAGCCCAAGTTCTTGGGCACAGAATATACCAAGGGAGTGAGAAATGATAGCTCTGTGCTATACTGTAAATGACAGCTATGTTTTTTATAACACTTTCAAAACTCTGTCCCCATTCTTACAATATTGAGCCGTGTCAGAGACCAAAGGTCCCACATAATCAACAGGTATAGAATTTTGGTACCTATTTAACATTTGATTCTAGCAAGATTAATTATATGGACACTAAAGGAATGCCTAGCTTTGCAGGCTGCACAGTATACTTCATCATGCTGAGATTTGGGATAGTGAAAAGGAAAAGCAGTTTCATTTACTGTATAGTTGAGGTATTCAGAGAAAAAAGAAGGGAGTGAGGTTCAAAGCAGAGTAGTAGACAAAGACTTTAAAATGAAGATGAAACAAAAATTAAGGTTTTCCCTTCTTGCCATGAGGCAGTTCTTCAATTCTAAAACTTTTGTTCAATAATTGCTATGTAAGGTATTGTGCAGATATTTAAGATATGAATTTTTTAAAAAAAAACACCTTGGAGCATCTAGGTGGCTCGATAGATGGAGAGCTAGGTCTAGAAATAGGAGGGTTCTAGGTTCAAATTTGGCCTCAGACATTTCCTTGCTGTGCATCCAGGGCAAGTCACTGAACCCTAGTCCTTTCTACTCTTCTGCCTTGCAGCCAATCCTTATTGTTGATTCTAAGACAGAAGGTAAGAGTTTTCAAAAACAAAATAAAACAAGACATCTCCTACATTTAAGGAATTTATTTTCTGCTAGCCTATTGCCCTTCAGACCAACAAAATTTATTGTGCCCCCTACTACAAACATGCCTTGCATATAGACAATAATGATGACTATTATGTTATGAAATATGAGACTGTAGAAAGACCCACCACCACACGCACACATGAGCTAGAGCCAAAAATCCCTCCTCTGTTAAAGTGGGCAGCCACAAATACCATCTTACTCTGTTGTCATTCTACCAGATTTTCAATGAAACCTAAGCTCTGAGATAGTGATGGGAGTCAGAACACTTAGTCCTAAAAAAGTCTTTTTTTTTCCTACAGAAAATAAACCAAGCTACCATTGCTATTCTAACATTGATAAAGAAAAGGGAAACTTCAGTTAGGAAAACCTAGGTAAACTAGAAGATGGTGGTGCTGGGATGAGGGATAAGGCTGAATGTCCCCAAGGGTTGTTAAAGGATTTCCAGGAGAGATCAAGTGCCCTGTGTTATGTACAACTTTTGGAAAAAATATTTGAATAAGTCAAAAAGAGAAGAAAACTGGTTGGGAGGGGTGAATGAATGACAGAGAAATTGAACATTATTTCATCGACAAAAGGGAGTGAGATGAAAAAGTGAATGAGGGAGATGCATAGAAAGAGAAGAGATAGAGAAAAATTGGTTCAGAGCAAATGGCACAAGGGAAAACTTCCTATATGTTTGTTATTTAATATATGATTTCATTCTGCCTCTCTTTCAGAGACTGCATGTACAGGACATCAAGTGTAATCATTGACAGAGATGTTTAAGTGGAGCCAATATTCTTATCCAACTCTCTTACTCTCAATCAGATTTCCAAAGAATGTGGGATTTCAAGATATCTTATGGCCCCAGGAGATTGTATAACTGGACAAGATATGATCTTTGTCCTTAAAGAATTGCAAACAGCTCAATGTGAGGTATAAGAAGGACTCACTTGTCCAGAGGGAAAGGGGAAGTAGATATTAATGATGGAAGATCTTGGAACACAATGGGAGGAAGACTTTACAATAAAAAAAAAAACAAGAGGGGGCTGCTCCAAAGATCAATGGACTATAATGTAAAGGCTTAGTTTGACAAGGGACAAAAGAGGAAATCTACTGCCAAGAAGAGTCAATAAAGGGGAAGGAATTTATAACCAAAAGATGTTTACATCCGAACACATTTCCTCAATTACAGAAAAAAATTACGTAATAGTTGCAGAAAATTAACTATAAAGGAGTGATTGAAGAATAGTGATATCCCAAAACTGTTTCCATTAGAACTCTGTCAAAGAAATATAAGAAGAATGAAATAAAATCAGAACTCACATTTACATAAAGCTTTAAAATTTAAAAGGGCAGCAAGATGGCACAGTGGATAGAGTGCTAGGTTTAGAGTCAGGAAATCTCATCTTCTTGAACACAAATATAGCCTCAGATATATTACTGATATGACCATGGGCAAGTCACAACCCTACTTTTCTCAATTTCCTCACATGTAAAAGGAGTTAGAGAAAGAAATGGCAAACCACTACAGTCTCTTTGCCAACAAAATCTCAAAGGAGGGCATGAAGAGTGCGATGTCAGTGAAATGACTGAATGACAATCATTAAGGCTTAAAATTTACTTTAATTTCTATTTTCTCATTTACTTCATAAAACATCCTAGTGATGTAGATGTTAATATTATTCCTACTTTACTGATGATTGGTCCATCCAGAGACACAGCTGGCAGGTATCTTACAGCAAAAATAAATTCATAACTTTCCCACTCAAAGACTCAGCACTTGATTTAGTAGGCCAGGAGCTGAGCTTTGAAGAAATCTCAACGAATATGAATAACTCTTTGTAAGGGGAAACAAGGAAGAGCCTTTGAGGTCAGGGACCTTGATGTTTTGGGAAAAGGTGCTACAAAAGATCTGTTCACCAATCTATCCTTTATTGAGTTGCCACCCAATAGGAATAGTTTAATAATAGATTAAAATTATTGAATGCTAGACTTGAGAGAGTTAAAGATCACCTAGCCTCATCCATTTTCCAAGTATGATTCATGAATCCTCAGGGGACCTTGAAAAACTTTCAGGGAATGTAGGATGTCAAAGCTATTTTTTAATAATACTAAGATATTTTAATTTAATTCAGCAAATATAGACAGATATAACTATAAGCAAAAGCTTTTGGGAAGTCTTCAATAATTTTCAAGAATATAAAACCTGATACCAAGAAAAAAAATGGGCATCCAGTGAAGAGCCTAACTATTCCCTTCATTCTACAGATATGGAAAATAAAACCCCAAAAGGCAGTGTCATGTCCAAGGTCATCTACTCAGTAATGTCCGAACCAAGACTATGCACATCTTATTTTTGAAGCATAAGTTGTCGTAGGCATCAAATGAGATAATGTGTTAAAGCACATTGTAAACTGTAAAGTATTTTACAAATTGATGTATGTTATTATTATTGCAGGCAATTGAGAAAAGTTATAGCTTATTGGTGTTAAAGTCTCACTGCTCCCACGTGAAGAGCATGGCTGGAATTTGGCTGTTCCTTCTGGATCTGTATTTATAACCTCATTCTACACCTGGCTTTGTTGAATTGGTAATGTTTTATCAATTGGTAATAAAAAAGGGTTTGATAACTAGGATGTCAGTTCATTTTATGGGCAAAGGTTGATTGGTCCTTGAAGTTCAGTTTCATTTAACTTTTGCTTATAAATGGCAGACTTATTTTTAACTTGATATTTATTAAGTGAGCTATTTCTGAGAATTCATCAAGAATCAATACTGAATTATTTTTGGGTGGCTTTGTAGTTTGCTTAATTAAATATTGTACAGGATTTCATTTAACTATGCTGCCCAAGTGTATCATTTTAGGTAAAGTTTTCTTTTTCTCTGTCTCTTTCTTCCTTCTCCCTCTCTCTTTTTTATTTATCTCCCTTCACTTCCTAGATG
Organism: Gracilinanus agilis; assembly: GCF_016433145.1. Taxonomy (NCBI): domain Eukaryota; kingdom Metazoa; phylum Chordata; class Mammalia; order Didelphimorphia; family Didelphidae; genus Gracilinanus; species Gracilinanus agilis. The sequence goes on along the minus strand of NC_058132.1, from coordinate 664,481,715 downwards.
ACATAGTGGAAAGCTGGAACTGGAGTTAAGAGGATCTGAGTTCAAATCTAGTCTCACATTTGAACTAATTGATTAAGGTCATACTTACAGATTTTATGACTCTGGGCAACTCAATTAACTTCTGCCTAATTTTCCTCATTTGTAACATAGGAATAATAATATCTACTACCTAGGGTTTCTGTGAGGCTCAGATAAGATAATATTTGTTAAGTACTGAAAACAATGTTTCGCACTATGAGCTGCTTGTTTCCTTTCTCTCTCTCTGTCTCTGTCTCTTCCTCTGTCTCTGTCTCTTTGTCTCTCTCTCTCCCTTTCTCTCTCTCTCTCTCTCTCTCTCATGCTTTTCTATCTTTCTTCTCTCTCTCTCATGCCCTCCTCTCTCTCTCTCTCTCTTTCTCTCTCTCTCTGTGCCCCTTTGTCTCTCTGTCTCTGTCTCTATCTCTCTGTCTATTTCATAGGGAACTGGCCTCAGAGTTGGGGAGATCTGGGATCAAGTTCTGCCTCCTTGAGATCTTGGTCAAGTCATTTAACTTCTGACTACCCTACTCAGTTCTGTAAAACTAGATATTATAAAATAGTTGAAATGCTTTGTTGTGAGTTTTTCATCTGAGAACAGCCTATGATCAAATCACAGATCTTGCCCATATGAATTTGGAGTGTAGAGTCCTATTGATGAGAAAGAACCTCAGCCATCTTGGAAGGTCCAGGTGAAGGCAACCAGCAGCAAACTTGATTCAAAGTCTTGATATCATGTGATATGAGAATTAATGAAAGGAAGTGGGAGTGTTGAATTTAAAGAAAAGTAATCCTGAGAACTAGAGGAGGGCTATCATGCTCTGTTTAATTATTTGCACTTGACACGTTCCATTTGGCTCCAGAGGAAATGAAGCGTGGAGGTTGTGGAGAAGCAGGTCTAAGATTGATGTAAGAAAAGAAGAGACAAAATCAAAAAATGAAAATGAAAGCTTTTTAATTGCATGAATTGTGTAAAAGTAGAATGGGGTTCCTATAGACTTTGTGGGCTCCACCAGAAGCTGGACATCTAAGTGCTAGAAATATTGAAAAGAGATTCCTGTTCAGGAATGGTTGATCTGGAGGCCTGTGAAGTCCCTTCCTACTTGATATTGAGGAGATAGTTAATTTAAAGTAAGCCTAAATTCTATGATGCAGAATTAACACATAACACATTATGCATACTTTTCTCTGCCTACACTAAGCAAGGACCCTGTAGAAAAAGTCTGGCTTCTGTCTATTTTCCCTCCTCTCTTTTGATAAGTGAATATTTGTTGATAACTACCAGTGATATTACTCTTTGGCTGAGGAGAGGGATTACATTGAGCCATCAGGGTAGGATAAGTTGTGAAGTAGGAACCTGGCAAAGAAATAATTGATTGAATTTGTGGATGACTTGCAAGAAATTCCCAGAAATAGAGTATAATCTATTAGTCATAAGTGATCTACTACTCATTAACACAAACAATAGGCATCTACCTCCTCTGCCAGGTTCTCCAAAGACCTCCTGTTGCAAATTTGCTTTTGTGTTGATGTGAATTTTTATTCTGGGAAGAATGATGGGCCCCCATCCATCCTACTAAGGGATTTCAGGAACACCAATGTACCTGCCAAAGCAAAGTGTTGCAGCCTCTTTAGAAAAACCCTCCTTATTGTTCTACATTACAATCTACCATCTTTAGACATAGGAAGCAGCCCTCAATAGCATCAATGACAACTAATCAGATTTGTCTGCTGGGAACAAGGAACCTTCAGAAGAGACTATTTTGGAGTAAGGGGCTGAGAGCAAGAAAAGGTGTATATTCTATGGTGAAATAAAAATCAAGGTAATTGAGTATATTTATTTCTAGATCAATTTCTAAACCTTTCTCCTGCCTTTCTACTTACTACTTTTCCTGGCTTTCTGTTAGCTGCTTTTTCTCTCCTAACTCTCTAAATGTAGGCGTGCCTTAAGGAAAGTTCCTTTCTATGGTCATTTTCTTTTTAGTGTTTCCTTTTGGTGATCCCTTCTTCTCCTGTAAACACCTTTCTGTGGATAACACCCAAATCTACATCTTCTGTTCCAGTTACTTTCCTTGGTCCAGATATGTATTTCCAGCTATTTTTTAGATTCTTCTTTACTAATCTCCAATCTAATAAAATGAATCTTCATAAGGATATATGTAATATTTTACTTGGGTTAAAAAAATGAACTTCACATGTATGAAAAGGGAGAATGTGGTTAGATAACAGTCTAAATAAGGACTAGGGAATTTGATAGCCTGAAAGGTCAATGCATGTCAGCAGTGTGAGCTATCAGTAAACACTTTCCATGTTATCTTGGGCCACATTGAGAGGCATAACTTACAGGAGTTATGAGGCTACCATCCCTCTGTACTTTGCCCTCATCAGATTACATTGATAATATAATTTTCCCAATTTATCAAGCATAGTTTATGAAAGACACTGATAAACTGAAGCTTTAAGGGGATGTTAAGCAGCACGGTGAATAGCCTTGAGTCCATATTACAGGAAAGTCTCTTAAAGGAACTAGGGATGTTTAGACCAGAAAAAAAGAAGACTAGGAATAGGGTAGAGCATGATGGTTGTAGTCAAATATTGGAAAGACTATGCTGATCTAGATTAGCCTTGATCTACCGGGCTCTAGAGGAGAGAACCAGGAACTGAAATATGGGAGTTGAAATGTGGCAAATTTTGGTTTGATGTTAGGGAAAACATTAAGAGCTGTCTAGATGTAGAATGGGCTGCCTCAGGAGGTCATAGGTTCATCATCATTGGAGATTTTCACTCAGCGATTAGATGAAAACTCATATATTTCATGGTGGAGATTCCTTTTGATACGCTGGATTATATTTGGCCCTTTCAGAGCTACAAAGTTTATAATTTTGTAATTCTGTGATCTTGTAATCTTTCCTTGATGCCACTGCCCTAGTTAATATTACTCAAAGATTAATTATCCCAATTCTCAGCTCTTAAATCCTTATTCCTGTCCTCACAATCTTATAGAGGATTTTCATTTGCCTTGGATTGCTAGTGTCCAAAGTCCACCTTGGTTTGACTTTCAAGATTCTTTTTAGTCTGGTTCTAACCAACATTTGAAGCCTAATCTTACTCTACTTTCCTTTATATAATCCAGCCAATTCAGTTCATTTGTCTTTCTTTAAACATCTCCTTTCTACCTCTATGACTTTCACATAATTTTTTTTAATTTTTTTTTTAATTTTAAACCCTTAACTTCTGTGTATTGACTTATAGGTGGAAGAGTGGTAAGGGTAGGCAATGGGGGTCAAGTGACTTGCCCAGGGTCACACAGCTGGGAAGTGTCTGAGGCCGGATTTGAACCTAGGACCTCCCATCTCTAGGCCTGGCTCTCAATCCACTGAGCTACCCAGCTGCCCCTTTCACATAATTTTTTGAATGTCCTCTTTAATAATTTGCTGGTTCAATTTCACAAACATTTTTAAGTGTTTGCATCATGTAGAACATTGCATTGATTACTGATGGGAGATCTAAAAAAATCTTATCTAAGATTCTGATTCTGCCAATTATTAGAATTTAAAGTCTGGCTGAAGGGCAGCACACAGATACAGGCAACATAATAATATAAGTTAAGTGTATTAAAAGAATAGTTGCAATGTGAAGATCAATGGTGAAGGTAGAAACTGACACAGAAATCAGAGAAATATCTTTTAAGAAGGTGACATGTTTATAGGGCTTTATAAAACGGAAAATAATTGAACAGGTTAGAAATGAGAGTGGTGGCAGTCTAAGCGAAAGGAAAATGATGAAAACATCATGGAGGTGGCTAAGAACATGGTCAAATGACAGAGAGTACTGCAAATTTCCCTGTAGCATAAAGTACACAGAAGAGCAGAAATACTGAGGAAATGTGGTAATGAGAGAGGTTGTATATATTTTCAAATACTGAACTGAGCAGATTGAAATGTTGGACAGGGTATAGAAAAATGGGAACTCCAATACAGTTGGTAGAACTGTGAACAGATGCAACTATTTTGAGAACAATCTGTAATTGACCAAAGAGTTATAAAACTGTGTATACATTTTGATCCAACAAGACAATTATTAGCTTTTTTTCCTGAGGTGATCATGGAAAAAGGAGAAGAATCTATATGTTCTGAAATATCTATAGCATCTCTCTTTGTGGTGACAAAAAAACTAGAAATTGAAGAGATGCTCATCAATTGGGGAATAGCTTAACAAGTTGTAGCATATTGTGATGGAATACTACTTTGCCATAAGAAATGATGAACCAGTTAAATTTAGAAAAATATGGAAAGATCTACATGAAATTAAGAAAAGTATAACAAGTAGAACCAAGGGCACATTATGTAGAGCAACAGAAATGTTATTTGAAGAATGGTATGTATATATCTACCTCATATCAAAAAGAACTGATAAATAGAAATAAGTAGGACATATATATATATATATTTGTCATATGATGCCTTCTCTCATGATGTGAAATGATGCCTTCTCTCATGATGGAGGGAAAGGAGTGACAGAGTTACCTGGGCATTTTAATGTAACAAATATATATATTTAAATTAAAAACAAAAACTGTGCCTGTCCTACAGATAGGTGCCAATGAGTCATACATCCAATTGCATACCATGATCTGGCAAGTTACACTATCCACTTGGTTTTTCCTCTATAAACTTGTATATAAAACTCTGTCTCTTAAAAACATGTAATATATGTATGTAACAAGCACAGCATAAATCATTCACTCATACATGACAAAATAAGAAATTTTAAAAGATGTCAAAAGCTCAAAATTTTCATTTATAAGATATTTTCATGAGCTAATTTTTTTTTCTTTATTTTGAGCTTGCTTGTCTTCCTGGGATCCCTTTTACATACTTCTGTTTATACTTTCAAACACTGGGCTCATAACTGAATTTTCCTCATGAGTCCTGAATTTCAATCAATGTTAACATATCTCTCCCTTTCCCATAAATCAAACAGCCATATAGTCAACATTCAACTCATATTATTGACCACTTACTTCTACATATGAGAAGTGGTGTGAGGTCTTTAGGATAAGAGTAAGCTGTATTACATTAGGGAAATGGAATGGTAGTACTTTCAAGTTTTGCAGATTTCTCTAGGCCACAAAGTCATCTCTTTAATAGGCTTCTGGAAGAAAGCTTGTCCAGGCATTCCCATATCCTTACATGAAGTCACCCTGTATCCTCTCCCAAGTGGGATATACGGAGTCTCTTTTTCCCATTTGCATGGCTGGAACTGATTGAATCTTTGGAATTACCCAGTCTGAGAGAGCTGATTTGTTTCCCATGATCTATCCTGGGCTACTATTTCTTGCTCTGTTCCAAGGGTGAAGATCATAATTCATGTACAATGAGGCTGAAATTTCCTGAACTGAGAATGAGGGGAGTTGGCTATTCTCTGTTAGACCAGCTCCAAGAAAAGAAATGGGCCTGGACGAGTTTGTTTCTGCTTTGCATTATTTGTCCTCAGTCCTGATGGTGATCCTCATGGGACTTGTCTGAGGTGATCTCCACCAGACCAAGATTTCGAGTCAAGACAACTTTGGAGCCAGGATTCTAGTTGGTATGATGTAGCCAGCCCCATCCTCCCCCAGGAAAAACCAGAGAAGTCCTGTCCAGAGAAGCCAGGGAACCCAAGATTTGAGATTGAGCCAGGTGTCGGACTTGAAACTGGGACTGTGCTCCTGGAGGATGGAGCTAAAATATGAATCTAATCCCTGCCACTTTTTCAGATACTGAAATGTTTGGGACGTGGGGAGTAGGGGAGAAGATTGGAGAGGTATTCTTGGTGATTATACATTTTGAAGTAAATATTTCTTTACAGAATCTACTCTGTTAGTGGCAAAATAGAATTGAGGTCTAGGGGCCCATGCCCACAATTTGGGGAACACAATCAAGTGGGAGCTGGGATCCCTGGGAACTCTGTGGGGATGAATGAGATATAGTATACCTGGCCTTCAAGATGTGGGAACCAAACTAATCAGGGTTAACACAAATTTTGACAATGATGCTCCATGACTGAAAAGTATTAAACTCATAATCTCCAGAGAATCAGACTGACCAGTGACCCACATGATAATGGAGAGGAATATATATGTCAATGTGGAATCTAGAAACCCCCAACTTGTAGCCTAGTAAGATTTGATGAATCCCAAACTTTGAGGTCTCCAACTTACAAACTAGTCCTAAAACTTGGGGTTCATCAGATCTTACTAGGCTGCAACTTGGGGGCTTCTAGATTCCACATGGACACACACATACACACACACACATAAATATATATACACACACACACATACATATAAAATAAAGCATGTTACCAATGATTCAGTTTAATTCAAAATACATTTTTAATTAAGCTCAATGGCCTATGACAGTGATGATAATCCTTTTAAAGACTGAGTGCCTATACTGCAACCCTTACACCATATGGGATCCCTCTGCCTCATCCCAGACAAGGGAGTGAAGAATCACTCTCACTGGGAGCTGGGCAAAGGGGAGAGTGAAGTGAAAAATATTCTTGGAGGCACATGGAGAGGGGGAAGGGGCAGCCCCTTCAAGCATGCGTGCCATAGGTTTGCCAACACAGGCCTATGAACAGAAGATGTTACAAAATGCATCATCTATCTAACATTATCAGAAAAAGAGTTTGGGCAATTCTATAAGAAGAGCAAGAGACAATAGGATGGCCTGAGGACTCTAATGGTCCCCGCAAATTGTGCTGAAAGTTTATGAGAATGTATGGCTAAGATATTTGGCAAACTGCATCATTTATGGGGGTTCTCTCAATGAGAATATCATCATCTGTATATATCATGGATCCACTGGTGTTTGAAAGTGTAAAGATCACATATACAGAATCACAAATAGAAATGGATGAAATTTTTCTTTGATGAAAATGTGTTTCACAAGGAAATGTATGCTATGTAATAATATATATGTACAGCTTATTAAAAAAACCCAACAGATAGCATTTGATGAACTTGTTTTATGGAACCCCAAATTTACCTTTGTCCTTTGGGAAGTTGCCTTCAGGGAACTCCCAGATTGACCTTTATCTTAGACTGAACAATGGACCATGAAGCATACATTAAGCACCCAGAATAGGAGTGATAGAAATACTCAAACATTAAGTAACCTTTTTGTCTTCTTAGCCTCTTTTAAAATGACTCCCTGGTACCTGACCCTGCAGCTACAACAGCTTGCCCAAGCCTCCTTGTAACCAATCAGCATGTGTTTCCTTTCCTTCATTCCCCAGAGTGAATCTAGGACCCCACACTTCTTCAATTTATTGGAAAAATCCTTTGTGATGTTCATTTTCTCCAAGATAGGGTTCCCTGAAGTCCCAACCCTTGATTCTGTGTGATATTTTGTGCATGACTCTGGTAGCCATTAAAACATTGTCTTCCTTGTCCTGATTAAAAACTTCTTTCTAACTTCTTTGGTGACTCTGTTTTTTAAGGTTGACATATTGTAAAGAATAAACTACTGGGGGCAGCTGGGTTGCTCAGTGGATTGAGAGTCAGACCTGGAGACAGGAGGTCCGAGGTTCAAATCCAGCCTCAGACACTTCCCAGCTGTGTGACCTTGGGCAGGTCTCTAGACCCCCATTGCCCACCCTTACCACTCTTCCACCTAGGAGCCAATACACAGAAGTTAAGGGTTAAAAAAAATTAAAAAAAAAAAAAAGAATAAACTACTAACCATAACATTTTACTAAAATACTATTAAAAATATAGCCAAAAGCTAAAAAGCAATAAATATACAAATAACTATTAAAAGAAACTAAAAGTTAGGGGCATTTTCAAAAAATAATGTAATCTAAACAACCATATCTTTAAATGAATAATGGGGAAATACATCTTTAAGGATCAATTTATCTTACCTCTAAGATGAGGCTAAGGATTGTTCTGGAAGTATTCTAGATATAAATAGTTTATTCTTGAATTTTCACAATTTTTGTTTTTTTTTTCAAGAGTTTTGTTGTTGTTTCTATAGCTCAGTTATTTATTCCAAATTCATAAAAATATTTGGAGAGAAGTTTTCAAAAGCTAAAGATGAAAAAATTATTTTGATAAATAGGAAAACTTATTTAAAAACTGACTCCACTTCTATAGCGAGTTTAATTTTCTGATAGCATGAGTCACTCCCTGGAAGTAATCTTGGCACTTTGGGCATTTATATTAACCCTTTCAGTCCACCAGAGGTTGATTTCATAAATTGCAGCAGTGTCCTGAGCGCTTAACTAAAAGAAGCACATATATCATGCTAATACTAATTGCTTCTTTAACTCTCCCCCTGATGCATCAGCTGATCTGGAGAACATAGAAGATATAAATATATATACTTAAAAATGAAACTGAGTAAAGGTTGATTGGAAACATCCAAAATTCATTCTTAGCCCTTTGAAAAACTGATATATAAATATTACTGATGCCCAATATGACCTTATATTCTGATTGAGTCTAGATCTATATTTAGAACCCATATCTAAGGGTAAAGTCAAAGACCTATCATGTGAAAAAGGCTTGATTTACAGTTTATATGTTAATGACCCAGGTTTATGACATTAATTAGCCAAATATCTTATTTGGCTTATATTATCTTATTGAACAAAGATTAGTTGAGCATTATCACTTTATTTCTTTAAATATAACAGTATTATAATGGATAAATGGTTTCTCATACATTTTCAATACATTTCATTCATACAAATCTTCACACTAGTTGGGTCTTCTGAAGTCTTTTAGTCCAACATTTGTCTTTTTGAAAACCTCTCAGGATGGAAATTCTCTTCTAATTTCTATGGTAGTCTATAAGTACATAAGTAAAGAGAGTGGGAAAATATAGGGAGGAGGAGGAAGAGGAAGTGGAAGAGAAGGAAGCTGGAAGGGGAAAGATAGAGATGAGAGGAAAAGAAGAGGAACAGGAGGAGGGAGATCAAGGAAAGAGTTGAATAAGGAAAGGAATGAAAGAATGAAGAAATGGATAGATGGATGGAGAGATGATTGGATGATTGGTGGAAAAGCATTTATTATGAGCCTATTAGAAAAGCATTTATTATGAGCCTATTGTTCTCAAGGAATTCACATTATAGTGGGGAAGTTTATTGTAGGTTTTGGCTGTCTCTATGTCACTTGAAAGGACTCAGTTTTCCTTTAGGGTGCATCTGTCTGTCATTTCCATTATTAACACCATTTCCCTTCCAGATGTTAAATCATTCAACCGTGCCCCAGTCTTTGGTGGGGAGAATTTTTAGAAATCCAAGTAAATAAATTTACCCAAAACAACACCTCACTGGATTTTTGTAGTTGACTTTTGTTCCTGTACTTATGGTACAGAGAAACTAGACAAATTAGCTCTGCTTAGGAACCAATTATAAAGAAAATTGACAGGTTTTGAATGCTAATGAGGCATAGCACATCCTAGGGCAAAGTGCATACACATTAAAGACCTCCCCAGGATCTAATATACATACCTAAAAGCCCACACCCACTGCTTCCAGCTACCTGGGAAAAACCTTGGGAGGTTCAAGTGAAAAACAAACCTTTGCTAGGAAAATAAACATTGAGATAATTTGAAGATGAAAGAAAAGCTTTCCATGAAGCCATACAGAAAGAGACAATTTGAAAGAAACTTCTGGAGGTAGTGTTTGAGTAGAAAGGATTCCCTACAGCTGAGGTTCCCCCAAAGTATGTGTTTGCATCAGTTCACCTGGCTTGAATCAAAGCCTTTGGTCTGACTCTTGAAAAAATGTTTTTCTTCCTTTTGATAGAAAAGAGAAAAACAAATTATTTTCAGGTAATTACCTGAACACCTGTTGTTCTAGTCTGGTCTCAGAAATCACAAAGAGATGTGAGGATGTGCCTTCAGATTTATTAATTCTCCAATTCAGCATCACAACAATAGCCAGAAAAGTGGAAGACAGAAGACCTATGTTCTCCTTGCTTCTTATAATACCAATGAGTTTGGCCACCATCTCTTTCTCTTTTATATTATTAACATGTCAAGGTATCAATCTGTTCTACACTTTTCAAATTGTATTAGCCATTATCTGCCTCTCCCATTCTAGCATTTATAGATGTATATCTATATATAGCTTATAGGATACAGAAAATGTTGGAGATAGAATTTAAACCATGGTTTTGCCTGACTAGAGCTGATCTTTCTTTTGAGAGTCATATTCTTAAGAGACATATTCTTGAGTCTTGCCATGCACTTTTAAAGCTTCACTATTTTATATTTGCTAGTCTGATGTTTATGACTGTCCAGTGGATTCCAGATGTTTTCAAGGGCTCATTCCCTGGAATCTAAGCCAGCTGGAAAGTAAGGCAATATTGAGATAGAACTAGTCCTGACTTGTCCTTTCTTTTATTTTGGGAAATTATGGAAAGTGAGTCAACCAAATATAAACCGGTAAGTGTCAATCCATCAGCAAGCATTTATGCCAGGCTCTGTGCTAAGTGTTGGAAATAAGAAGTCTGTCATTTGCTGTTTTAGGAAGTTGTGTGGGGCGGTGAGAGATTAAGTTACTCTTTTCATGCATAGAATCAGGATATAAACCCAGTTTTACCTCATTCCAAGATTGGCTTTCTAACTACCATAACATATTATGTCTTGATTATCTCTCTGATTTTTCTACCTCAAACTGGCATGGGCATCGTACCCCCCAAAACCCAGGCAAACTGTAAACTGGGAAATTCCCTTGCTCCTTTCTGTCCTTGTGACTCCTAACCCAGGAACATCTGATAACTATGAAACTCTGAGATTATTATCATCTTTGGATCATCCTTTAGGTTGAGATGGATATAGAGATGCACCCCCAGGCCACACCTTGATACCACTGGGCTATATCTCAGGCATCCATCTGTTCCCTAAACTATGAGGGTCTTCAACAGACCCTGATCAGATTGTTATTGGGTTACAACTGGGTGTTGTGGGGTACAATGGTGAACCTCTGGGTTCGGGAAGGATACCTTTTGCAAGAATGCAAGACTCCAACACTTAGCTTAAAAGAAAAAAGAGAGATTTATTAGTAAGATAGGATTAATGGCCAGCAAGATAGCATGAGTGGAACAACCCTGGGGCTTGCTCCCCAAATGCCTTGGTTCAGGGGTTTTTATACCCTTTATAACAGTGAGTATGTGATATAATGTCACGTTTGTTACGGGGGTGCAAATGGTGAAACCCTGGGTTGGAGAAGGAAACCTTTCTCAAGAATGAAAGGAGTCCAAACTTAGCTTAAAAGTAAAAAGAAAGATGTATTAGTAAGATAGGATTAATGGCCAGCAAGAGTGGAGCAACGCTAGCCGGCTGCCCTCCAAGACATGGCATGGCAGCATGAGTGGAGCCAATATGGGAGCTGCTCTCGGAGTGCTCCAGTTCAGGGGTTTTTATATTCTTTACAGTAGTTTTGCTGTGACTTCTTGCATTCAGGCATTGGGTGTGTGGGGAGTCTGCCTGAGATCCTCAGTGCTTAGGCTATCAAGGTGTGGCCTGAAGGTGTATCTCTTCATCTGTCCCAAGGATAATGGTCTTTCCAGTCACAAGGACCGGAAGGGAGAAGGGAATTTCCTTGTTCCCAACATGCCTGAGTTAAGGGGTACAGGATCCCTGCCATCTCTGCACAATATCCATGTCAGCGGTGTGTACATGACTCTAGAGTGGTAAGTGCTTAGGTATTTGGTGGGGTGTTGGGTCTTCCTGGAGCCCTCTTGGTTTGGAGAACAAATGGATGCCGGAGATACAGCCCTATGGTATCAAGGTGTAGCCTGGAGGTGTATCTCTTTGTCCATCTCAACCTAAAAGACAATCCAAAGATGATAGTAATCTCAGGGTCTCATAGACACTATCAGATGTTCTTGGTTTAGAGCAGTGATTCCCAAAGTGGGTGCTACCACCCCCTGGTAGGTGCTGCAGCAATCCAGGGAGGTGGTGATGGCCACAGGTGCATTTATCTTTCCTATTAATTGCTATTAAAATTAAAAAAAAATTAATTTCCAGGGGGCTCAGTAATATTTTTTTCTGGAAAAGGGGCCAAATAAGTTTGGGAACCACTGGTTTAGAGTCACAAGGACAGAAAGGAGCAAGGGAATTTTCCTGTTTACAGTTTGCCTGAGTTAAGGGGTATAATCTTCATGGCATCTTCCCATCATGCCCATGCCAAGATGACTCAACCCCCCACCTGAATGTTTACCACTCTAGAATCACATCCACACCATGACACAATGTCACGTCCCTTCCTCACTGTTGTAAAGAATATAAAAACCCCAGAACTGAGGCATTCTGGGAGCAACCCCCCAGGTTGTTCTACTCATGCTATCTTGCTGGCCAAAAATTCTACATTACTAATAAATCTCTCTACTTTTCAGCTAAGTTTCGGAGTCTTACATTCTTGCAAAAGGTATCCTTCCCAAACCAAGGGGTTCACGTCTAGCACCTCCCAACAAAGTTACCTATTAATTTGTTCAGTTTTATATTCTAGTAAATGAGATCAATACATTTGACTTTCATTGAACTCTTCTCTTGCCCCCCCCCCCCAGCTGTTGCTGCTTTGTGTAGGCTTCTTTAAAATACAGTTCTATTGTCTTTATCACTGTGACTCCTCTCTTATAGGAAGCAAATACAAGTAAGCAGTCTTTCAAGCCACTGTAAATGAATGATCACTGAAATATTTCATTTGGTATAGGAGTATAGGGCCCCCTGTATTCCCCAAGTCTCTAGAGGAATCCCAGAATCCCAAGTCAAAATACTGTGGGGGGCTTGAGGTGAACTCCCAGCGTTCGGGAAGGGTACCTTTTGCAAGGATGTTAAGACTGAAATTTAGCTTAAAAATAAAAAGAAAAATTTATTAATTTAGAAGGTAATGTTGAATCTGGCCAGGAGGACAGCACAGGTAGAAGACTGCCTCCTATGTGGAACAGCATCGACAGAAAGCTTTTCTTTGGGAGGACAGAATAGATGGAAAGCTGTTCCCCAATGTCATTGATTCTGGGGTTTTTATACTCTCTACAACAGTGAAGATGTGAGTATGCACTCAGGCACAGTGGGGTGGGGGGGTTGGTCATCTGACTGGGGTCTGCCTGAAGACATAGGAGGTGACCCTCATAGTTTAGGGGACAGATGGATGTCTGAGATACAACCCAATGGTGTAGCCTGGAGGTGTATCTCTATGTCTATCTCAAACCTAAAGGAGGAATCCTCTCAGCATCTTATCAGATGTTTAGAGTTAGTAGTCACAAGGATGTAAGGGAGCAAAGGAATTTTTCTGCTAATAGTTTGCCTGAAATATTTCTATAGTTTGGGGGTACAATGTCCCATGTCAAAAAGAGCATGTGAGTATTTTCTCAATCCTGGCCCCCAGGAGTGCTGGTGATGAAGAAAGCCAGCCCAGATGCAGCTAAAGGGACAAACTGCATAAACAAAGGATTGATGAAGTGGTTTTAAGTACTTCATCTTGGTCTGAATTGGGGGAATAGCTTATCTTTTTTGGGCAAAATTACTAAAATGGTTACTATTTTGATAGCCAAAAAATATTTTCCTCCTCCAAATCACCTAACCCTAGAATACCAGGATCGTCTATCCACCATCCATCCATCCATCCATCTATCTATCCATCTATCTATCCATCCATCCATCCATCCATCCATCCATCCATCCATCCATCCACCTATCCATCTATTTGTCTGTCTGTCTGTCTAATCTCTCTATCTAAACACACACACACACACACACACACACACACACACACACACACACACACACACACACACACACACACACACCCCAGCCTGGTTTCTCTCCCTGACCAAGCTACCTTTGGAGAATGAAAACAATGGAAATGGAAATCAATCCCCCAGAACCTCTATTAATAAAATATCACTATAACACCTGAATCTTTCACTTTTTATTCTATAAAGAAAACTGGATAAAAAATCCTGGGGTTTAGAGACCAGTACATTTTTTTTCTCTTTCTTTGTCTTTTTCCAAGTCAATCCTGAATTAATTGAGAATGAACCAGCTGGAACCTCATACACTACATCTCCCACAGCTAGCTAGACCAAGGCCTATTCAGTAATAAGGGCACCTGAGGAGTCACAGAGATGATTTGTGATGAAGAGCCACTAAAACTACATTAACTAGCAATTAAGGCTTCATTTTTATCTTCTCAGTCTTTTTACACACTTGAGATAAAGCCTAAAGATTTAATAAACATTGTATATACCTGGAGAAAGGAGAAAATTCCATTTTCCAATCAAAGTTTTCCTTTGATTATGATCAGACCTGAGTTGCCTTTGCTCCCTTAATGGAGTGTCATCACCCACTTGAAAAATGTCATTCTATTTGCTTCAAAGCATTTTCTTTTGTTTGATAAGTGCAAAGGAATTTAAAAAGTGACCCTGAGAAGGAAGAAGTCAGAGGAAAGCCAGGGAGTTTCAACGGAATCAGGATGTCTATAAGACTGTTACAATCTTTTATAATAAGAAAGGTCATTAACAGTTAGTGAGGACATACATCTCACTGGTGATGCTCTTGGTTTTTAATGAGAATGTCTTCAATAAAATCAGCCATGGACTTGGGTCACAACACAAAGCAAACACTGTGATGAGGAATCCCATGTCAGTGCAAAGATGACTGACTGCTAAGGGCTCAGGGTTCAATTCAGGAGGGTGTCAGGTTAATCACCTCAATTCAATAAGTAATTGTTAAGAACCTACTATATATCAGACACTTTGTCACTGGAGACATGAGGATACAAATGGAATATTCCCTACCCACTTAGAGTTTGCATTCTACAGAAGGAGAGAGACAGTAACAGAGAGACTACTTTTAGTGGTCTTTTCTTTTACATTGTTGCAATCATTTTGCATATCATTCTGCCATTAATTTATACACATCTTCCTAATTTCTCAAAATGCCTCATGTTTTAAAATTTCCTACTCCATGGTAATATTCCATTGTATTCTATTTCATATTATGGTTTATTTGAAAGTGGAAGAGGAGCAAATAATGGTCCCTTACTTTATTTCTTTGTTACCACAGAAAGTGCTGCTATGAGTATTTTATTATAAATTTGACCTTTCCGTCCTTTGAAATATATTTATTATCATAATCAGATCAAAGATTATTATTTTTAAAAATTCTTTAAGACTTGAAAAGCACTTTGTTGATTTTTCTCAATTTTTACTCCCAATGGCCTTGTGCCTTCATTATCACCCTTATTTTTTTAGATGAAGAAACTGAAGCTGAAAAAAAGGTTAATTGACTTGCCCACAGTCATACAGATACTAAGTTTCTGAGGCAAGATTTGAAATTGCCTATGTTTTACTCTAGGGCTCTATCTACTACTTCTCACTTTCTGTGTTGCTTTAGATTGTGACTACTTTCTCCTCTTTCTTTGAGTTGATTTAAGAGAATGAGAACAACTTACACTTATAAAGAACTTAAAACAAAACAGTTAAGATGTAGGGGGTTCTTTTGATTTTGCCTGGGGTATTTCACTTGCCATTTAAAGGTGTTTCAAATGTATAAGTTATTTGATTAGAATAATAATGGCAAGTGACATTTACATGGCACTTTGAAGATTTCAGAATTCTTTAAATACTTTCATTTGAACTTCAGACCAACACTATGAGTCACATATTAAAGGTATTATTACTCTTTAAAAATTTTATAAATTGTAGTTTTTGTAGACTTCAGAGATTAGGGAATTTATGGACAGAGAGTACTTGCTGATGGAGCTAGGGAAATTAGCTAATAAGAGCTAGCAAATTTCAGAGGTGGATCAAAATGAATTTATGTTGAATCATGTAACCATGGAAAATATTCTAAATTAATTAAATAAAAAATGAAAAATGAAAAAAAAATGAATTTGTCTTCCTATTTGTATGTGTAAATACTTTGTTCACTATGGCATATTGATTCACTTCTTTTTATGGATGAGTAAACTGAACCAGCATAATTAATTCACCCAAATTGCCCAAGTGATAAAGCTGGTATCAGAATGAAGGTCTTCCAATTCTTGGACAGTGATCTTTTACCAGACTGCCTCCTCAAAACATCAGCATTATTCCTGAGCAACAAGTACATTGAAGAGATACTCCCCAGCATTAATTTTCTTGGTAATGAGGTAAAAAGGGAAGTGAAGGATAAAAAGGTAAAAAACAAACACAAAAGAAATGTAAAAAGGGAAAATAAATGAGAGGAAAAGGGGCTATTAATTGATCCTAAGCACATCAAAGGAAATAGAAGGCATCATAGGAGGGTTACAGTTGGACTAAGTTCTCAATAAGTAGGATTAGAGCACTGAGGAAGATATGAAAGATATGATTCTACAAGCAGTAAAGGTAAATATACTTTAAGTATCAGTGATTTTTTCTATTAAACGTTATGATGATGAGGTGTTGATTTCTAACCTTTTTAGAACTTTGAGTCATTTTTGATTTTTGTAAAATGTCCTCCAACTTCTAATTAAAGCAACAAGGATGGTAGAGTAGATGCTGGACTCTGAGAAAGGAAAACATGAGGTCAAATCCTACCTCAGTCATTTGCTTGTTGTATGGTCTACAATAGGTCATTATTTCACTTTCTGGTGCATCAGCTTCCTCATCTAGAAGGTAGAGCTGATAATAGCACCTACCTTTCAAGATTTGTTGTGAGAATTTAAAAAAAAAACCTATATAAAGTACTTTGTAAATCTTAAATTATGATAGCTATCAAAAAGCATTTCAGACTCATCATCTGAGACTCAAATGGAATGAAGGGTCCAAAAAATTCAGGGATATTTTGTGCTTCTTTTTTTTGTGTGTGTGCATCAAAGATTACTGGGGAAACCTCTGCTTGGTACCATCTGTTGTACTGAAACAATCAACTTTCTATGAGTAAGCCTGCCAGTGACAAGGATTTATCCAAAGAAAAAACTGAAGCAGCAGTCCTTAGATAAATTTTTTGAAGGACCAATGACATCAAGTTTGGATATCCTGACTTACTCAGAAATTTGATTTAAGTGAATCAGAATTGCACAAAGTCATCAGTTTGACTTTCTTTCTAGAATCATTGAAGTCCAGGGGCAGGATAAAAGTCAAGATAATTGGGGATAGCCCAAGATGTGTGTAAATCGAATTAGCTCACCCCCATTCATAGTTAAAACTCTAGCCACCACAAAGAACTGGAAAAGGAGGGTATGTCCTTCAATTGGGGAATGGCTGAACAAACTGTGGTATATGCGGGTGATGGAATACTATTGTGCTAAAAGGAATAATAAACTGGAGGAGTTCCAGGTGAACTGAAAAGACCTCCAGGAACTGATGCAGAGCAAAAGGAGCAGAGCCAGAAGAACACTGTACACAGAGACTGATATACTATGGTAAAATTCGAATACAATGGACTTCTATACCAGCAGCAATGCAATGACACAGGACAGCTCTGAGGGATTTATGGTAAAGAACGCTACCCAAATTCAGAGGAAGAACTATAGGAAAGGAAACATATAAGAAAAACAAATGCTTGAACGCATGGGCCGAGGAGGACATGATTGGGGATGTGGACTCGAAACTACCACACCAATGCAAATATCAACAATTTGGAAATAGGTCTTGAACAAAGACACATGTTAAAACCAGTGGAAATGTGCATCGGCTACAGGTGGGGAGACAGCGGGGTGGGGGGAAGGGGAAAGTAGGAGCTTGAATCATGTAACCATGTTAAAAATGAATATTAATAAATGATTTTTAAAAAAATCTAGCCACCAGAGATAATGTCATCCCCACCTCCCTTAGTGGGGAGGGGAGATGTTACCCACACATGACAATAAGTTACAAATCAAGAACAAGGGACTGCCCTTTGGGCAGTCCAAAAACAGTTTTGAGGCTGCCATTTGTCCACTTGAATTAGAGGTGGACCCCCAGGAAGTGAGGAAAGATGTTATCTCTTCAAGTGTGATGGTTACTTCCTGTTTGAGGCAGTTCAGGCTTTGAACTTGGTGCTGAAGGATCTAGGCTGAGACCTCAGGCAGCTTCCCCTCTGAATTGTCACGTGTGGGTAACTCATCTCCCCTCCCCACTAAGGGAGGTGGGGATGACATTATCTCTGGTGGCCAGAGTTTTAACTATGAATGGGGGGGTGAGCTAATTCGATTTACACAGATGCAGTGGATGCTGACCTCAGTGTCTTTAGTGCCTGATCAAACTCTAAGTGCTCCACAGCACCAACTACCTTCATGGCCATTGGAACAAATTGTTCTCATCTAATCATTCTGATGGGGAAAATCTTCACATACTTGGGGCAGACATCTCCCTAACACACCAACAGGTTTGAGGCCCATTAATTACCCTCAACCTAGTTTAGATAGGCTATGACTGATGTATATGCTACAACTTCTTGGAACCACAGGTGAGAGCTGGGCAAAAGGTAAACACCAAAAGTGGATGAGCAGCCTTGAAAAGGACTTGGCTAGTCCTTATGCCAAAGGTGCTCATCCTCTCTGAATATCCTATAACCCCACATATTCCTGAAGTGTTCCATCTTTTTTTACATCAACTATTCACTCTTAAGAACTCACAGCAAAACACCAGGCTTTCAGAATTTAAAAAAAAAAAAATTCCTTAACAGCTTTCCTACCCAGTACTATAAGAGTCATCCAAAACCAGGGCTTCCTGATTTGCTTGACATAGTTCTTTTTCTTTTCTTTTTTTAATTATATTTTCTGAGCTTTCAGATTTTTATGTAGAGATCACTTCTTATAAAGCACACCAGAAGTACAAGTCTTTTTAAGGGAGTTCATTTTGTTAGTAGAAAAATATTTGAATTTTTACCGTGGCAAAAAAAAAAAAAAAAAAAAAATCAACCCAAGATAAATTTACCTGCTTTGCAGTCTTGGATGTCTAGAAATGGCTTGCCTATCTTCTATGTAGTATCTTTTGTGTCTCTAAACTTTACTATTTATGAGTGTCTGTGTTCTATGACTTTTAGCCTTTGTCTTCACAATTTCCTTTCTTGGAGTTCTATTTTTCTTTTAAATAACTTTGTGATTAGTGGTCTTGGGAATGAAAATGCAGTCTTGTGTCAGTTTAAAACTGGCTTACCTGAGGTTGTTAGAATTACTGTTTTGAGTGTCAAGAAAGAAATGAAAGTGAAGATCTGTGCCAAATAAATGAGATTTTCTCTCTTTTTTCTTTCTTTCTGACTCCTTTAAGTATTCTGCAAGGTTTTTATACAAACTAGTTGATATAGGGCAAGAGAATGTTTAAAAAGGAATTTACATTGAGGATTTAATTGCAAACTCTCCTCTTTTGCCTGGCACTGAAAATAATTTTAAGCAAGTTTCATACTATCTCCACTGAAAAGTATTTATAGTCCAGAATATAGTTCAAGGCAAGTGACTCCCACTCCTGAGCATTTTTGTTCCATTTTTTATCCCCTTGTACTTTTCTTAAAATTCCAGAGGCTTATCTATCTAATCTTTGGAGGATGTGAGTAATATACATAAGAAAAAAATGGATTCAAATTATATCCTGAATCATAAGCATCTTGGAAATCTCTAGTCTTGGTTTCTTGGGCTATATATGTTCTAGGGTAGGAATTGCTAACCCATGGATTCAAGAAGTCTATACTTAACTTTTATTTTTGATAGCTATAATCCAATACAAATGGGCTTCCTCTGTAATCACATATTTTATTGTATTCATTCAGAAATATTATTCTGAGGTGGAGTACATAGGTTTCCCCAGATTGCCACAGGGATCCATGAAACACAAACAAATATTAAGAACTCCTGCTCTAGGGGTTTAGGATACAGTTCTGGGATGATTAGATGTCTCTTTCTCTCTGGTTGGGGTCAGCTGACTGGCTTGGTAGAGCTCTCTTCTAGCCCTAATCTGCACATTTAATTCTCATTGCTATTAATATCATAAGTACATCTGACCCACATTTGTGGACTTCCTAATCCATGACATGTTCAAAGAAGAACAATAAGACATTACTGGTATTACCCAACCCCCATTTCTTGTTATTTATGATAATTTTATTTGCTTCACTTGTGGTTGTGTATAATTGGCAGCTCTGATGTGGATGTTACTGAATGATAGGAGTAGTGACAGGGGGGGTAGGACCGTGGTGGTAAACCTATGGAACATGTTCCAGAGGGAGCTCTCAGAGCTCTTCCTGTAGGCACTTGCACCTTGGCCCCAGCACAGAGCTCTCATCAAGGTTCCTTACTAGAAAGCCAGAGGGATGCAGGACCAGGCTGTTCCCTGCCCCTTCTCTACATGCACTTGAAGACATGTCTCACATTACCTGCCCACATAAAAGGTTTGCCAGCACTGGAGAAGGGGATTACCATGAGTAATATAGAGACAAATAATTTAAGGGTGGGGATTTCTGGTTATCCAGGGACAAAAGGAAGGGCAACTAATAAAGCTCTGTTATCTACAAGAAGATAATTAATTTAAAAAGGAGTGGCGGCCAACTACATTGGATAGGAAGCAATTTTTTCCTATAGATTTAGAGCTGGAAGGGATCTTAGAGGTCATCTAAGACCTCTCATTTCACAGATGAAGAAAGTGAAGCCCCTAAATGTGGAGTGATTTGAGTAAAGTCATACACATAGTTAGTGTATAACCTGGGGTGAAAACCCAAGATTTGTAACTTCAATTCCTGCCCACTTTTCTGTGAACCCAAACTGTCTCTAGGACCAGTTTATCCTAATTCTGATCTCTTCACACTAAAAGAGAAATTTCAATTAATCTGGAAAATTCACTTACAATAAATGTTCCCCAACAGCAACAGAAGAAAGGTCGTTATATGTGCCTTAAGGTTTTTTCTCTACTTTTGTTTTGCTACATTCCTTTGACAGGTTAAAATAAATCAATATGGAAATATATTTCCATGACTTCACAAGTGTAATTGATATATTATTTGCCTTCTCAATAGGTGAGAGAGGGTCTGGAGAAAGGGAGAGAATTTGGAATTCAAATGTTTTTAAAAGAATATTAAAATTTAAAAAAAATGAATAAATTAGAAAGGTTAAAAAGAAGTTTATAATATCTTATTTCATAATTACTTTTCATATTGTATTACTTTCTGACATGGGTGTGGGCTGATATCCTGTTACTCTTTTCCTTTAAAAAAAATCCTATAATAAAATAGCTTTAATGGATAAGAAAATACTTAGTATTGTACACTGGACTTCTTATCATGCTTTATTAGTGATTTCTTGTACTATGCTTTCCCTTAAAGCTGTTTAGAAGAATTATTATAGCATTAGCTGCCTTATTAGAAGCTTCATTTTGTGAAAAATGTGAGGTTAAAGTGTTTAATAAAAATAGGTATATGTAATAATTACTGAAAGATATATTTTACATTGGATTCTTTTCTCCTAAAATTTTTTAATTTTTAGAGTTCTAATAAAGAGGTTTTTTATTTTCTTACTCTTCTAATTTCTTTAATTATATCAACATTGAAGGACAGATAAACTAACCAATTCTAAACTAATTAAATTAGCCCAGTGATACTCATACTAGACCTAAACTACAAAGAAAAGAGGAAAAGGGCCAACATGCACAACAAATTTGATAGTAGCTCCTTTTATAGTGACAAAGATCTGAAAATTGAGGGGATATCCATTAATTTGGGATTATTTATAAAATTTAAGCACCATTGTAATACATTATACTGTAAGAACCAATGAAAGCGATAGTTTCAGAGAAACCAGGGAAAGACCATTAAACTGATGATGCTAAATGAAATGAGCAGAATCAGAAGAACCATTTATATAACAACAGCATTGTAAAGGAAAACAACTCTCATAATCACAAAGATCAAACCCAATCCTGGAAGACTCAGGTGAAATATGCTGCTCATTCCCTGGCAGAGAATTTTTACTTAGTGTGAATTTCACTTTGTGAAAATTGAGGCATATGCTTTTGGGACTTGACCAATATGGGAATATGTTTTTCTTGACTTCCAACTGGGGAAAGAGAGGGAAAGTAATTTTTTGTTGTTGTTAATTTTTTTTTAAAGTAAACAGTGCACTGGCTTAAATTCAATTTGCAAGCATTTCTAAGGTGTCTATTTTATTTAAAGTTTCACTGGGCAGTGGGAATGCTAAAACCCAAAAGAAGTGAACTTTGCCTTCAAGGTATTTCCATGGATGTGAAGGCAGGCAGGAAATGTGACTGGAGGAATAAAATATAATTTTATGATAGAAAGAATACTAGTAAATGAAGAGATCCAGAAAGTTCTTGATTAGAGATGACAACTGAGTTGAGCTTGGAAAGAAAAGAGAGACTCTAAGAAATGGAATAGGGAGTAGTAGTCGGAAGAGAACAGAATAATATGTGTAAAGGAATAAGCATAGAAGATAGAATGACATGTATGGACAATAAAAGTAAGTCTTTTGACATTAAAGTTGAGTATACACATTCCTGAATCTGTGCATTATATCTCTAAATACTAGCTACTTGGTGTATTAATTTATTTTTTATTATTTTATAAAGATATTTTATTTTACCAATCACATATAAAAACAATTTCCTGCAGGAAGCCATCAAAGCCCATGATGTTTAGTACAGCTCATTACCAGCTCTACCATATGCAAAGCAGGGATCAGAAGGATGGAAATTTCTCAGAGTTTCCCCTATGTGACTCTTTTCTCAGTAGCATTCACTTATGTTGAAACTATAGCAATCAGTATCCTTATTAAGCCCCAGGGAGACACAGGAAAACAATGCAGGTTCATGGCAAGAACAACCACAGTCACAGACTGCTCACTATCCCAAAATAAATCCCTAAATAAACCCCCATAATACAGAAACTTCCCCTAGAATCATCCCTGCAATAAACCAGCAGTTAGTGAGTTAATGCAAGTTTCTAAATTCCCCAGCAAGAATGTACCTGGCATGGGTTTGTTTCCAAACTCCCACAGACCAAGGAAACAGTGAAACACAAGGAAAACAGGGAATGACAAATTAGCACAAAATCACCCTTCCAGAACTGCATTCTTATTAAACCTAAAGCAGAAAGAACAGCAAACATACTTTTGAAAAGTAGTGAAAAATGAAAGTATATAATGGGAACAAAATTTGGACCAGATTAATATTATTGTATCTTATTTGATGTAATCAACTACCATAATTATCTTCTTGATTAATGATAGGTATGAATAGCATAAAGTAGGAATATGCAAGACTTAATTAGTTAAAATATAATCAACCATTATGTTTAACTAGGAAATGATGTTCTTGTACCTCATGGATGGCTGAAAATAATAAAGTTCCAACTAAGCCATTCCGTAATGAATAATTCTTGACAAGCTTGCTTCTTTGTTTAACCACAGTAGGATAATTAGTAAATGCCAATCATATGATATTTCAAAATTAATATGTGATTTTGAATGTATGGGAAAATCAAAACCTGTATGAGATCATAAAGAAAAAAGGGTATAAAGATAAAAATCAGCAAATGGCACCAGAGAGGACAACCTCTGCAATTCCACTTGCATTCTGGCTCGTTTTCATTTCATTTTCAGCATGCCACCCCACCTCCAGAGACCCCCCACCCACCCACTCCCAGCAAAGAGTGGGCTCTTCAAATACTGGCACCTTTTGGAACAGTGACTCTTGGATAGATGAGACCCCAAAACCCCCCAATAAGCTGAGGACGCTTCCAATTCAGATGGCAATTGTCCTTATCCCAGTGTTAGCTACCCCCTACTAGGGAAAGTGGGTCAGAGGGGCAAGAAGATGAGAAATTTTAAGACCACTGACAGGAAAAGACAGTAAGATAAATAGCATACCAAGATAAATAGAAGCTATGGAACATAGTGAATCAAAGGAAGGAAAACTAATTATTGGAATGATTATGCACAGTAAACAGCAGCTAATTATTATTCAGAGATATAGTGATCCTGGGTGGGACCTTCTTGTTTGAGTTGAATGGCCCCCAGGG
The DNA here is from genome assembly GCF_016433145.1 of Gracilinanus agilis. NCBI lineage: Eukaryota > Metazoa > Chordata > Mammalia > Didelphimorphia > Didelphidae > Gracilinanus > Gracilinanus agilis. The sequence goes on along the minus strand of NC_058132.1, from coordinate 664,457,731 downwards.
GCACCCCCTAACCCCCAGGTATTTTCCTCTCTCTAGGAAAATAGATTTAAGACTACTTTATAGATAAGACAATCTCTCAGAAAAGACAAATTTAAAGTGACCAGAAAATTATCCTCTCCATCCCCTTCCCCTTCAGAAGCAGCTGGCTATTCTCTCTCTTTTTTTGCTTCAGCTAGAAAAACCGGTTCTGTCATAGTTTTTTCTTTCCCCTTTGGAAGGAGCCCAATTGGTGATGGCCACAGACAATTTAAAAGTTTATTTTTTTTTTTTAAACCCTTACCTTCCGTCTTGGAGTCAAAACTGTGTATTCCCTCCAAGGAAGAAGAGTGGTAAGGGTAGGCAATGGGGGTCAAGTGACTTGTCCAGGGTCACACAGCTGGGAAGTGTCTGAGCCCAGATTTGAACCTAGGACCTCCTGTCTCTAGGCCTGGCTCTCAATCCACTGAGCTACCCAGTTGCCCCCCAATGTAAAAAGTTTTAACAAATTGCACTTAGTTAAATCAAACTTTTCCAGCCATGTGGCATACCTGGATTTATTCAGGCAGGTATCAGAGCCCTGCTTCATAGAAAAGTGCAGAAGTAAAAGTGTATTTATTTTAGAATATCTATTGAAGCATGAAAAAAGGTAATTAAGAAACAAAATTCATCATATGTCAGCCAGCTCCTTGCTAAGGGTTAACCCTTTTCTGACTCATTCTTTTTCAGAGAATTCTTTAGTCATGGAGATATGAATTGTAACAATTGATCTTTTGCCAGGATGAAAAGAAGAATCTAGCTCATAGAGTCTATGTTTTATATTTGTCAGAATGTGTGTGAAATGCCAGGGAAATGTGTCCTTGATCATTCTGTGTGTTATATGTTGTTTGTCTATGAGCGCAATGGAAAGGTTACTTGGGAAAAATAAATCTCTCTCTTCTTCATTCATTCTGGAAGAATGGGGGAGACAGACAGAGGTGTTTGAGAATTTCAGAAAATAATCTTAGTTTCTGAATGTCTTAAACTCTAAGATAATTTAATTGGTTAAAAGAAATCTTATTCTCTGCTCTTATTAAGACAGGAGTTAAACAAACTAATCTGTCAAACATTTCTCCTTCCATTTCTCACTGGCCATGAGAAAGGGAACGTAGAAATCAAAAGACAGAAAAAGGGACAAATTTGATCCTATCAGCAAATTCTATCAACAGGTTAAATACTGATATATAATGAAAATTACAAAAGATTCTGAAATACACTCTAAGAAAAACTTATTCAGCAGAAATCAATGATTCTGAGTTGTGTACAGAAGTATAGAAGTGCAGCTTAACTTTCTTAGCTAGCCAAAAACCATCAGTCTAGCTCAGTGCTTAACCAAGAGTGAAAAAGCTTCTTTAAACAACCATGAGTTCAACCTACCATTAATCACAAATGTAGGTGAAAATTTAACTTAAATATTATTAGAACAATACAATTGGTTTACATTTCAAAATCAGACCCCTTTAGGCAGAGACTGGTCCATGAGAAAATCATAAGCTTAGAGTGAATCATCTACGTTGCCCCAGTTCAGCAGGAAGTAGTTTTTTTTTAACATTTATTAATATTCATTTTTAACATGGTTACATGATTCATGCTCCACCTTTCCCCTTCAACCCCCCCTCCTGCACCCCCACCCACCCATGGCCGATGCGCATTTCCACTAGTTTTGTCATGTGTCCTTGATCAAGACCAATTTCCAAATTGTTGGTAGTTGCATTGGTGTGGTAGTTTCGAGTACACACCCTCAATCATGTCCACCCCGACCCATGCGTTCAAGCAGTTGTTTTTCTTATATGTTTCCTCTCCTGCAGTCCTTCCTCTGAATGTGGGTAGCGTCTTTACCATAAATCCCTCAGAATTGTCCTGGGTCATTGTATTGCTGCTGGTACAGAGGTCCATTACATTCAATTTTACCACAGTATATCAGTCTCTGTGTACAGAGTTCTTCTGGCTCTGCTCCTTTCGCTCTGCATCAGTTCCCGGAGGTCTCTCCAGTTCGCCTGGAACTTCTCCAGTTTATTATTCCTTTTAGCACAATAGTATTCCATCACCCGCAT
>NC_058132.1:664441607-664455566 GCF_016433145.1 Gracilinanus agilis | reverse complement strand
TCTATGATCTCTTTGGGGTACAAACCCAGCAATGGTATGGCTGGATCCAAGGGCAGGCATTCTTTTATAGCCCTTTGAGCATGATTCCAAATTGCCAGCCAGAATGGCTGGATCAGTTCACAGCTCCACCAGCAATGCATTAATGTCCCAATTTTGCCACATCCCCTCCAGCATTCATTACTCTCCCCTTCTTTCATTTTAGCCAATCTGCTAGGTGTGAGGTGATACCTCAGAGTTGTTTTGATTTGCATTTCTCTAATTATTAGAGATTTGGAACACTTTCTCATGTGCTTATTGATACTTTTGATTTCTTTACCTGAAAATTGCCTATTCATGTCTCTTGCCCATTTATCAATTGGGGAATGGCTTGATGTTTTATACAATTGCTTTAACTCCTTGTATATTTGAGTGATTAGACCCCTGTCAGAGTTTTTCGTCAGGAAGTAGTTTTGAGAAGCCAAAAAACATCACCCACTTTCCCCAAAACTCATGGACCTTTCTCTATCCATTAGAATATATATTTGCTAAGGAATTGAATAGGTACTGATGGTATAGTGTAAATTCATTGACTACCAGTTAAAAATGGAATTTCAGTTAAATTTAAGAATGCACAAAACTTATATTGAAAAGCTATCTAGTAGGACTTGCAGTGTGTGAAATATATATTTGAATGATCAGACTTACCGAAAATGCTTACCAAAATGAATTTGAGGATTGCAAAATATAAGTATAAAGCACAAAAGAATTTAATATCAACTTATTAAAAGATGTGATGATATAAAGAAGATTTTATATGATCAAAAAAATCAAAAAATTTGGGTAAACATATGAGCATGTAAAAAGTGTTGCTCTATGATATATACCATCATATTAAGCAATAGGTAAAAATATAATCAACATTAGGGTATCAAAATTTGGTAATTCAAATGATATATGCATTAAAAATTTGGTATATTATGAATATAGAAATTTGGACAGCATTGTAATTGATTAAGATATAAAAATTATTTTAAAAGCATGTGCAATGTATGAGAAGAAATTCATGATCTAAGGAATAACATGCAATTTGTTTTAAAAAATATTATTATGGTAAGAACAAGCATGTAGAATAGCCTCATGTGAACAGACTCAGAGAGGTACAGTGACCAATCAAGCGTGACTTGCCAACTTAGCTCTGTAAAGTGAAAAAATGAACAAGAAGCTAATATCAAATTTATAAAATCTATAATATTGTTCAAAAATTCAGGTTTCCCTAATTCACCACAATTGGAGTGTAAATTTAAAATAAAAAGGGGAAAAGGCAGATATTACTAATAAATAGTTAAAAAGGTAAAACATCAAAAAGAATTGGTTTAAGTAAAGAAAATAATTGGGTTAAATTAAGCAGTTTAGGTATACTTATAAAACAAAAAAGAAATATAGAGAAAAAAGACAGTTAATACAAAGAAAATATTGTTTAGAAATTTCTTGAAGCTTTCTAAAATTTCAAGACTTTCCAAAATTACCATTCTATTAAATTTCAAAGTTAAGAAATGATGATACATTCTATACAAAGATTTGGTTCAATTTAAGTGGTTATCTCTATTTCAAAAAAATATTACAAAAAGCAAATAATATCATATATTGTGATAACTTAAAACTAAGCCTTAAGATAATAGACCTTAGTCAAATTATGCCTGTTGTTTTGACAGTCTGACTATCCCTTAAAGATTAATTGAGTAGATTGGAATAATTTAGTAGATTGGGATCAAAATGTAAGAATTAAAGCTATTAAGGAAAAAAGAAGTTAAAAATTGTTGTTTAAGGTAAAAGCCATTGGAATTGCAACTAATATTAATTTTGAGTTTTGAATTCAGGTATAGTTGTCTGAGAACTCATTGAATTGCACCCATCATTCAAAAGAAAGACATGACTGATTAATAGCTCTGACTCTTACCTGAAGTCAAAGAGTGTTTAAAACTTTCTCTGCCTTTTCCTCCTAAAGCAAATTGTTATAATCAAAGCAAAGCGATATAATAAATTGAAACCCCAAAATTTTGAGTGTGTATAGCAAACAAATATGTTCCACTACTTACTTAAGAGACCGTACCCCACCCCAAGTTCTTGTTTCAATGAAGGTTATAATGAATCTCTTATAAATTAATTCATTTGTATAATCACTGAATATAATTCAAAGTATCCAACAAACAAACAAAAACCTCCAGAATTATAATATGTGGGTCGAAGTTTTCCTTTTACTTACATAGGAAATGACACCTACAGCAGAGAACTTCTCAGGAGCAGCTGGACTCATGAAACAACCCAGATGACAACATCAAAGACTTTAGCCACTGAAGCCTATGATTTGAAGATGAGTCAGAGGAACTATTCACATGACAGAACAATCCCTGAAGATGGCAAGCCCCCTTAAGACTGATCAATCTTAACTTAACCCCAGCCCAATTATTGTTATTGTTATAATTCAACTACTTTGACAAATTTAACTTATAATCATGTACACCCTTATATTCTGGTATTGGGTATAACTATTTCTGTAACAAATATAAATTTTCAAGGTGCTTATCCCCTTCCATTAGCTACCTAACCCCATACTCAGTTCACCAGAAGATAACATAGCATAATAGATCCACACTTAGCACAAACACCTTACACCAAATATTTATTGCAGATTTGATTAGGAAAAATTCCTCCCTCTATTCAGCCTCCTTTATAGCATCCTCCATTTATAAATGTGTCATCCATCATTTCCAATAATGATTTGCTACATACCCTTAGTGTCTGTGGATTTGTCCTTGCCTTGTTCCTTGTTGTACTTTTCTGTTTCCCAGTCATTTTCAGATCCCTAAACTCTAATATACAAGTCCAGATTGAATTGAAGTCACTACAATTAAAAAGAAAAGGGGAAAATGCAGGAAGCCATCAAAGCTCATGATATTTAGCACAGGTTGTCACCAGCTCTGGCATCTGCAAAGCAGGTATCAGAAGGATGGAAATTTCTCACTCAGTTTCCACTATGTGACTTTTCTCAGTAGCATTCACTTGTATTGGAACTATTGCAATCAGTATACTTATTTAGCCCCAGGGAGACACAGGAAAACAATGCAGGTTCATGGCAAGAACAACCACAGGCACAGACTGCTCACTATCCCAAAATAAGCCCCTAAATAAATCCCCATAATACAGAAACTTCCCCTAGAATCATCCCTGTAATAAACCAGCAATTAGTGAGTTAATGCAAGTTTCTAAATTCCTCAGCAACAATTACCTGGCATGGGTTTGTTCCCAAACTCCCAGAGACCAAGGAAACAGTGAAACATAAGGAAAATAAGGGAATGACAAATAAGCACAAAATGGCCCTTCCAGAACTGCATTCTTATTAAACCTAAAGCAGAAAGAACAGCAAACATACTTTTGAAAAGTAGTGAAAAATGACAGTATATAATGGGAACAAAATTTGGACCAGACTGATATTATTGTATCTTATTTCATGTAATCAACTACCATAACTATCTTCTTGATTAATGATAGGTATGAATAACATGAAGTAAGAATATGCAAGACTTAATTAGTTAAAATATAATCAACCATTATGCTTAACTAAGAAGTGATGTTCTTGTACCTCATGGATGGCTGAAAATAATAAAATTCCAACTAAGCCATTCCATAATGAATAATTCTTGACAAGCTTGCTTCTTTGTTTAACCACAGTAGGATAATTAGTAAATGCCAATCATATGATATTTCAAAAGTTAATATGTGATTTTGAATGTATGGGAAAATCAAAACCTGTATGAGATCATAAAGAAAAAAAGGATATAAAAATAAAAATCAGCAAATGGCACCAGAAAGGACAGCCTCTGCAATTCCACTTGCATTTTGGCTCATTTTCACTTCATTTTCACCACACCATCCCACCTCCAGAGACGCACCCCACCCAAGTGAAGAGTGGGCTCTTTGAAATTTCCCATATTAATTTTCTGAAGTTATAGGATCCGAATCATTTCCATCCCCGTTCCAAAGGTGGTAAGCAATTTTATATGTTTTAAATGTATTATCCTGTAAAACATTTCCATATTGTTCATTTTTGTAAAAGAATACTCCTAAAAAGGTAAAACCCCCAAATGAAAACCTAAATAAACTAAAGTGAAAAATTGTACACTTTGACCTGCATTTTGCCTCCAACGGTTGTTTCTCTGGAGATAGATAGCATTCTATGTCATAAATCTCTCAGATTTGTCATGGATCATTGCATTGCTGAGAGTAGCTAAGCCTTTCAGAGTTGATCATTCTACAATATTGCTGTTCCCATGTATAATGTTCTCATGATTCTGTTCATTTCACTCTGCATCAGTTCATGAAGATCTTTCCAGGTCTTTCTGAAATCATCCTGTTCATCATTCCTTACAGCACAACAGTATTCCATCACCATCATAGACCATACTTTGTTGAGCCATTCCTCAATTGATGGGCATCCCCTCAGTTTCAAATGATTTGACACCATGAAGAGAACTGATATAAATATTTTTGTACAAGTAGCCTCCTTTTTTCTTTTTACCTCTTTAGAACATAGACCTATTAGTTGTGTTATTCATCAAAGGGTATACATTGTTTTATAGTCCTTTGATCATTGTTTCAAATTGCCGTCCAGAATGGTAGATCACTTCCCAACTCCACTAACAATGCATTAGTGTCAATTTGGTGTATTTAAAAATCAGAATTCAATCAATTCTATGAAACTCTTTTGAGCTGGACCTGTTAGTTATAGAATTATCATAACTGAAACTCATGAATTTTTCCCATTGGCTATTGTTTTTGACTGAACAAGCTTTAGCTGCATATTTTTTCAGGAGGGGAAAAATAAGCCTCAAATCAGGTGCAAGTCTAGCTACATCCATTATGTACTCCTCAAAAAGAAAACAAAATCAAAATATTGTTTTACCTCAAATTAAGCTGCAAATAGATGCTTCTACAAAAAGTGATGAAAATTATAATTTTACCTAAATAGTTGGTATTGCCCAATGTAATAAGGGAATATTAGGATATAATAAGGGAATATTACAGGGAGGTAATAAGGGGATTAGGCTAAAGGTAGTAGCTGGGTGGAAAAGGGAATAAGGCAAGGCAAGGGATCAAAGGCTGGAGGTAATCAAGGGAATATGCTAGGTAGTAGGGAAATTAAGGCAGAAGTATGGTTGGAATTGAGTATAGGCACTGTGGATAGGGTTTTGTGAATCCCTAAGGCAGTAAAGTGGATGAGGAAGGTACAATGGTGAAGGTTGGTAGTTGAATTGAAAGAAGTAAGGGAATGTCTGAGTTTTGGGAATATAAACACTGAGGTATAAAGAGTTGCAAGGGAGAGGATAAATTAATCTAAGGCAGGCATCAGCAGCAGGGAAACACAGACTGGATACTCAGGTTAGAGACAAAACACTGAAGGGAAACATACTGAGCCCTTCAAGTAAAGGACACTTTTACAGAGCAAGGTGAGAGCCAGCCAAGAATGGCTTGAAACTGACTAGAGACTTCTAGTGAGTTTCACAGGTTCACTAAGAAAGGGACTAGAGGAAGTACTGAAGTTTCACTTCCTCCAAAATGGATACCTTCAGCTTCCCTCAAACTCCAGAGAGTATGTTATTCCTCTCTCTCCTCCTCCCTCTCTTATTAATTAACTAATGAAATAGCGAAAGGGTTTTGATTAAAGACAAATGGGGTTTATTGATTTCTAGGGTTGAATGGAAAGGACAGAGGATATTAGGTAACCCTAACAGCCTCCTAGAGAAAGCTTCATGTGGGGGAAGGGAGACAGGAACCTGAGACTGAGTAGAGAACAGCCTACTCAGCCCCGTGAGGGTTTGTAGCAAAAAGGGGTAGGAAAGTTGGATACAATGATTCAATAGAAAAGTTTGTAACAAGGGTGAGCCCTATTTGACTAAACTATCAAGATTTGAAACTAACACTCAGACCTATTCTCCTTTCAAACTTCTCAGACATTCAGGTAGGGAAAATGAAGGTGGGAATAAGGTAGGCTAGAGAGAGTCAAAGGAATTAGCTAAACTAACAAATTTTAAAGGAAAAGCTGCAAAATATAGGCCAGGTTTCAATCCAAAGAAGGAGCTCAGATTGACCCTGATTCTCTCCACGAGTTTCCCAGGGCCAACTGACTTTTTCAAGATTCTAAACACCTTATCAACTGACAGAAGAACTCTGCAGAAAAACCTGCAAAGCTGTTATGCACCCTCTCTACACCACACCATGGATTTTTTTTTATCATCTCTGTTTTTGAAAGAACATTTCTTTCTTCTTCAATCCATCTTGCTCATTCATTCTTAAATCACGGTTCTGACTGATTTCTGCCTTTATCAAGAAGCTACAGAGGGCTCCTATTGCTTCTAGAATGCAGTGTACATTCTGTTTGTCATCTAATGCTCATCACAATCTCTCTTTCCAGAAAGACTGAATATTTATCCCCTTCATATGTATAACATCCCAATCTAACTAGCCTAATTTGTGTTCCTCACATATAGGTTCCAATCCTCCATCTTTTTGTCTTTGCTCATACTGTTTCTCTATGTTACAATTGCTTTCCTTTCTTACTGTCTCCTCTTGAATCACTTAAACTCCTTCTATTCTCACGTCAAGAAACAGTTAAATTCTAGGACCTAAAGGAAATGTGCAAATAAAAGAGTAATAAAGAAAATATCCCAAATAATGCAAACAAAAGGGAAAGAAATACCCTGATAATTGAAACCCATTGGGGGGTGGTATTTGAATTATTCAGATACTTGTGCTTTCCTGTTATGTCAGCAACATCTGACCCTCATCTCTTTATTGTTTGATCTCATTTGAGATATTAATTTGAATTTTTTACACATCATATGCTTATTAGAAATAGCCAGAGGTAAGATTTGATGAAAATACTATTTCTATTAGAAAACATAACAACATTGAAGGAACTGCCATGTTAGCAAATATAAGGTAGGTAATTATAAGAATCATTAATATTGGGGGGAAAATGAAATTTGAAATAACAAGGCCTCTAGGGATAGTTCTTCCCTAATAAGGGGGACAGGCAAAATATTTCAAGGAAAATATTTTCTAAGTATTGCTCACAATTCATCTCAGTCACTGGAAATAGAAGGGGAAAAAAGTTCTTACACATCTATTCATAAGATCCTGCATTTTGGGGTAATTAAGGTAAAAAAAGAAGTCTGTATTTGAAGCTTCATTTCCTATGAAGATGTTACAAATGAGCAATGCAATTTCTGATGCAGAAAGGTATTTATATTTGATTGACCATTGTAAGTGAACATTGTATAAAATTAACTACTAATGTAGAATCAGACTAGATTCTACTGGACCTGGAATCAGAAGACCTTAGTTCAAATCTAGCCTCAGACATTTACTAGCTATGTGGCAAAAGATAAGTCACTTCACCTTGTTTGCCTCAATTTCCTCATCTGTAAAATTAACTGGAGAAGGAAATGGCAAAAAACTATAACATTTTTGCCAAGAAAACCCTAAAAAGAGGTCATGGATAACCAGATGCAACTGAATAAACAACACAGAGTAATATTGAAATGGCTGCATGTTTTAACCTTGCTTGATTTGGGAGGAGGCATTCTGCTAAGAGAAGGTAGAACACAAACACTCTAATCATATCTCCTTAATGATAATTCCAATCTTCTTGTAATGAATCCATGGAGGAACACATATCTTCATATCTATGAAGGGTTTTTCTTGTTTTCTAAGGATAAATTAGACAGTTTCACAGCAACAGATTTTCATTCTTGGCATTGTTTGTAGGTTATTATTGTTATTTTATGGGTTTTTTAATTTTGACTTTATTCTCCTTTGTACTTCTGTGAAGTCTTTAAAATTCTGAACTTGCTTCATAGTAGACTCCAAAATTATATATCGAAAGTAACATATATATATATGTGTGTGTATATATATGTACATATATATATTCTATATTGTCTATACTAGCATTATCATATAATTTTGTATAATTGAACACACATATAAATAATATTTGTCTATATATGATTGCTTTCTTGATATTCACAAAATGTCAAAAGAATATAGGGAAGACCTCCAATACCTTGGATGGGCCCCTTATGGAAATGGATGAGAGTACTATAGGATGGGTAGGCATAGATGATCCATATTATTGGATAGAATAACCACAGAAATGAGATCACAAATCCATTCAAGCATATCAATTTTTTATCAAGTCCCAATACTTTTAGGGAATAATAGATTTATAAGCATGTTCATCCTGATCTTAAAACAACAACAAATATATCAATTTCCAAATCTCTAAACCTCCAAACCTCTGTTTGGAGACTGAGCTCCTTGAGCACAGACACCATTTTCTTTTTGTTTGTCTTTTTTAAAATTTGTAGCACTTGGCACAGTGCTTGGCATATCATATACCCTTCAGCATCAATTTTCTATGATTCTAAAATTGATTCTAATATGTGATTTCCTGCCAAATAAATAACTCTCTTTTAAAAAGAAATCTTTTTAACCTGCTCTCTGTGTATATTCTTTGATCCTATTGAAAGAGGAGAAGAGTAGTCTCAAATAATTTTAGAGGATACCTCTCCATTTTAGGACACTCCAATTTTGAATGGAAAGAAAATACTCTTGACATGGATAATTTCTATTGTCTCTGAGACAAAATGGATTTTACAAAATTGCTTTTCTACTCCCCCCCAAAATTCACCTTTAAAACTTGATGTAAAAAAACAAACTAAAGAACATGTTTCAAAATCAAGTGATAGACAGTAAACACTAAAAGCTTTCGTTAATTTTTAAATTTCACATTTATGTTTAATGGGAAATGTTAGAGCACATTTCTCTAAGTCTCTTATTGGAATTTTGTTGTGTTAGGGATTCAAAACAAAACTGGTTGAGTATTATAACTCCAAACTTCCCAATAAAACTAAAACGAAAAGGGCTATTATGAGATCTTCACTTGAAATCTTAATCTCTTAAAGCCTAGAAGAGATTAATAAATTCTGTTGTTAAACCTAACTCCTGTTAAAAAGGGCTAGATTAAAAAGTAAGTTAGGTAAGTCAATGTGACATTATGATTCTAGATATATTGTTGAGTTTTTTGTTTAGTCATGTAAGAAACCACAATTGTCACTTAAAAGTAAGAAGGAAGGAAGTTTATTATTACACATGCACATGGGACCCAGAAGGGATATTTCCGCAAAGTTCTGGGTCCCAAAGTAAGGGATTCTGGGTATTTTATAGATTACATATACATCCATGGTTACATGATACATACAGAAGAGTTTCCATGGGTTGTGAACACAAACATGATGAGCAAGTACAAGCCTCAGAACATAGGCAAAGACAGACACCCATCACAGATTTGTTAGATCATAGCATGGGGATTAACAGTGCTAACAGATTAGCAGGTGCAGGGGAAAGAAGGGCTTTTGGTCACCCTGTTTATAGCAAGCTTCTGGGTGTCTCAGCCTCACAAAGCTAGTCCTTAATGCATAAGGGGGCCTGTAAAGGGGATATCTGAGGATTTTCCACTAGTTATTTGAACCTTCTCTAGTAACTGTGTTCCTGTATGTTTTGACAACCTTTAATTTTTGTAGCTATGAATCAGGTTTTTTTTTGAAGGTATAAATAAGGTGGGGTACATGGGTGCCTCAGTGGATAGAGAGCCAGGCAGAGAGAGACAGGAAGTCTTGGGTTCATATCTGACCTCAGACACTTCCTAGCTGTGTGGCCCTGGGCTAGTTATTTAACCCCCATTGCCTAGCCCTTATTGCTCTTCTGCTTTGGAACCAATACACAGTGTTGATTCCAAGACAGAAGGTAAAAGTTTAAAAAAAAAAAAAGGAAGCATAAATAAGAAGAGATGTACTCTTCCTCATTTAGATACAGTATTTTCTGTACTACAAGATTTTATTTTAAATCTGCCGGAAAATGATTTAATTGCACATTAAACCATTTAACAGTTAATCTGTAAATTATTATTAAAAGCCTATCAGATGGATTGTGGTGTCTGAACTTTGATACCTGAGAGAATGGTATTCAAAGAACTCAGGAATTTAGGGGAGGAAGATAGTTTGGGAAGGAAAGCTGGCTTTAGGAAATATGACACAGTGGAAAGGACACTAAAGGAATCTGCCACTAACTACCTGACCTTAGGCAAAGCCTCTAAGGGTTTAAATTTTATCCTAGATAATCTGACTAGATAATCTTAAAATATTTCCAATTAATCTTCTATAATTCTTTTTTTTTTCAAATCCATAGTTATTTGCATGATGTTTTTCCCATTAGACTGTGATCTCTGAGCACAGGAATCAATTATTTTTGGATTTGCAGCACTTTGCTTGACTTGACCCTTACATTAACTCAGTCTCCCACATTCTCTGACTTAATAAATCAGATAGAGGTCCAATAGAAATCAATCAACTGATAAGCTTCTCTTAAGTACCTACTATTATGGGACACTAGAAGGGACAAAAGATCTTTTTTTCCTTTTAGTCTCAAACTGAACTCACTTGCTCTATTGTTGAGTGAGATTTGGATTCTATTGTGAATGTCCAGGCTATGTTAGGGATGTATTTTAGAATATTTTATGTGTGCCATTTATAGAAAACTTAAGATATTTAATCTAGGTATTAATTTGGATTCCTTATGTATTTCAAGAGATCCTTGTATAAAATTTTGTCCTGCTGCATTTCAGGGTCCATAAAAATTTTCACAACATTAAACTGGATCTGTGAGTATAGGACTACTTGGTTGAGAACTAATGGAAGGAGAGGCTGAGTTCCCAACCTCCCCCATTCCTAGAAGAAGTTTGTCCAAGCTCTTGATATACCTATGAGTATGCTATACAGGTACCAAGCTATCTCAGTTTGATTTTTCACTAGATGGTGAGATTATTTCCAGTTGTATCCACATTCTAATTCCTTTTGTTTTAATCCTATGGGCTCTGGACTTTCTTTCTTCCTTCTTTCCTTCCTAATGGGCAAGTAACAGGATTCAGTTGAGTGTGAATCAGACAAAGCAATTGAAACAACCTGCCCCCCAAATAAGTGATCTATTCCATGAAACAGCTGTGCTGCATTTGGAAGTGAATTGCTTTGTAGCAGCCATTCTAAATGTGAACCCATTTTCATTATACACCAGGGGTCGGCAACGTATGGCTCTTTCTGCAGGAGCCATAAAGTCAATTTTTTTCAGGCACTGTTACAGGAGCGCTCACTGTTACAGGAGCCACACTATGAGCACTGTACAGCTCTCAAGAAATTACATTTTAAAAAATGTGGCGTCTATGGCTCTCACGGCCAAAAAGGTTGCTGGCCCCTTTATACACTAAGGAAGAAGGAAGGGTGTTCTGCTGGTGTCAGGAGGAATGCTTTCTATTTCCTGTTCTTGCTTTATCTTCTATGTCAATATTACATTTTAATAAGGCCAATTTATATTAATTGATTAATCAGGATTTAAGTCATGCATCGATACATTGATATTGGAGCACTAAGCTCTGGGTCAATCAGTAATATAGGACAGATAATAATTTTGGCAGTAAATATAGGGGGAAAGTACATGGGATTATGGCTTTCCAAAGACTTACATGAACTGATACAAAGTGAAATGAGCAGAACCTGAATAACACTGTATACAATAGCAGCAATATTTTTTGATGAATAACTCCAAATGATCTAGTTATTTTCAGCCACACAGTGATCCAAGACAGTCTCAGAGACTTATGATGAAAAATTCCATCTGCTCTCTGAGAAAGAATTGAAAAAGAGAATGAATGCAGATTGAAACATTATATTTCATTTTCTTTCTTCTTTTTTCCCTTTGAAGTCTCTTCCATAAATTACTTATATGGAAAAATATTTTACATGATTATATATATAATATCTATATAAGATTGCTTACCATCTCAAGGAAGGAGAAAGGAAGGGAGGGAAGAAGGGCCAGAAGAAGGAAGAGAATTTAGAACTCAAGGTGTAAAAAAAACACATTAAAAATATTTTTACATATAATAAAGGAAGTATATTAATGATAATGATAAAAAGAATGGCTTTCCAACTCCTTGAGACTCTCCTTGAAATCCAGGGAGAGGTATAGCTAGCTACTTTTTGAGGACCTGCTTATGAATGCAAGCGGGATTTCAGATAAAGATAATAAAGATCCTCAAAGTCTACATGGGCTACACAAATAGAAAAGTGAGAGTACCTTCCATCAGTAATCAATGGTTAATTATTTCTAAAAAAGTCATTATATTTCTTCAGGTAGACAATTTATATGTTCGTAAATAGATGCAAGGTAAAATTTGTTTTGCTTTTCATTTTTATTTCACTAGGGAAGGAACTAGTAGGTAGAGATTGAGAAAGTCTTCATGTAGGAGATAAAATAAGCTGAGCTTTAAAGGATTCTAAGAGTTAGAAGTGAGAATGTCAACTATTAGGCATGGGAGGACAGATTATGCAAAACATGAAATTGGGAGATAAATGTTCTTATGTGAGGAAAAGTAGTAAGGGCAGTCTGATTGTACTCCTGAATGTGTGAAAGGATCTAATTAATGTATAATAGGCATGGAAACATAGTATGGAACTAGAATGTGAATGACTTTTAATGACATATGGTAGCAGGGAGCCATTGGGATTTATTTAGCCAGGGAGTGATAAGGTCAGCTATTATAAGTAGAGATTATTTCATTCTTTGTCATAATATACCCAGTGCCTCAAATATTATCTGGTCCATAGTAAGCACTAAATAAATCCTTGTTGATGGATTGAGTCACTGATTGAAAGACGGATTAGAGAGGGAGACCAATTAGAAGACTTTGGCAATAGTCCTGGTTTGAAATGGGGTGGTGGCCATCTAAATAGAAAGGGAGGGATGCATGCCTGAGAAGCTGGAGAGCTTGAAAACTGGAAATGATGGAGGCTAAGTGAAAAGACTGGGTGTTTGTGTGAATCAAATGTGCTAATGTATGTAAAACACCGAAAACCTTAAATAGCTATTAGATGTTATCATTAACGTTAAAAATGTAAACACTTTTTCACAGATTTAGAGCTAGAAGGGCCTAAGAAGACATCAAATTCAACCTTCTTATTTTACAAATGAGGAAGTAAGGTGGAGACAAGTCAAATGAATGAGCTGAAAACACCAGGATAATAGGTATCTGTGGTGATATGATATCTGTGTAGACAAATTGTGGTAGCAGTATAGTTGGAAATTATTGATAAAATGAAGGTAAAGTATCCATAAACCTTAAAAACAATACGAAGGGGATTCAAAACTTAGGTTACATGCAGATACCAATCTTAGTTTGCAGAAAGCACATAGTAAAGTTCATTTCCCTCTCAGTTAAGAGGTAAAGGACTACATAGATGGAATACTGCAAATGTTATCAAAATTTCATTTGGAATAACAAAAGATCAAGAATATCAAGGGAAATAATGAAAAAAAAATGTGAAGGAAGGGGGCCTAGCAGTACCAGATATTAAACTATACTATAAAGCAGCAGTCATCAAAACAATATGGTACTGGCTAAGAGACAGAGAGGAGGATCAATGGAATAGACTTGGGATAAATGACATCAGCAAGACAGTGTATGATAAACCCAAAGAGCCCAACTTTTGGGACATGAATCCACTATTTGACAAAAATTGCTGGGAAATATGGAAAACAATATGGGAGAGATTAGGTCTAGATCAACATCTCACACCCTACACCAAGATAAATTCAGAATGGGTGAACGACTTGAATATAAAGAGGGAAACTATAAACAAGTTAAGTGAACAAAGAATAGTATACTTGTCAGATCTCTGGGAAAGGAAAGACTTTAAAACCAAGCAAGAGTTAGAGAAAATCACAAAATGTAAATTAAATGGTTTTGATTATATTAAACTAAAAAATTTTTGTACAAACAAAAACAATGTAGTCAAAATCAGAAGGGAAACA
>NC_058132.1:664332953-664438059 GCF_016433145.1 Gracilinanus agilis | reverse complement strand
TAATAATAATAATAATAACAATAATAAATAATAATGAAGGTCCAGTAGTGAATTTACCAAGGAGAGTGGTCTTTTGCTCTTGTTTTTATTCTGTTCCTGATGAATGTATTGCTTTGCTTCTCATTTAAAGGATAAAATAGGGGACAAAGTTGATGCTTTTGGCAATGATTCAGAAAATGACCAGAAACATACTCGTGCGATAAATGTACTCTAAATATATCCATAATTCATCATTTTAAAATGCTTTTACTATTTAAATACCCATTGACTATTCAAACATTCTCATTACTTCCAATAAACTCTCTTTCTGGTTGATTCTGAGGACATATCTTTGGTCAGTTATTTAATTAAGTTGATTCTTCCATGCCAACTTCTGAGAGAGCTGCACTTGCATCTTTCCAAGTCCATTGTAGAAAGGGAGAGAAAAAAAAAACAACAAAACAAAAACAAAACACCCAATAACAACTTTGTTCTTAGAGAAAAGGAAGTATATTCTTTGGTACTAAAAAAAAAAAGCCTTTCTAGTGCCCACATGCCATTTCTGCTCCACAACACAGTGACAGAAATGAATTGATTAACAATAGATATATTATCTCTAACCTCATTGTAGGACCCTTTCCTTCAGAATATGATGGTAGTCAAATAGAAAAGTAATTCAAATTTGGAATATACTAAATGAGGCAGTATGTCAAAAATACAGTAGATCACAGTGATAGGATCATAGATCTGGTGCTAGCTTGGGCTTCAGGGGTCATCCAATTAATTCCCTTCATTTAACAGATACAGAAACTGAGAACCAGAGAGGCTAAGTGACTTGCCCAGAGTTGCAAAAAAGAGAGTCACAATTTGAACCCAGATCTTATGACTATAATCAGAGCTATAATTAAACCATATATAGAAAGCAATGGTTACTTCAAGGGTCCACATTCTAGGAATGACAGGAACAAGCCTGATTTCATACATAGTTTAGAAAGAAGGATGGTGACAGAATTAAAGACCAGGCCATCTGAGAGTAATTTGAAGAAACTGAAGATATTTAGGTTTAAGAAGATGAGACCAGAGTATAAAGGGGAAAAAATTATCAGGTATCATGGAGGAGGAAATAGTTTTATTTTATTTAGCACAAAAATGCAGAATTAGGAGTCATGAGCTGAAATTGCAGAGAAATAAAAGGGTAAGGAAAATCTTCCTAACAGTAGTTACCCAAGTGAGGAATAGGTTATCTTGATTAGTAATGGGTTCAATTTCAGTGAAGGTCATTATTAGAGGTTTAATGATCACAAATTTGAGTACTCTCTCCCTCCTTCCTTCTCCTGACTTCCCTTTATATGTTGATTTTTTCCTTATAACTAAGGTCCTGAAAATAAGATCTGGCTTGTTTACTTGTACTGGAATCCTAGTACCCAGGACAGTGCCTGGAACATACCACTCAGTAAGCTATCTCTCTCTCTCTCTCTCTCTCTCTCTCTCTCTCTATCTATCTATCCATCCATCTTTTAGGGGGGATTTCAGGTACTTTCAAGTAGATGAATCTTTAAGGACCCTTTTAGTTCTGAAATTCTGTGGTAATATGATTTTGTTTTCAAAATGATTTTTTAATTTAATTCGACAGAGAACAAATAGCACTGGATTTGGAGTCAAATGGACCAGAGTTCAAATCTCAGCTCTTCTACTAGTAACCTGTTTCACTATAGACAGATTTACTTAACTTTCCTGATATGTAAAATGAAAGACTTAATTAGAACTCAGAGGTCTCTTTCAGCTCTGAATACTACATACTAAATACCACAAAACCTCCAAAGGAAATCATAGAAAGTAATCATTTCATGATTCCTTTTAAGTTTCATCTCTTAACTAAATATGTCATTTTATAAAGTTTTAAGAACAAATTTATTTTCTTTAAGTTATATTCATTAGTGTAATGAACACTTGAAAATTTATTCTTACTAAAATCTATTTAACATTTTAATTTTGTACTAATACTTTTTGCTGTTTCATGGAATCAATGATTTGTTTCATCTAGTCTAGTTTTCAAGGATTCCATTTCTTGGAAAGAATGACCGCTTCCCTTTAAATTTTCATTCCAATTCTTTCCTTAAAAGTCTTTATTTCATTTGTATCTCTTCCTTTATTTCTTTTAAATATTCATATAATCTGTGAAAATATCCTTCCTTACTTTTTTCTTTAAGTATCTACATAGTTGTTATGGATTTACAATTGTAATCAGTTTTTATTCTGGTCAGTGATTTATTTGATTTCCTCTTATTTTCAGTTATAGTTTGCTTTGATTTTTAAAAAATTTCTCCCCCTCCACATATTTTTTAAATTCTTTTATCAATTGCATGTAATAACAAATTTCCACATGTTTTCCAAAGTTGTATGATTCAAAGTGTCTCCCGTCCTTCTTCCCTCCCCACTCCTAGAGCTGACAAACAATTCAATCTGGGTTACACATGTATTATTCCATGTTCCAAATTGTTCATTTTAACAAGTGAATGACCTTATAAAACCAGAATCCCCAAATATACACCAAAATAAACAAGTAAAAAAATTGTATGCTTTTATATTCCAACAGTTCTTTCTCTGAGTGTGGATAGCATTCTTTGTCATATGTCCCTCAAAATTGTCCTGGATCACTGTATAGCTAAGCCTATCGCATTTGATCATTAATATTGTTTTTACTGTATGGAATGTTCTCCTTCTTCTGTTTATCTTACTCTGCATCAGTTCATGCAGATCTGTCTAACTCTTTCTGAAATCATCCTCTTCATTATTCCTTGTAGCATGATAGCATTCCATAACCATTGTATAATCCCATTATGTACAACTACTCCCCAATTGAGGGATCTTCCTTTTAGTTTCCAATTTTTTGCCACCACACAAAGAACAGCTATAAATATTTTTGTACAAATAGGTCCTTTCCCTCTCCCCCCCCTTTTTTTTTATCTCTTTGGGATGCAGAATTAATAGTGGTATTACTGCATCAAAGGATATGCATTGTTTTATAGTCCTTTGGGCATGATTCCAAATTGACTTCTAGAATGGTTGGATCAGTTCACAATTCCACCAGCAATGTATCAGTGTCCCAATTTTCCCTTATTCCCTCCAACATTTAGCAGTTATAGTTTGCTTCTGAGTTAGAACTTTTTGCCTGGGCCAGGCTCCACATTCTTTTGTATTTTTGGATGGAATAGTTGTCCCTAATTAATTGAATAGTTACCATGTTTCTCTTGGATTCTTTTTGCTTACATCCAACTTACATAGAATACCTCTCTTCCCCATATTTGAGCTTCAGAGTATTTGATGTTCAGGATTTTCTCTAGGATCTCTGATTGTTAGGGATCTCAGAGCCCTAGTCTGAGTGATATAACACTGTACTGGTCAGCACTCTCAGGGTGCTTCAGGTTGCTGCATGCAATAGATCCCAAGCCTTCCAAGGTTTCAACCTTGAGAATATCTGACCACTTGGGGCTTTCTAATCGCCCTAGTTAGGGCTTTTTTTTTTTTTTTTGAGGAAACACTTCCATTTTGCTAAAAGAAGATAAAATGTCTTGCAGGGAACATATTTCCATTCTCAGGTCATATTGTTGTTCATTTTTCTGGCGGGACATATTTCCTACTGCCTGTAGACTTCTGGCCAACTTTTATTTTGCATTTATGCAGTGAAAGATGTCATTTGCTATTGTTTCTTATTGGATTGATTTTTAAGATGATTTTTAATTTATATATTTTATTTGTGTATCTCCTAAAATTCTACCTGTATTTATCTCTCTTTTAGAATACTATCCATAAATTATTTAAAAAATGAAAACAAAGAAAGGGAAAGAACAGATTAATATGTAAGAACAGACAGAAACCTTCATGACATATATGATAATACCACAAATGAGTGCCCCTTACCTATGTGAAAGTGTAGGGACAGATGTTCTTCTTATCTGTTTTTTGTCTGTTAAGCTTATTTTTATTGTGAAATATTTGTTTTCAGTTTGGGAAATATCAATTATTTATGGGTAGGCTAAGCCAATATGATAAAAAGTGACAATTCAATGAAAATCAAATTACTTCTTCAATGCCATGACAATCAAATATAATAACAAATACATATGGAAGAATTTAGAAGGTCAAGAATATCAAGGGAAAAAAATGAAGGAAAGCAGCCCAGAAGTACCAGATCTTAAACTATGCTACACAGCAACAATCATCCAAATTGTCTGGTGTAGACAAAGAAATAGAGTGGTTGGTCTGAGGGACAGATTAGATGCATGATGTAAAGCAATAAATGATGATAATAATCTAGTATTTGATAAACCCAAAGCTCAAGTTTTGGAGCAAGAACTCATTATTTGAGAAAAACTACTGAGAATTCTGGAAAGTAGTCTAGCATATACTAACATGCCACACCATATGCGAAGATAAGGTCAAGATGGCCACATGATTTAGATTTAGATAAAGGGTGATATCTTAAGCAAATTAGGGGAACAGAGAAAAATTGTTTGTAATATATATGAATAAGGGAAGATTTTATGATCAAATAAGAGGCAGAGAAGATCAAAGGAGGTAAAATGGATAATTTTGATCACAAAAAATGAAAAACTTTTTTGAGTGAATAAAACAATGTAGCCAAAATTAGAAGGAAAGCAGGAAACTGAGGTGAGTGGGGTGAGTTATGTCAGTCTCTCTGCTGAAGGTCTCATTTCTTAAATATAGAAGCAAGTGAGTCAAATTTATTTTAAAAAAAGATCTATTCCCATCTATCAAGAGTCATAGGGGAAATGCTCTCTATTATTAATAATTATAGAGACAGAAAATAAAACAAATTTTTCATGCCCATCAGATTGGCTGTCATGACAAAAAAGGAAAAATACAAATGCTGGAAGGGATGTGGAAAACTGGTACTCTAATGAACTATTCGTGGAGTTGTGGGCTGGTCCAACTATTCAATAGAACAATTTGGATGTATGCCTAAAGGGCTATAAAACTGTCTATACTCTTTGTCCCAGTAATACTACTACTACTTTTTTATTCCAAAGGGATCAAGGAAAAAAGAAAAGGACTCATATATAAAAATATATATATATTGATAGCAGTGACAAAGTATTAAAAACTGAAGGGATGCTCATCAATTGGGGAAAGATTAAACAATTCATGGGATATTATTGTAATGGAATACTATCATGATATAAGAAATGATTAAGATGGTTTCAGAAAAAAAACTGGAATCACATATAAACTGATTTGAATTAAAATCAACAGAAACAAAAGAGTTCATAGCAATGGCAATATTGTAAAGATGATAAACAGTAAACAAGTGAGCTATTCTCATTAGTACAATGCTCTACAACAATTCCCTAAAATTCATGATGAAAATGTCATCCACTTCCAGAGAAAGAACTGATGGATTCTGAAATGCAGATTGAAATATCATTTTTTTTTATTGCTTTGTCTTGCCTTTTTTTTTGGAACAGAGCTATTATGAAAATATATTTCGCATGCCTTAATATGTATAATAGGATCTTACTACTCGCTTTCTCAGTGCATGGGCAAGAGATGAAGGGCAAAAGAGAATTTAGAATGGAATATTTTTAAAAAGTTAACAATTAACTAGTCAAATAAATAAATAAAAGTTCAAGACCCCCTCAATTTCTAGCAGCAGAACTAATGGTCTTTAATTTTAAGCCTTTGGAGTTGTTTCTATTAGTTCCTAATGTCAGAGGCAGGAAAATACAAAAGGAAGACTGCATTTATTCGCTTATTGGGCTTCTATTAATTTGAACACATGAAATAAAATCTTTTGGGATTATTTACTGATTTTCAGTGGGTCCTGTGAAATATAACGGGCAATCTGAACTGCTTAGAAGTACTGGCCAAGATTCCTAAGTCTGTTTTCTTTCTGAAGAGGAGGTATGTCTTTGTGAAGGTGGAGGCCACCAGAATGAAGATGTTCAGTGGCAAATGCCAGTTTGCCATTAAAATAAAAACAGCCATTAAAATGTGTCTAAGGATGCTTACTGGAAAATTTCAGCTTTCTGAACTCCTGTAAAACTGTGTATTCCATAATATTTCAAGTGGGAATGGGTGCTGACTATGAAAAAATAGGAACCCTACATGGAGAGACTCAAGGAGCTATGACAGGCTAAAACCATGCCTAGATTTTAGGAGTTAATATAGAAGATTTCTGAGGGAAAAAAACAACAAAAAAATCCCCTATCATCATTACCAAGACCTCACCTCAGTGCTCCTACGCATGTATATATTTTTAGAAGGACTTACAAACAGATGAGCATAATGGGAGTTCAGAAATACTGTCAAAGACAAAGGAACTAGCCTGCCTTTGCTTCGCTGGAGCACTTTGGAGATTTCTGGAATGAGTGATTTAACTAGGCCTTCAAGGACCTAATTAACTGGCTCCCACATGCAGCAGTGTTGCCTTTGACTGATCCAATCAACCCTCCGTGTTACACACAGATGCCAGCCTGGATGGCCTGGGAACAGTTTTGTGTGAGAAAAGTGATGGCTGTCATAAATCCATTGCTTTTGCCAGCTGGGGACTCACTGACAGTGAGAACTCTAATCCATTCACAAGTTGGAGTTTGGGACTAGAAAAGTTTCAAGAAAGTGCTTGTGGAACATAGTTTCAGACAGAGAAAGGCAGCAACCTTCTGACATAGCTTAAGCCTGCTGGTGGCAAGTGACATCCCTTTTAACCCCATTCATCAAATCTCACCCTCATCTCTGATTCCCAGAGACCCCTGCCTGCGACACTCCAGCCCACATTATATCATCACAATAGATTTATTACAATAAATATTATTACAATATTACAATAGATCGTAAAAAGATTCCTTCACATATTTGTCAGACTGCCAAGTAGAAGAGGGATTTGATGTGTTTGGTTGGGCACTAGAGGGCAGAACTGGGGGCACCAACTTAAAGTTGGCATTCAAATTTAGGTAGAGTGGAAAGAAAATCATTCTCAACCAATAGAATAATCCAAAAGTAGAATGGGCCATCTTGTAGGGAAGCATGTTTCTCTCATTAGAAATCACTAGGTAGATATTGGATGACTTCTTTATTAGGAGTTTTGTAATTATGGTGTTTGTGGGATGAGGCAATATCTAACACCAGGATTATAGGTGTATCCGATATGGTTACTCATAATGGATGGATACATTTAATAAAGTTTCAATATTTTTTCCTCTAAAACTATAGCGAAACCTCTGAATGTACTAAATACACTGATTGGAACAATGTGTTCAAGATGTTTATTTAAAAAATAAGTAATTGATTAGGTTATTGCCAAGCATTTTCTTGAATTGTTAGTAGTTTTAAAATTCAACAAAAATTCATTTTTATTTTTCTAGCTTATTCATATATACATATATGTACATATGTATATACACACATCTATCTATCTATCTATCTATCTATCTATCTATCTATCTATCTATCTATCTACCTATCTATCTATCTATCTATATTCCATTTAATAAATTTTAGTGAGTCTCCTTTATATCAGAATAAGGGATAGCAAGGTGGCACAGTGGCTAGAATGCTGGACCTGAAGTCTAAAAGACTTATTTTTGTGAGTTCAAATGCAGATTTATACTCCAGTCATCTGACCCTGGGCAAGTCACTTGGCCCTGTTTGTTCTAGTTTCCTCTCTATAAAATGAACTGAAGGGGCAGCTGGGTAGCTCAGTGGATTGAGAGTTAGGCCTAGAGATGGGAGGTCCTAGGTTCAAATCTGGCCTCAGACACTTCCCAGCTGTGTGACCCTGGGCAAGTCACTTGACCCCCATTGCCCACCCTTACCACTCTTCCACATAGGAGCCAATACACAGAAGTTTAGGGTTAAAAAAAAAAGTAAAAAAAAAAAAAACAAAAAAAAAAATGAGCTGAAGAAGGAAATGGAAAACCACCGTGGTATCTTTCCCAAGAAAACCTCAAATAGGGTCACAAAGAGTGGGACACAACTGAAACAATTAAACAAAAGAACTTTGACAGCATCAGGAGAAAAATCTTGGAATACAGAGAAAAGGACATTTGAGTAACTCAAGATGATTTTATATCCACTTGAAAAAAGGCAGAAGGAAGGAAAAGAATAATGTGCTCTGAAGAACAATTACTATAGCTCAGGGTGACCTGTTCTAGAAATATGAACTTAACCGTATAGGACAAAAGATGGATGTTCAATAATAAAGATGTTTGAAACATTTTTAGAAAGAAGATGATAACTGAAGAGACAGTTTGCCCCTCAAATACCTCACACAGCAGGAGGTGTTAAATATGTAAGAGCAATGAATAAATAGAGCAAAGAAAAGGAACAGCAACATAGTGGTAAAGCGACAAGGAAGATACATGTTTCATAATATACTCAGAGAGACATGACTGAAGGTGCAAAAGGAGGATACCATGGACAGAATATGGCAGCACCTTTCCTACAGGTGGATTCTTCTTTTACGAGACATTACAACATGAAAGGGTCCAAAAATGAAGTGGAAGAGAGGAGAATGTGACATAACCCAGTCAAATTAAGGGTTAGCCAGGAGAGGAAGGTGACCTCTGTGGTTTCAGAAAGAAAATAGCCTACAAAGGAGCAGGTGAGAAGATAAAGAGAAAAATTGAAAAGAGGGAAGAAGGAGGTCTTACTTTGGAGGTGGGATGGACTTCTACTTGGGAATGTTTCTAGGAGTGAAGAGAAATGGCATTTTTGGAGGATGAGGACCTTATACTTGATGAAATCTAGGAGAATTGGTGCTTAAAAAGTCTACTTGCTCTCAGACACTTCCCAGATGTGTGACCCTGGGCAAGTCACTTGACCCCCATTGCCCGCCCTTACCACTCTTCCACCAAGGAGCCAATACACAGAAGTTAAGGGTTAAAAAAAAAAAAAAAAAGAAAAAAGTCTACTTGCCTATAGTAGGGAAAAGTGGGGCAATACTTGGAACCTCTGGAAGCCATTGGCACCTGGAGGAGTAGGAGAACATGGACACAGGGCGGAGATTTCCAGAAAAATTAGAGAAAGGTCAACAAGAAAGGGCATGGATCAGTTGTGGGCTTCGTAAATCAGGATGTGGTGGGGAAGGGACCTTACCATGGAGCCATGCCAGATGGTACAGAGTGATAGAGTGCTGGGCCTGGAGTCAGTAATACCTGAGTTCAAATCTTGCTTCAGTTATTTACTAGCTCTGTGACCCTGGGCAAATCACTTAACTCTGTTTGCTTCACTTTTTTTCATCTGTAAAATGAGTTAAAGTAGGAAATGGCAAGCATACCAGTGATTGCTAAGAAAACCCCAAATTGGGTCATGAAGGGATGAACACAACTGAAACCATTGAAAAACAAACAAAAACATATACCCGTATATACGTCTTTCTAGGAACAAAAATAGTAGTAAAGAAATTAACAAATAAAATTAGGTTACTAATTTTTCAAAGATACAGATGATAAAAGAATCATGAAGAACAAACAAGCTTCCTTTCAATAAAATACCTAATGGTGGTAATGGGTGTCATGGCGTGATTGAGAACAAGTAGCTAGGGAGTCATAAGGGACCTCAGAAATGACCTCTTCTAACCTGCTGATTTTATAGATAGTGAGTGCCTCTGGAGTTACTCTTCCACTGACAGGATGGCTGTATTTTCTCTTGATTCTAGGGATAAATCTCAGTGGGGAGCTTTTTTATTGCTATTGGCTTAAGCCCCCATTCCTGTGAATTCTCCCTACTTTCTAGCTTTAAGACTGGACAATTCATGTAATCCTGTTCAACTCAGTTTCCTCATATATAAAATGGGGTGGAGAAGTGTGAAAGGGAATTTTTTATTCCCTTTGTCTATTCTAAGTTAATCAATCAGGAACTTGAAGTATCCCTAACTAACTTTAGTATCCCTAAATGGTGTTAAAGAGGGATACTTTAAGTTCCTGATTGATTAACTTAAAATAGACAAAAGGAATATATCACAGAAAGAAATAGCAAGCCATTCCAGTATCTTTTCATAGAAAAGCTTAAATGGGGTCACAAAGAGTTGGACATGATTGGAAAGACTAAACAAAAGCAATGGCTTCCTTCCATTCAACTGATTTATTAGATTTTACAAATGGATTTGAAGACATAGGAAGGACAGAAGTAGAAACGGGATGCCCCTTAACTACACTCCCCATAACCATCATAGTCTTTAGGTGAGGAGAGGAAAACCCAGCCTGCATTCATGAGCTACTGAGGTCTCTTTCCTTGTGGTATCATCTTTTCTCTCACTGGAATGTAATCAGGCAGGAAGGAAACATTCCAAAGTCGATTAGACACGTTCCTTTTGAAAAAAAAAAAATCTAAGTTCTAACTATTCAGTTGAACAAAAGGATCCTCTGAATCCTAGTCACAAATGTCAGTGTTTATTCTTGATCCACGTGGAGGTTATATGAGTCCAGCACTTTGTACATGCTCCGAAGGACTGGACTCATTGGCTTTTCCTGGCTTCGGAAGGATAAGGAAATGAAAGTCTAAGAAGATTAAATATCTTACGGAATGATACATAGGCAATATTTACGATCTCCAGTATTTACATTTCCCTTTAAGATTTCAAAACTATGACAGAAATGATCCTTACAATTCCAAGAGGGCAGTACTTCAGATTATTTATATAGTTGAGGTAACACCTAAGAAAAGTCTGGTTAATGACTTGCCTAGGGCCACAAGGCCAATATGTCAGAGATAAGATTTAAGCCCACCACTATCCAAGCTGCCCTTTCACCCCTGTGTTCATTGCACCAACCTGCATTTCCACAATAGGACAGAAAATGACAGAATCTAGATACTTTCTCCCACATATAAGGATCTCTTTCTACAACAATACAGAGCTATCTCCCAAGCCAGAAATTTTTAGTTGCATAACCACTGGCCATGCATGCTTATTTTGGGGCTGCTAGGTGACATCTAGCATAGATTCCCTGGCTTGACGTGCAGAAGACTCATCTTCCTGGGTTTAAATCTGCATTTTATAGCTGCATGACCCTGGTCAATTCACTTCACCTTGTTTGCCTCAGTTTCTCATCTGTAAAATGATCTGGAGAAGGAAGTAACAAACTATTTCAGAACTTTTGCCAGAAAAACCCCAAATGGGATCACAAAGAGTCAGATGTACTGAAATAACTATACAAAAATCACGGACAACTCTTAGAGGTGTGCTTGGCCAAATGGAGGAAAACCATATTTGTTCCATTGTCAAATATGTGTGAAGAAGCAATCAGTCAACAAAGTCTTTATTAAGTACTAGCTGTAGGTCAAGCACTATCCTAAATGTTGAGTATAAAGAAAAAGGGAAGCTGTGGTGACTTCCATTTTAGTGAAGGACACAATGGGTAAATTACAAATTACATTAGAGATTTGTCAGGCACTGGGCTGGACTTCATCAGTCCTTGCCTTCAGGGAGTTTCCATTCTAGTGAAGAACACAATGAATGAATTATAAACTTCATTAGAGATAAAAGTCAGGCACTGGGTTGGACATTTGAGATACAAAAAAAAAAAAAAAATAAATCAGTCCCTGCCTTCAGGGAAGCCTCCATTCTAGTGAAGGACATAATAGGTAAATTACAAATTGCATTAGAGATATAAGTCAGGCTCTGGGCTGGACATCAGTCCCTGCCTTCAAGGAGCCTATATTCTACTGCATTGTAGGAGGTATGTTAGAGAAGAGGCTGAGCTCACCATCAGACAAGGCTTAGCTGATACCTGACAAAAGCCAGCTGACAGGTGATTGCTGGCAAGAATCAGCGGTCATTCCAAAGAAAGGGATTATTTATTAACTAGCTGATCCCAGCTGGATACATCCATGACAAAGCTTTTGGGTGCTAAGACGTTTTATAATGTGTGCTAGACGCATTTGTACCATCTACCAATAGGCTGGTTCTAGGTGTCATAAAACCAAAGGAATAACTCTATAAAGCCTCATAACTTTGCTGGCTTGTTGCTGAGGGAGTAGGAGCCAGCTTCCAGAGGACTACTGTGAAGAGACAACACAGGCGATGAGGTAAGCCTTTGGTTCAGTCTTGATTGCCATTCTGAACTTCTTTGTGGCCAATTCCCATGTAGTCCCTGGTATGTGCTAGACTTGTTTTCTTTGCCACGTACAGATTTGGGCTAATATCTAAGAAAGATAGAACCTGTGGAACTTCAGGTAACTTACTTAGCCTTTCTGGGTCTAAATTTCTTCAACTGTAAAATGTAGAGTTAAATTAAATGAGCCCCAAAGCCTCTTACCATTTAAAAACTAAGTATGCATCCTATTTTTAAGGCTTAATCATTATGTAGAATACAATTAGCCAGGGAGATGGCTCTGTATTGCTATAGAAAGAGATCTGGATGTGGGGAAAGCATCTGGATATAGAATAAAATTGCCAATAGTTTGCAATAATAATAATAGCAGTGGTTAACATTTACCCAGGATTTCCAGATTCATAAAATCCTTTACACATCATATGATCTCTTTATCCCATTCAATTTTGACAATCTCTCTTTGGGGGTAAGCAGAGTAGGCATCACAAGAATAACAGCTAACATTAATATAGCATTTGAAGGTTTGCGGAGTTCTTTCCATATGTCACCTCATTTACTACTCACAGCCAACCTGTGAAGTGGGTGCTGTTATTATCCCCATCTTACCTATGAGGAAGTAGAAGATGAGAAATATTAAATAACTTCGCAAGAGTTAGATAAGAAGTATCTAAGTTAGCTCTTGAACTTGGGACTTCCTAACTTCAAAAGAAGTGCTCCATAAAGCTGCCTATCATTATGGCTTTCATAGATTACAGAAAAGAAAAGTGAGGATCAGAGAGTAAGTAGTCCAAGGTTGTGCATCTGGAGTGTAGGCATTTTTTCTTTTTGTTCTCTTTCCTTTGCTTTTATCCTGACTTCTTTGATCAAAACTGTAGTTTTTAGCATTAGTTGGGAATAGAGGAGAATCAGCTGGATTATCTTCCTAATTGTGAACAAATAGGGAAAAAAAGTTTGAAAATAAAATTTTGGAGAAAGAATTATCCAAGTGATACAATAAATACATAAGCGACAGCATGCTACAATGATTAGAGAGGAAGACAATATCGAATTCGTCTCCTGGTTTTGTGATCCTGGACAAGTAATAGATCCCCTTACAATTCCAAGAGCCCAAGTTGTAGGCTGGTGCTTTTTTTATATATTGGCAAAGGGAGTTTACTCATTAGATGTTCCTCATGCAAATTAATCACAGATTTTGTAACCATCTTATAATTAAAGCATAAATTTCATCCTTGTGAAAGCCAAATTGGACTCAATGACTTCTGACTTTTGAAATAATTTTTTTCACACATAAATGATTCTTAGATCAGTTAAAATACCAACCAATCAAGGATGTTTGTTTTTCATAATAAAAATAGATATAAATATCCAAGGCAGAAAGGACATTTGTCTACAAATTCTAAAATAATTTCCCTTATTTATTACTGAGAAGAACGATCATTGTATTATCTATAGCATAAAAATAATGATAATGGTGTATCCCTGCAAGTACTCACATGAATGATTCATTGTTTGAAGTTTGTTGATTTTACTGTGATTTTCCGACTTAAGAGAGGGATTGGTTCACAGTTAATTGTTGATTTGTCAGACTAAGGCATTATTAACATAATGGTAACTTCAATGACTGTCATTTTATTTATCTGAACCTAAGGATTAATTGAACTGGAAAGTAAAATATTGAGTGGCTTCATGTGGTTTGTTGGGTGAGATAAGAACAGGTTTCTCTATAGATTTACATTCCAACCATCAGGCCTTTGATGGCACAGATCCCAACAGTAAGGAATTGTTTGCTTTCTTGATATTGCCAAGTTTCAAACAAAGAGTTTATATATTTCTCACAACCAATGGAATGTCAGAAACTGCCTGATCCTCCAAAAACATATCCATTATTAGAGTGGCCATGTATTTTGTACCTTCACACTGTTTTTCAGTACCTAGTGGACATTTTTTCATCAATGTCTGATTCTTTTGGGGGTTTTCTTGGCAAAGACACTGGAGGGGGTTGCTATATCCTTCTGCAGCTCATTTTATAGATGAGAAAACTGAGGCAAATAGGGTGAAATAACAAAATAACATGCTTGGAGACCATAATTTAACTCAGGAGGATGAGTCTTCCTGGCCTCAGGCCTGGAACCCTTTCACTATGTCACCTTTATCAAAAGCATTCACAGAGACTTCTAGGGGTAGAGTCAAGATGGAGGAGTAACTAGGGCAGCAGCTCCTTATCATCTTGAAAATCCTCTCTGACCAAGAGTAAAAATCACCACAAAACAAACACAGGAATGAAAGAACCAAAAGAGACAGAGGGAAAAAAAAACCTTTAAAAAAAAAAAAAAAAAAAGAAAACCCAAAAGGTAGGCAGAGACCATCTGGGGAACTCAGGTGAGAGGGAAATGGAGCTAGCAGGGGACATAGCAGTGAGGGAAGTGCAAGCCAAGAACAAACTGCCCCATATATCTGCTCTGGAAGGTTCCAAACTTAAAGCCCTACTTAACAGGCAGGTCCTGAGATCCTGCCAGGGCAAGTAGTGGTCACAGCCAACTCACACTCCTTGAAATTTCAAACCCATGGAGAAGTCCAGAGTCCCAGCCCAGGGCATCTTGGCTGAAGGGAGCCAATCCAGATGAGCCCAGAGCAAATTCCAGAATCCCAGTCTGCACTTGGGGTGAGGACATAATCCTTGGTTTGAGGAGAGAAGAGAGTTCTCAGGGGGAGCCTCTCTGGGATCTCTGCCCAAAACCAAGGGTGGAACTCTGGGGAAAGGGCAATCAAGGGTGTGCCTGATTGAATCAAGAACACCTTGAGACCAAAAAATTGTGAGCCTAAGCCTAGGGCTAGAATTTGATCAGCACCTGACCAGATCAATCAAAAGCTTATACCCGAGCCTGAGGAAAGTCTTTAAGCTATCTAGCATTTCAAGAGTCAATTGAATCAGCAGGGGGAGGGGGCTATCAGAGCTCTCAGCCCTCAGACCATCTGGTAAACTAGTAACAACCCAGAAAATAAGCCCAAAATAACATCGAAGAAGGACTGAAATTTAATAGGGCACCCCAACTTCCTGGAAAACAAAGCCTACCTGTAATTAGACAGGAAAAATGAACAATCAAAAAAGCACTTAACTAAAAGAATTTTATGGAGTCAAAGAGCAAGGTGCAGATACTGAAGGGGACAGTGAAAGTAAAGGAAACACAGGCAAAGTCCAAAAGAAAAATATGGATTGGACACAGTAAATGATATGTATGCATACGAATGGCATGTAAAAAAATCAATCAAGTGCTGAAAGAGAGGATTTCACTGAGAGAAAAGGGAAGGGAGAGATAGAATGCGGTAAACTATATAACATAAGGAGTCCAAAAAAATCAATACAGAGAGGGGAGGATAACCGTGGTGACTGGCAGGCAGTGTTTAAACTTTACTCTCATTGTAACTGGCTCAGAGAGGGAAAAATGAGTTTACAACAGTGAGGCATAGAATTCTATCATCCTACAGAGAAGAAAAAGGGGAACAAAAAGAGGGAAGAGGAATATAATTTAAGGAAGGGAGAACTGGAGGAGTGACAAAAAGCAAAATACTGGTGAGGAGGAACAGAGTGTAAAGGAATAGAGTAGGATCTAAAGGAGATAATATCTTAGAGGGCAATACACTTAATAATCATAATGCCAAATGTAAATGGGATGGGAAGCAGATAGCAGAGAGGGATTGAAACCAGAATCCTACTATATGTTGTTTAACTTAGGAGAAAGAATGTTATCCATATCCAGAGAAAGAACTGTGGAAACAGAAATGCATTAGAAAAATATATGATTGATCACATAGTTCGATAGGAATATGATTGGGACTTTGGTGTTAAAAGATCACTCTACTGCAAATATGAATAACATGGAAATAGATTACAAACAATGATACATGGATAACCCACTGGAACTGCTTGTTGGTTTTGGGAGGGGGGAAGGGAGAGAAGAAAATCATGAATCATACAACCATGGAAAAAATATTCTAAATTAAAAAAGGAAAAAAAAAGGAAGTGTTCACATTAGGGAATAGTGGATGATTGAATAGACAGTGTGGATCTAAATTGTACGTCTCTGAATGCTTGATTAAGAAGAATGAACCATCATTAAAACAGTACAGAGATCTTGGAGACATTTTAGCCATAAAAATGACACATCAAACTGAGGAGAAGAAGAGTGGGTAGTTTGGATGAATGCTGGCTATGGAATCAAGAAATACTCTTATTTGAAGCTAGATTCTAATACTTATCAACTGTTTTGCCCTTTACACTTCTTTAGGAGTCAGTCCCTATAGTTAAGAATGTTGTAGTGGGCAATAGTACAAATTCGACTGGTCAACTACTGAAGGCCATTCCAATCCCAAATTCTGTGATTTTGTGTGTCTATCAAACTATGTTATCTCTCTTCAATTAAAGAAATTGATGGACTTAATCCCAAATAGGAACAATATATATTTGAAAAACTTTTCCTCATCTTTTGATCCTCTTAGTTTCACTCTAGTCTCCCTGTAGTACTGCCTCTTAGAGATAATTATGTCCCAGGAGCCCTATCTTATCTTTTCTGGTATGAACCCAGTAATGGAAGACAGAGTCATTGCTAATAGCTCCACCTGAATTCATGGCCCAGTCCCAGGACATAGAGTTGTTTTGGGCAGTTGGAGGATCACTGTTTCTAACAATGCTTTGCATGTTTCTTCTCCTAAGTCTACTTTCTTCCTTTTAACTCATAGATGGAGACTTTTCTCAATCTAGGCTTTTCAGTAGATTTACTTTCTAGAAATGAGTGAATGATTTCTTTTTCAGGTTAAAAAAAGTATAACAACTCTACATGGACTAATAAACATTGTAATCATATAACAAATAAGCACTTTTAACAAATATTAAGTTATTTAATCTTCCTAAAAATCCTACAATGACACATTTATTATTATCTTCACTTTGCAGTTGAGGAAAGTAATATAAACTGATGTTAAGTGACTTACCCAGGATCATACAGCTAGTAAATATTAGATAAAGGACTTGGACTGAGATTTTCCTCTTTCCAGGCCAGGCATAGTACCAGATATTGTAGCTACAAAAACAAAAACAAAAGTATTCTTGCTCTCAAGAATTTTGTATTTTATTAGTCAATGATCATATATTTACTTATTCATTCACTCATTAGGAAATACTGACTATGTTATATTCTCAATATTGTACTAAGTCCCAATAGGATGAGAAAATTAAGCAAAAGCCATAGTTCCTGATCTTAAGGATTTTACACCCTGAGAAAATATAGGAATACATGAAACAAGGGGTGATTTATTACATGGTAAGAAGTGTCGATAATAATTCACATTTCTAGTGTTCTTTAAAATTTATAAAGGGAATTCCTAACAATAACCCTGGGAGGAAAGCAGTACAAGTAGCATCATCTCCATTTTATAGGTGAAAAAATTAAGTAACAAAATAAATGTTCAATATGCCATATATGTTATAGAAATTCATAGAAATGTGATTTCATCGAATAGTATAGTCAGAAAAAGCTTTCTGTAAGGACTGGGAAATAAGTTCTGACATAGAAGAGAGAATTTTTAGATCAATACAGAAAATATATGTGAGTAGGTGTCTATGGGTACCTAGATGGCTAACAACTAAACTCGAGAATCCATTTGGTTTGCTTGAGGGAGTGAGTACAAGGGAGATTGAAAGTGTTTATGTTAGGCAACAGTGGATGTTTGAGTTGGCAAGGTGGCTTTAAATTGTCCATGTCCTTGCATGCCTGATTAGGAAGACTGAACCATCATTAAAACAGAACAGAGATATTATAGACATTTTAGCCATAAAATGACATGTCAAACTGAGAGCAAGAGTGGGCAATTTGGATGAACACTGGCTATGGGTTCAAGAAATATTCTTATTTTAAGGTAGGTTCTAATACTTGTCAAACTGACCTTGCACAAACCATTTGACGACTTAGCCTTCATTTCCTCATCAGTAAAATGAGGCTAATAATAATAAAATGACCTCATTGAGAGCTTATCACAGAGTTATGGCACAAAAAATATTTAACTTTCTAGTCTCTAATGTTGTGAATTTTATGACCTAGGAAGATCAGTCTGTTTTTTTTTTAATAGAAAAGATTGATGAAAAGAAGGAGGGGACTATTAAGAAAGAATCCAATTATTAGTCCAACAATAAATTGGACACTTGGGTTGGACTAGAGTGGTGGCTGCAATGATGACAAAGCAGAGATAGTTATGAGAGATACTTGAAAACCTTTAGGACTTAATGTCAGATTGGATATTATGGACAAAGCACAGGAGAGAATTAGTCAAATAGCAAATATTGAATTCCTCCTAAGATTCCTAGCTCTGTGTGAGACACTCTGTAGACTATCTGATCCCTTTACTTGAAATCCTTGGCTTTCTTTAGGATTCAGTTCAAGTTTCCTTTTCTGGAGGAATTCTTATTTTGAGGCCTTCAGTTTTTGGTCCATTTCATCCACTGGACCTATCTTTCCAGCTTTTTGAGGTCTAGTGCTGTTTGGCTTTTGTCTTTGTATCACTACCATTTGGAAAAGTGCCTAGCACATAAAAAAATCTTAGCTAATATTTATTGATCAGCAAATTCCTAGTAAGTAATTACAAGATGGACAAATTGTTTTCTTACCATAGTCCTATTAAATAAGCAAATATTAGCATGGTTCTTGTTCACAATGAACTTAAAATCTAGTCATGAAAATGAGCCAGAACAGTGTAAAAAGACTAGAATCAGAGAATCTTGTTCAGATCTCAGGTCTATTACTTGTGTGACTTTAGACAAGACATTTAACTGGCCTGGGTCTCAGTTTCTTCATTTAGAGTGTCGAACTACATGACCTCTGAAGTTCCTATAATCCCTAAATTTGTAATTTTACAATATGAACCAGAATTAGGACTAATTTACAATAAAATACCATTTGTGAAATAGAGACTGGTATGTGTACTAGGTGATTGAAAAAGAAGAGACTGATCTAGATCAGAGCTATCAAGGAGGTTTAAAGTAAAAGCAATTGACCTAGACCTTGAATGATGAGTAGATTTTGGGTAAGCGAGGAGAGAATTCCTAAGAATAATATTGTTCCAGGCAGAGAAGAATAGAACATCATAATTCTTGATTTGAAAGATTGGTGTAAGCATTGATAACTTTAAAAGTCTGTATGTGTTAATGGACCTCTTAAACCCTCAAATACTGAGTGGTCTTGTGGTCTTCTCTGGGCAAGGACCTCCCAGAACTATTTGTTCCCTCCAAGAAGATGGAATAATAGACTAGAAACTCTTAAGATTTAATTAAAGGGGAAGGACTATCTTCAAGGTTGAAGTAAACGAAAATACATTAAATATTCTTGAAAGCTATTGTACTTTGTGGGATTTCCTTCAAGTGTGAAATGAAATGAGAACATTCATTTGACTTAGAAGTCGGTGATAGTTGCTAAATAATGCAGAGGCATAGAGGACATACTAAGAGCCCCTCACTGACATGCTCAATGAAAATGAAACAAACAAAAAGAATTAACATTAGTCAATTAGGGGATAAGAATATTTTAAATATACGAGGCATGAGAAGACAATGCTTACCTGGATCTTATCAGACTTTGAAGAAGAATGAGCATTGGTGGTCTGGATGAATTTAAAAGAGGAATACAAAATCATGAAAGCACTGATTTAGAACTGGAAATGTCCTGAGAAATGATCCAATTCCTTCATTTCACAGATGAAGTACATGTATAGAGGGGAAAGAAATTACATATAGAGCAGGGAAGCTTAACTTAAAATACATACATACATATATATATATATATATATATATATATATATATATATAATGAATCCTCTTGGCAAAAAAGAAAATTATAAAGACCTCCTCTGCAAAACAAATGCTTGGTCTTAAAAGTCATTTATCTTACAATATTTTTATCAAAGTATTTTTTAAGTTCACTAATGTCAGATTAAGAATCATTTTCAGTGTAGTTTAAAAACCTACATCCTTTTTTTTTAAATTAAAACTCAGTGTTCCACCCTAAAATTTGGTTTTACTAGGAGGCAAAGTTTACATCCTAAACTTTGAGGGTTGGCAAGAAGAATTTGGTGAAATCAAGTAGAGAACTCCATTAGTGGATTTTCTTTTAAGTATAATTTTTAAAGTGCAGGTTAATAAGATCCAGTCCAACTACTTCCAGAAACGTGCTAAAGGACAATGGTAATAGAATGAATCTCCTAAAATAATGAATTGGCTTCTACATTTATAACTCTCTTCCTTTAAGGACTCCTTGCCAGGAAAGAGGTAACCCTGAATTCTGGAATGTTATGTCAACAGAACATTAGTTCTGCCAACATGCAATGGCTTTGCTTCTGACACAGTATAGTACTGTTAACCAAGGCAAAGCCAGAGGGAAGATCTATATCAAGTTCACTAGAAGAGGATGATGATGATGATGATGATGATATAATAGTAGTAGTAGTAGGAGGAGGAGGAGGAGGAGAAGGAAGAGGAGGAGGGATC
This sequence comes from Gracilinanus agilis, assembly GCF_016433145.1. Lineage (NCBI taxonomy): Eukaryota > Metazoa > Chordata > Mammalia > Didelphimorphia > Didelphidae > Gracilinanus > Gracilinanus agilis. Next base: position 664,417,479 of record NC_058132.1, on the reverse strand, counting down.
AAAGCAAGGCATAGTAACCAATGAAAATGTTCTAAGTTTTAAAGGAGTTGTATTCAGTATCAGTGATGAAATCATGGGAAACTGAACTAAAGAAGTTAATCCTAAAATTTAATTACAAGTCCTTCTTTTCCCTACTTCTTTTCCCTACTTCCCATGTTTTCTCCCTTGCATTAATAGAAATATTGGGCTTAAAAGTCACGCACGCTTGATGTTTAGGGGTATGAGAATTGAGTAGGGAAATTATTAGGCATAGCAAATTTGAAGTAGGTGAGTCTACTATTTTATTAATTTTATTAATTAATTAATTTTAAGTTAATTAAAATGTATATATATATGAACACACAGGCATGTATGCATACACAAATACATGACTATATTTACTTTGTTCACATATTAAAATATTCACCATAAATGACCGAAGTACTCTAGTTTGTCCACGTCTATCCATATATATGTGCACATTTCTGGATGAATTGTTTTTTAGTTGAAAAATTAACATACAAATTATAATGGCATGAAATATGGAATAAAATATATAACAGATGTTTGCTAAGCCTGAGCTTAGAGATCTCTAATGTAATATGTTATAAAATATGTGACATAATCAAAACTTTTGCATATGCAACATGTGAATATATGTTTAGGGTATGTATTCCAATACTGTTCCCCTAACACTGTGATACACATTCGTGATAGGCTTCCATGAGGATGACCTTTTACTTTTCTATATACATTTGTTCATAGGCATGTATAAATGAATCTCTGTGTACACAAATATTGCAGCCAATCAATAAACATTTTAAGCACTTACTATTTGCCAGATGTTGCACAAACTGCTGGGGATAGAAAAAAGGCAAAGGATTCAGTCCCTGCCTTCAAGGAGCTCACAATTTAATGGGAGAGAAAACCAGCACACAGCTATGTACCAATAAGTTAAATGCATGAAAAATAGGAACTCCATAAAAGAGAGAATGCACTTAGAATGAAGAAGGATTGGGAAAGGCTTCCTGTAGGATATGGAATTTTAGTTGTAAATTAAAGGAAACCCGGAAAGAGGGAAGGTGGAGATAAGGAAGAAAAACAGTCCAAGCCTGGGGAGAAGTCAGGGAAAATGCTTGGAGTTGCAGGTAGAATATCTCCTTCCTGGAAAGACAATGAGGATGTTGTTATTAGAGTCCAGAGTCCTAATGGGGAGTAAGGAAGAAGGCAATTGGAATATTAGGAAAGGTTTGGCTATGAAAGGCTTCGAACATCCTCCAGAGGATTTTGTACTTGAGACATGAGGCAATAAGGAGATAATGGGAGTTTATTGGGTAGGAGAGTCACTTAATTGGATGTTTGTTTTAGGGAAACATTTTGGTGACTGAATGGAGAATAGATTGGAGTAGGGGCAAACATGAGGCAGGCCATTGCAACAATCTAGACATGAGGTGGTGATGAGGGTCTGCACTAAATGGGTGACAGTATTAGAGAAGAGAAAAGGGCATCTAGCACATAGAAGGCACTATATGAAATTATATTACTATTGTTATCACTAGTGTTATTGTTGGTGCTACAAAGATGGAAGGAAGGCATTAAGTTTTCAAATCTAAATAAATTTGTCAACATTAAACCACATCTTTGCACACGACCATATTAGTAATGGTGTGATTTTATAAATTAATTAATGTGTATTGTATTAAATATGTTTGTACATATATATGCATATAATATGTAATAAAATATATCCATTGAGGCCAATTTGTCTAACAAAACTATTGTTTGTGTAATTAGGATTTGCTTCCCAGGGCTCTAAATCCCAGCTTCCCATGTTCTTTCTCACGTCACTAATATATGGAAGATAGAAGTTTTGTGTAGCTCCATCCTAGCAATCTCTTTTCCCACAAATGTGACTGGGAAAGCAGGCTTTTCTCAGGCTTTTGTTCTTGTATTTTTCCTACTTCAAGTGATTATTAATAAATCTTATAAAAATAGTACTTGCAGTTATTGTTTATTAATTGTAGGGTACCTAGGTGCCTCAGTGGATGGAGAGTCAGGCCTGGAGGTGGGAGTTCTTGGGTTCAAATCCTACTTCACATACTTCCTAGCCATGTGATCCTGGGCAAGTCTCTTAACTCCAATTGCTTAGCCCCTTATTGCATTCTTACCTTGGAACCAATAGTTTTAAAAAAAGTTTTAAAATCAAGCCATTGTTGATAATGACTCAAAATGTCGTCCTGTGTATAAAGAATGGTAAGATTATCAGAATATTATAATTTATATTTTCATTCCCCAACAGTTAGAAACTGACATTTAAAAATGCCAACAAAAATGTTTCTCTATCATATGCCAGTTTTATTGTCTCCTGGATAGGCAGGAACATATGATGACAAAGATTATTTGGTCAGTTTGTTAAAAGCTTCTAAACTATATGGATGAATAGCAGATAATTTCATGCATCCCATTGGGTATATGCGTGATTTTGTAATTTTTAAACTTTGTACCATTAAGAATATGTTGCTACTAGAACACTGAAATGCTAAAGTTCAGGGATTTAACTGATTTTGATTATCTAGATATCAGTCTTCAAGTTAACTTCTTTAGAATTGTTTAATGGGCTCCACCCATGAAATTGCTGACTCTCTCTTTCGGTGCCCTCGAAAGTCTTAGAGCACATGTGCTGTGAAGACCAAATGAGGGGGGGAAATATATATATATGAAAAGTACTCTGAAAACCTCCAAGCACTATAGAAATGGTAGCTATGCTAGTGATGATGATGATGATGATGATACAAGAGCTCCCTAAAATGAACACATCCTCTCTGTGTTAAGAAAAACATAATTGACTTAATGATCATGTCTTTGACAAGAAATTCAAGATCTTAGGTCCTAGACTATTCAGGAAGAGAAGTGGAAGTATTTCCTAATTTATATGTTATTGAGGCAGGTCACAAGGAAATAGAACACAGGCAATATTTAATTCAAAGATAGATTTTTGTTCTCATGCTTGTCAGCTGTTTTTCACTGGATTCTAAATTTCATATGTGAAATAAGGCTATTGATAGTGACTTAAGTTGTTAGCCCACCTCTTAAAAGACAATTGTCTCTCCCCCATGGCTCCCCAATCCACTTCAAAGCAGAAACTTTTTAATATATGAAAAACAGTAGAAGATGAAGCAATTTTAATTCTAGAAACCAAAGCAGAGAACATCAAGCGTGTATGTCTAACATGTATTATGCTTATGAGATATATACCTCTATATATCATTTAATAGGAAGAATGGATTTATCTCTACGTAGAGAGGATTTTGTATTTGATCCTGAAAACTAAAGAATAGATTTGCCTCTCTATAGAAAGTAACTGGAAATAACTGGGTAACTGAAAGAATTTATCTATAACTAGAGAAATAAATCTATTCATATTCAGTTTTATTAATCATGTATATTCAGGTGCTAAATTAGGAAGATTAGTCATTAATTATTAATCAAAGGTAATTAAATTTATTTAAATTAAATTAAATGATAAAATGGAGGATTAGAAGAGTTGCAAAAGCTAGTTAGAATTAGGGGATTAATAGGGAGTTGAAGATAGTGGTGGTCAGGATATGCCCTATTCATCAGGAAACATAAGTGCAATGACAGAAATGGAGGACAAAGATGAAAATACAACAAGGATGGCTCATTTGCTTGTATCAGAATTTTAGAGGGTTACGGAAAAGGTAAACCTGACCGGTCTACTTTGGGCTAACTATCAGGGAAACTGAGATTAAGGAGATAAAGAGAATTGATATAGTAAGTAGTAGTTTGGGGAGAGGAAGGGAAATTAAAAAGGAAAGATAAGTAACTTCATAGTCAGCTTCAAGTGCGATGAGCATGGAGGGTGATTGCTTGGGACAATATAACATATTCTAGTTAATTGATGTCTTTATAATTTTGTTTGTATTTTTAAAAATTTATATAGTTTATTTATAAGCTGGATATGTATAAGAGAGAATGTGCCTGAAATGGGAAATGGTAAGGATTTGGATTATTCAAAAGTTACAGATGACTTGTTATCTCTCTTTGGCTGATAGGATCATATATTTAGAGCTGAAAAGGATAGTAGAAATTATATAGCATAACCACCTCCTTTAAGAGAAGAACACAACCTGAGAGAGGTTATAAGTGAATTGACTGTAGTATCACAGCTAGTAAATGTATGAGGAGGGATTTGAAGTCCAAGTCTTCCAGACTCCAGGTTTAGTGCTTTATGAATATTGTATTGGAAGTCACAGTAGTAGAAATAACTGCCATTTTAGAACTAATACTCTCCTTCCTTTTTCCTACAGCTTTTAATGACTATTGATTTGCTGAGTTAATAAGAGTAGTAAATATAAAAATAACTTTAGCAAATTTGCTAAAGCTATTTTGAATGAAATAAAAGACAAATATTTTGTGTGGTTGTTTGAAGATTCTGAATTTATTTTGTTTAGTAGTAAATTTATATCATGTCAGAATTAAAATTTAGTCACTTTACTTGACATGAAATTGGATAATGCATTGCTTAGTAAACTGAATTCTCTATATAAATGCTATCTATTATTATTGTAATTGCTCATTGTAAATTGTGTTAAATTTATTTTGCATGCATCAGGATATAATTTTAAGGTTCCTGAAATAACTCTACGATCCCATAGCAGTGAATGTTTGGACCCACAGTGAAGACCAGGATTTTTCTATGTCTTCTAGATGACTTACTCTTTTATAAGTCTTCAGGTAGATCTTCCATAGAGGTTCCAATCTCTATACAAAAATTAAGTTGTAAAATCTCACTTTACCTTCTTCTAGATGGTGTTTTTCATGATACTGGCAAACACAACTCTTGCACATGAGTCCTCCAGATTTATCATTGACTTGTAATATTAATAACAGTCATAGATCAAATTTATTATTTCAATGACTACATCTTTTCAAGGTGTTTTATATGATTATTATAAAAGCACCTAGCTACAGGAAAGTAATTAATATAATATTTTGATATATCAAGTCAAGTGCTTTTTTGTAGTGAAAAAATAAATAGAGCAACATCTCATTCTCTATACCTTTCAGCCAATTTTGTGACTGCAAAGGGGTTATGTGTTATAGAATGCTTATGAAAGTCTTCTTGTTCCTTTCTCATACTTTTGTCAAATATTACTTTCATGCTTGTGCAGGTTAATTTCATGTTGCTTATGGAGAAATGAGAATGTAGTCATATGGATTGTTAGTATTTGATATTTTCTTGTCATCTTTAATGGTATTAATGAGTCTGTGATTTCTTTCCCTGCCCCTAAGTTTTTGGCCTCTTCAAATATTTTCAGAATTATTTTCACAAAATCCTCAATTAAAAAAAAGTATGTCTCCTCTCTGGATATGCTTGGTCTGATCCATCTATTTTTCTCATTTCTTTTTCTTCAGTGTCATTTCTAGTTGCTCATGCTATTACAATACAAATATGGCAGCCACTGGTAGAGAAACATCTTCGTTAACAGAATCAAATGTACTTATGTGTATATATATATATCTTATTATAAATATATATATATGTATATATATATTCATCTTTTTGTTGGTCTCCTTCCAATTTAATCCATAAAATCTTCTAGATAAGTTTGTTAGTTCTGTTGCTAGGTTTTCTATAAATGCATATATTATTTCTTCTTCTGCTTTCATTGTTTTATGACTTGATATTGCTCAGAATATTCTCTTTCCTTCCTCATGTGAGTTTACAAATGATTTTAAATTCTTTCCTGATGTTGCCCTTGGTTGCCATATCTCTCTTCTTGCCCAGGATATCAAATGTTTACTGACAGCATTAGTATTAATTTCTTTTAGTCTCTTCATTTACAGTAGTTAAAGTTACTTATACTGGCTAAAACTCCTTACGAAATCATAATAGTCTGTATTTGTGTCTGTTCTTTTATTATTTCCATTTTTAAAATTTCAATCTTATTTAAAAAGTAAGGTTGGATTCCCTGCTATTTTAATTCATTTGTTCTCATTTTTTATTTCTTCTGATTTGGTATCCATTCTGATTTTTGCTCTAAACATTCTTTGGAATGAAAGGATTTACAGAAGTAATTCCTGAATTTCTCTCAGAGACTTCTGAAAATCAACAAGGGCAAGACAGAGGTTAGGCCAAAGATGAGTATTGTTTTCCAATTTTCCCAAATGGGAACAAGATTAATTTTTAGACTAATGCATATAATGTTGACTTCTGGAAAAAATTGCTGATAATGTTAATGAATTAATCATTTATAAACATTTAGAAAGGAGATCATTGATGGTTAAGGGTCATTATAAGTTTGCTATCAATCAATTTTATCAGATTAATTCAATTTCTAGCCAGTCACCTAACTATAGCAGCAGTTGAGTAGTAGAGTAGATAGAGTGCTGGGTCTGGAGTCAGGAAGATGAGTTCAAATTCAACTTTAAACACTTCCTGCTTATGGGATTTGAAGAAGTCATTTAGACTCTATTTGCCTTCATTTCCTCAGTGGGGACAATTACAGCACCTACCTTATAGGGTTATTAGAATCAAATGAGTTAATAATTGTAAACCACTTAAAATTGGCATTATATAAATATTTATCCCTTTCCCCCTTATTCCCTTGGTCATTGAGGGTAGAAAGGAAAAGCAAAACAACAATAACAACAACAAAAAAACAACAAAAAAATAAACAACCCTGTCCTCAAGGAACTTATCTTCCAATAGGAAAATTTATATGAATTTATATGTATATATGTATGCAAGTGTGTGTTTGTATGATAATCTTAGAGAAAATGGCACTAGTTCTGTGGAAACTCGCAAAGACTTAAAGTAGAAAATGTCATTTGAGTTTAGTCTTGAAGGAAATTGAGTATTTTAAGAGGAAAAAAGCTGAGGAAAGAAGAGAAAGATTTCCAGGCACAATGATTAGGTAGTGGAAAGGCAAGGAAATACGAGACAGAAAACTGTGTACAAAAGCTTCAGGTTGGCAAATATGACTAGATCTGTTTATGAAGATTGGAAATATTGAAGGGAAACCATATATGAAGGACTTAAATGCTAAACAAAGAGGTTTTTATTTGATCCTAAGGATGATAGGGAGCTGATGGATTTTATTGAGTAGGAGAGTGTCATAGCATGACCTGCAATTTAGGAGAATCCTTTCGACAGCTCTATTAAAGATGGAGAAACTTGACAGAAGGAAACCAGTTAGAAGCTACTGATGTAGTCCAGGTAAAAGCTGATGAGACTGAATATGGTCTGTGACTAGAGGAAAGGGGACATATCTCAGAGAGTCTATAAAGAAAAGAAAAAAAAAGAAAAGAAAAGAAAGGAAAAGAAAAGAAAAGAAAAGGGAAACAAATAAGATTTCATGGTGAAACAGATATCGGGGTTTAAAATGAGTAATGAAATTGAGTTGAGAGTAATGAGTTGAGAACTGAGTCTAATTTTACTTTTTAATCTCCATGTCTACTAGTATATATAGCAAATAGTACACCGAATTGACAAAATGAGATCATATAGGAAATATTAAAATTGCTCCTGCATCTTAGCTAGTATCGTCATCATTACTGTATCGTTTGCATAAAAGAGACCTCTATGTAACTGTAGTGTACTTTAAGCAATACCAATCAAAAATCAACTTCTTAAGTCAGTATATAACGAGAATGGTAATCGATTGCATTCCAATCAATGTCTATTTGATATATACACACGTGTACACATGTACGTCATGAGGCAGGGTTGGTGCCGGGATACAAGGACAAAAAGACCATTCTCTCTCTTTTCCAGACAATTTCACTTTTGTTATGAGCAACAACGTATAAAACTCCTCTTTTCTTTTCTTTTAGATGGCCAGGAAATTCAGCGGTTTAGAAATCTCTCTGATCGTTCTTTTTACAATCGTATCTATAATTGCTGTGGCCCTCGTTGCGACATTAGCAACGAAAACACCAGCAGTCAGAGGTAAGGACAAAGACCCTGAAACAGAGAGGAGCTCTTTGTTGGATGGATGTACACACAGACACACAGACACACACACACACACACACACACACACACAGACTCATACATTAATACTGCCACCTGAGGAACCATTTGGAATATCTACAGTTCATGGTCATGAACATACAAACAGACACATACACTGACACTTAAGTGTGAGGTGGGAGTATACAGATATGTGTGAACACTCATAGTCTGTGTTAAAAGCACACACACATAGTCATACCTGAAATCTAAGGTAGCGATGTGGAAATTCTAGAGAAAAACTGTTCATCCTTGTAGACCAATTGCCAGATACAATAATTTCAAGCAATTATTAGTCATCTGGCCTTGTGCTCTCATCATGTACAACAGCCAAGAATAGACGTGTCCCTGTAGTCCAAATTAAAAGTAAATGCCCCTAGAGACATCCACACGAGGATATCTTGTGTCTAGTTAAGTGCAGTCCAGCACATACACCCTCACACATACACTCACACTTGAACTGAGATGTTTCTAAACAAAGACATTCACCACTCACCCTAACACCAGAAGAACCAAGAATGTGGCTATTAAGATGCTGAAACTTACAGTTCATATTTTGTTTTTGTTTTTTAACCCCTTACCTTCCATCTTAGATGTCAATAATGTGTATTGGCTCCAAGGCAGAAGAGCGGTAAGGGCTAGGCAATGGGAGTGACTTGCCAGGGTCACACAGCTTGGAAGTGTCTGAGGTCAGATTTGAACTCAGGACCTCCCTTCTCTAGGCCTGGTTTTCCATGCACAGAGCCACTCAGCTGCACCCCCCCCACACACCCAGTTTATACTTTGAATAGGGGTATCTGTGAAATTACCAAGGCACGCAAAGACTTTTAAATCAGACTAAAAGTGTACACACACACAGAGACTATATCCTTAGTTCAATGTACATTTATTTGACATGCACACACAAGTAGATATAGATATTTATAGGTGACAAAAAAGCATGAAGGGATAAAGATGTGAACTTCATGACAAAACCTATTATTTTGCTATTTTGCTTCATTTGAGAATATTCATAGAAGGGCACCTCTAATTCAGAGTCCAAGGGAGAAGATTTTCAGATACTATTCAAAGAAGAGGATCTATGTATCATCATCTCTAGAAAGTCTGCTGGCTCTAGAGCGTGAGGACATGATTTGATTCCTACCTCTGATCTTGAGCAGTCATTAAACTTCCTTCAATTTCCTCAGCTATAAATTAGGCAGATAAATTGACCATTACGAGTCTCATCTGGAACCTATTTTTGCTGATGTCTGAGCAACAGGGTTATCCCACAGGAGGTGTGTGGCTTGAGATTTTGAGCCATGTCAATGGGAGGCAAAGACACAAGGGAGTTCTACTCTCCACCCCAATCCTCTATGGAATCAGTAGAAATTTTACCAAAGAGGTTGTGAGAAACAATAGTATGTGGGCTAAAGATCTACAGGAAAGAGACAGGCCAATCTTTGGGAGCATGGTGAAATATGAAAAGAGGACTAATATTATCATCTCCATTCCTCCCACTTCCAAAACAAGTTTCTTCTTCCTCAGGCTCCACATGGCTAGTCCTTCAGTGAGTCCTCAGTGACCACAATCTCAAGGCATTTCACCATCTTGCTCTCTTCCTTCTGTAAACATCTGAACCTACTAAATATTTTGAAACACGGTATTATAAAGGCATGAGTGCTAGCCTAGAAGTTAGGGAGAAATGATTGTAAATTGGCCTTTGGCAATACTTGATGTGTTACTGGCCAAATCAATGAGAGATTAACTTTGAGGGAATGAGGAAACTCAGCTTATAAATGATAGGCAAGTTGTCCATTTGCATCAGTGCAAAAGGTTTTTAATAGAGGAAGTCCTCTAAAATAGTGAAATTACAGGTCTATCCATACATGCCTCCCCAAATCTTCATCAGCCTGTTGATTCATATTGAGTTTACACTCTAATAAAACACCAAATATTTTTTATCTGAAATCTATCACCATCTCCACTAAGTAGTGATTGTAGAGATCCTTTTGGACTTACTATTTGTTGTTGCTATTTTTGATAAAGTCCTTTGATTTATTTCCATTGTATAGGAAATACTTCGAGTAGAAATTGGGCTCTATTCTATCAAGAATTTTTTTTTCCTATCTATTATCTCTCCTAGTTTTATATCATCTCCAAATTCAATAGTCCCTTCAGTTACCCTATTATGTAAATCATTGATAAAATTTTTTCAGCAGCAGAGAACAAAGCAGAGATAATTGAGATATTCTAGGAGAGATAGCTCCTTCCATTTTAAGTCAAGATAATAATTCATCCTCTTTGGATCTGCCCATTGAACCAGTTTCCTCATTCATTTACATGTAAAACTGTATAGATGGATAGTATATATATACTGATTAGTAATAGTACTGTCTAGTGTATTTATAAGTTACTCCTAGACTAATACATGTTACTTAAGACTTACTAGCTGTGTGACCGTTTGAAAGTCACTTGAACATTTCCTTAGCTGTAAACGATAATAATAGCACCAACAGTTAGAGTTGTGAAGATCAAAATAATGCAATATTTCAAAAGTACGTAATTTACAAAAAGTACAATGATATTTAGTAAGTGCTATAAAAATGTCACTTTTTTTCTCCTCTCATTTTTTCCTTTCCTTATGTTTTCCATTCTCCCTTCTCCTACACTGCAAGATGGGATAAGATATGGTCAAGATTGATGAGGACTATGAGGAAGAACATTTCTATTTCCATATTTCTTTTCACCTCAAGACCATGTGAGGGACTACAGGAGAAGACATCATAACTAAGCTGTTGAGGGCAACACATGTATCATGAGAGTCTCATTGGGCAAAGACCTGGACTTGGGAAAAACAAACAAACAAACAAAAAAATAGGTTCATTTCTCATATCTGGTACTTCCTTAGCTGTGAGACTTCAGGAAGATCACTAACTGTCTGAGCTCCACTATTCTCATATGGAAAATGAGGCCATAATACAGAATGTCCTCAAAGATTTAGTACAGTATTAAGCTTCAAAATCTTTAAAAGCTTAAAACTGCACCAAACTTTTGGGGACACCCTATGTAGTTGCCTTACCTCAAATGACTGTCATTAGACCCAAAGGAGATCATACATGGTGAACCTCAAAGTGCGATAGAGATATCCACTATTTTGTATTACTTCCTCTTAATAAAACCAGCCTCAGCTGTAGTGAATATCTTAATTTGTATTTTATCATCTAAACAGTTATTTGTATTCATAAGCCTTATATTAGATAACTTGAAAACAGACATCAGCATGATATATGAAATATGAGAATAACATGTCATCTGCTTTATTGTAGAAATTGTTTCAGGAAGTGTACCTACTCCAGGAAACTGCCCAAGTGATGTGACTGCCAATGTAGACGGGAGAATAAACTGCATACCAGATCAATTTGCAACAGAGGTTTGAAAATTATTTTCATCTTTTCAATCTCATTTCTTCATTCTAGCATGTTATAATTACACTCTCCTGAAGCTATATACTCCTTATTGGAATATATTATCTCTATACACCCTAAGTCCTAGGATAGTACCTTGCCTATTATAAGTAGTTTATACATGTTGGTTCAGTTAATGAATGAAAATTGATAGATGGACATAAAAAATCTGCCCAATTCCACCTTTTATGGGATCTGAATATAAATTAGACTGCATTTGATGCACTGCTGAAACTTTTTTTTAACTATCATTCTATCAATAATATAAAACTGGTAGAAAGAAGCTCATATTTTGGCCAACCATGATAACTTGTTATCTTTTTAATTTCAGATAGTCTTCTCCCTTAGTTGGATGGATAAAGTCCTTGCATAGAGTAAAATGAGTTTTCATTGTGACTTTTTTTCCCTTGGGGGATAGTGGAAAGACTATTGAATTAAATTAATATCAGAAGACTTGAGTTCAAATATTGATTCTTCCACTCACTCTGTAACTTTAGGCCAGTCACTTTACTTGTTGAGCCTTACTTTTCCCACTTATAAAATGAAGGGATCGAAGTACCTGACTTCCAGGGTATTTTTCCAGCACTGAATTCTGATTCTATGATTTAAAGATAACACTCAGCCATCATTTTTTCTTCCTTTTTTTTTCTCATTTCTTTTATAATTTATTTATTTATTTAGAATATTTTTCCATGTTTGCATGATTCATGATCTCTCCCCACCCACCCCACACCCTTTCTTCCACCCTCCGGGATCTGACAAGCAGTTCCACTGAATTATCCATGTATCATTGTTCAAAACCTATTTCCTTGTTATTCATATTTGCAACAGAGTGATCTTTTAACATCAAAACCCTTATCATATTCCTATTGAACTATGTGATCAATCCTATCTTTTTCTTCTGTGTTTCTACTCCCACAGTTCTTTCTCTGGATGTAGATAGCTTCTTTCTCATAAGTTCCTCAGGGGATCATTGCATCACTGCTAGTAGAAAAGTCTATTGCATTTGATTGTGTCATAATGTATCAGTCTCTGTTTTCCTGGTTCTGCTCCTTTCTCTCTGCATCAATTCCTGGAGGTCATTCCAGTTCACATAGAAATCCTCCATTTCATCATTCCTTTCAGCACAATGGTATTCCATCCCCATCAGATACCATAATTTGTTCAGCTATTCTCCAATAGAGGGACCCCCCCCCAATATTTTCCAATTTTTTGCCACCACAAAGAGTGAGGCTGTAAATATATTTGTACAAGTCTTTTCCCTTATTATCTCTTTGGGGTACAAGCCCAGCAGTGGCATGGATGGATCAAAGGGCATGCAGCCTTTTAAAGCTCTTTGCGCATAATTCCAAATTGCCCTCCCTCCAAAATGGTTGGATAAATTTGCAACTCCAACAGCAATGCATTAGTGTCCCAATTTTGTCACAATCCCTGCAACATTTATTAGTTTCCTTTACTGTCATACTGGCCAGTCTGCTAGGTGTAAGGTGGTACCTCAGAGTTGTTTTGATTTGCATTTCTTTAATCAGGAGGGACATCATGGTTTTTGTTTTTTTTTTTCATTCAACCTGGTATACATGGAAATACCCTTAATGCCTTTTTTGAAATATTTTTTACATTTTTCATACCAGAGTCTTGAAAGAGCTCCCCTTCAAAAAGATAGAAGTGTTTTGTTCATTCAAGAGATATCATTGGCCTCTAATAATAATAAAAAAGGATATGTGAAAAGTAGGGATTGGTTATAGGCAGTGGGAGTTTCTTTTAAACCAAGTCAAGATGTCTGTACATCCTTTCTGTTTCTCACTGTCACCACTAAGAGACTTAGAAATCTCAATAGGTGATCATTCTAATCTTTTCCCTATCATTTCAAATGGTGTTAGGGAACCTTCAAATTCATTGATTTTCCTTCTTGCAATTTCCCTTTGATATACCTGCTATGTATTTGTCCATATCATTAAGGAGCATCAGCTTCATTTCTTTGTAATTGCATCATTCCATAGCTTACCACTCTTGCTAGATAAAAGTAATCCCCCTTATAAATAAGGGATTTTCACTGATAAGATAGTAGAATTTAAATTGAAGGTCAGGTGCTTGTGACACAGGTTAAAGAACCATCTAATAGCTTTTGAGCTAATAGTTCAAAATAAATCATAAGATAAATTGTAGAGGCATGAGCCTTCCCCCTTGAAGCTGATCCATGACCTGAAAAATAATTATGGAAGTTTAAAAAGGCTTATGCAGTTAAATACAGTTTTGATCTTTACATTTAAAAATTAAAGGAGGGAGAAAGGAAGAAGGTAATTTGGTAAATCGTCTTCTGAGCTAAGTAATTAAAGTTATGCAACTCTACTTGAAAGCTAATCATATTCAGAAAGGAAGTCATATAACAATATAGCCTAAGTGAGACAAAGGTAATTACCTTGTAAGAGACTTTCTCCCACACCAGTGCTGCTATTCTATAATATTACTATTTACATCTGCTCCACTCTCCCACTCCCATATCTAATGGGTAAAGAAAAGACATTATAGACTTATTATAGAATTCCTTCTAAATTTAACACTGAAAACATGTTCAATCTCACCAGACATATAATATTTGACATTTAATAATTTAAATTACTCATCAGGAATGTCATATATCATAACTTTGGCAACATATCCTCACGTGAAAATATGGAAGTGGATTAAATTTGAAGCATCCAGAGGGAAGGAAGCATTATTCCAAAATCCTTGTAATTCCTTGCATGAGAATCTCATAATGGCGATTGCTATATAATAAAGAGTCTGATTCAGGAATTCCAGTATTTACCTGTATCAGAAAAAAATTGATGAGATGAATTCGAAGGTTATTTAGGGGAGAAGAGGATTAGGGAAGGAGTTGGACATTAAACTTAGAAATGGGAATAACCAACCACCACTAATGATGTTTGTTTGACCTTGAACAGGAAATATGTGCTCAGCGTGGCTGCTGTTGGAGTCCATGGAATAGTACTACCTACCCTTGGTGCTTCTATGCGGACAATCATGGCTACAGAGTTAACAGTAGAGAAAAAACTAGTGCTGGTAAGATTAATTTATTCTCCAACCTTCAATCTATTCATAAAATGGATAATTTAACATAGAAACTCACTTTCCTTCCCTCTGTCTTTTTTAAGGAATGGAAGTTAAATTAAGCAGGATATCTTCACCTACTATATTTGGAAATGACATTGACAATGTCTTGCTCACCACGCAAAGTCAGACAGCCAGTCGATTTCGGTTCAAGGTTTGGTTTTCAAAGTCTTGGAATCAAATTTTTTAAGGAAAATAATAGATAAATTATACTCAACAAAGAATTGCTTTTCCTTTTGAAAGATGAAGCTTATTCCAAAGTGGGGAATTTAAAATAATTTCTAGTGGAATAAAATATCCTTGAAAGGGGAGATTTATTTTTGATGCTTCCTTTAATTCCCAAGTTCTGAGGATCATACCTAGATCATGACACTTGTTTATTAAAAAAGCAACAACAACTTGTTTATTAGAAAGCAAGATCACTTTGTTATGTTTGAGTAATCCATGAATGCTAAAAAAGTCAGTTGCAAGTTTAAGAAGAAGTTATTGACTGTTGCCAAATAACAGTAGTTGAAAAGTCAGCATTTTGAATTATAATTCTTAAAAAGAAATGAAATCAATATAACATTATTTACATATCATTTAATGATGAAATCTATTTAAATGATAAAAAATTCTTTTGGAATGACATTTCAATTGACATTTGAGCATTCTTTCAACTGTGAGATGCAACTTATCTTTGGAGTAATGAAGAGTTTGCTGGACTTAGAGCTGGCAAGACATGGGTTTGAATCCTGCCTGTATCATTTATTTTTTTAAAACCCTTACCTTCCATCTTAGAATTTATATTAAGCATCATTCCCAAGGCAGAAGAATCGTAAGAACTGACCAACTGTGGTTAAGTGTCTTGCCCAGAGTCACACAGTTAGGAAGTATCAGAGATTAGATTTGAACCCAGGACTTGTCATCTTCAAGCCTAGTTCTCTGTCCACTGAGCTATCTAACTGCCCCATCTCTGTCATTTATTAACATCTACTAGCTGTGAGAGTATAAGTAACGCAGCCTTCACAGGTATGCTTGCCTCATTTGGAAAAAGGATGTAGCTATACAGTTACAATCTTGTGTTTCTTAATGAGAGAATAACATTTCAAATCTTATATAATTTGCTATTATCATGTAATGAATGAATTGGTGGTGTAATAGTTAAAATTAAATGGGAAATAAGTAAGTTTAAAATAATAAAAGCAGCCAAATGGTACAATAGCCGATGAAAGAGAATTGAACTCAGAGTCCAAAAAATTGAGGTTCAAGTCCAGGCTATGACAATATATTGGTTGCGAGACCTGCTATCACTGCTCCTGCTGCTGCTGCTGCTGTTCCTCCTCCTCCTTCTAATAATGACTACAATTTACTACAGAGCTCTATATTTACACATGTGACCTTGAAAATTACCCTATTATGCCCTATTATGTTATTGCTACCTGTATCATTTATAGATGAGGAATCTTGGGTACGGATAAATGAAGAGACTTAATTGTGAGAAAGGTTGAAAAATGGGATTAAACCCCTTTAACTTTGTAATTCTAGTTATCCTACTCATTTCACACCAACTCTGAATATGCCTAAATATATATTCATAAATCACTTCAGAAAGTTGAAATTGGAGGCATTGTCGATTTTTATTCTCTTAGATACATACCACATATAGACCATTATTGATTGGATACTGGTAGGCTGTAGTTCATAGCTCAAGAGAGAGCATTTTAGTGGAGTCCCAATTGATTTAATATCAAACAATCTCAATTTACTCTTAAAATCCTTAATCTTTTCAGATTACTGATGCAAGCAAGAAACGATATGAAGTTCCTCACCAGTACGTACAAGAATTTACTGGATCAGAAGCTTCTGATGCAAAATATAACATAGAAGTGTCTGATAGTCCATTTTCCATTAAAGTGATTCGGAAAAGCAACAACCGAGTTTTGTAAGTGACTTCTTTTAATGTTTTTTTGCTTCCCTACAGGATTCTGGCCTCCTTAACTCTTTATTTTTTTTTTTAAATTTTTCATTAAACCCTTATCTTCTGTTTTAGAATAAATACTAAGTATTGGTTCCAAGGCAGAAGAGTGGTAAAGGCTGGGTAGTAGGTTAAGTGTCTGGTCCAGGGTCACATAACTAGCCATTGTATGAGGCCACATTTGAACCCAAGACTTCCTATCTCCAAGCCTGATGCTCTCTCTGTTATTTTTTCAGGTTTGACACAAGCGTTGGACCTCTGGTCTACTCAGATCAGTACTTACAAATCTCCACCAAACTGCCGAGTAACTATTTCTATGGTATTGGGGAGCACATACACAAACGGTTCCGTCATGATACATACTGGAAAAACTGGCCCATCTTTACTCGGGATGAACTGCCTGGTGACGTAAGAAATCATTTTCCATGTCTTCTTTTACATAGCCAAGAAAGAGAATGTGAGAAAAGATGAGACATCTATGAGTTTCTGAGTGTTATCTGCTGTTGTAAATACCCAAGGAAATTCCTTAATAGCCAATAGTCTCTGGCACCATCATTTAGATACGACGAGCACGCTTGCTATGAAATCTCCAGAGGATGATCCTTAGCCTCAAGAGACAGCATGTTTGCCATGATTATGAATTCCATTGAAGTTGGATGCTTCAGAGTAATAGTAGCCAGCCTTGAACTGATTGTGCTGTCAAGGTAGATGATATATCACAGAGCCATCGAGCATGAACAGATCCTACAGAACTAGAGAATGTTAGTGTATACACTGGTGATTAAATGGGCATTTTGTCATCAAAAAAGCTGTACTAAAAATTGTGTTGTTTAGTGGTTAGGAAACTTGTTGAATTCAGGAAGACAAGAATTCAAAATCTGTGTCTGACACACACACATTAGCTGTGTGATTTTGTTTATGTGACTTATCTGGGTCCCATGAAGATAATTGTGTCATTTTTTTGGGTAAGTGTTCAAGTTAGACCTCTAAGATTATAAATTGCAAAGACCACGTAAGCTTAAAAATTAATATACAATAACTCCAAGTATTATATTTTATAAGATTTACTAATAGTCACTTGAAGTAAAAGGAAATAAAAAGACAAAAGCCCGAATAAAGCCAGCTTTCCCAGTCACAAACGAGGGAGAAGAGAGCAAAAGGGTGGAGTTACATACAACTTATTTACAAAATGTGAGGATGTAAAATAGGGATGAAAGATAAAGGAAATTTGGGATGAGAAAAAGAATTCTGGGAGATGGAGTCTTTAGGGTACAACATCCTAATTACACAACACTGTTAACTTGCAGAAGCAAAAGGAACCTCATCACCTGGGAGTTCCCCATGCTAATGAAATAAGAAGTTTAATCATTATACCCTTAAATATCACATCACGCAAATAAAACTTTCCAGAATAATTTGAATCTGAACTCTAGGGAGCAAAGTACCACATACTCCAGTTGCAAAGGGATGGGTGAAAGGAATTAAAAAGTACATTGAGGCTGGAAGCCCTTGAGTAGGGAAGCTTTGTACGTTGGACATTCACATTCCTACTCTTGAACTAATCATCAGAGTCCTTGCTATACTCTCCCTTAATAGGTTCAGTAGTCTACCATAGGAAATCTGGCAGTTTGAATGGTGCTTTCTTTCCAACTTGTTCCCAACGTCATAACTGGCTGCTGACAGCTCTATTGGAATTGAGCCTATATCATAATGCATTTGGGAATAATCCACAGAATACTGTAAGCCTTGTGGGATCTTACAATGAAAACTGAAAGATAAAGTTTTTAAATATTTCTTCAGCATATACACTTTGAAAAAAATCAGAGAATTCTAACATTTCATGAATAAATATTTTACTTTTTTTTATAGAACAACCATAACTTATATGGCCATCATACATTCTTCACATGCATTGAAGATAATACGGGACTGTCTTTTGGAGTTTTCCTAATGAACAGCAATGCAATGGGTAAGGATCCTCTTTCTAAACACAGCACCTACAAAGATCTCTAATTTTATCAAAGGAATTGCTCCTTTTAGCAATAAATAGTGAAACTTTTTTATTAGGCCTGCTCATGCTGACTGCACATTTTTAGTAATATAGAGGATCTAGTCAGCATGTAGTCAGACTTTCCTTGAGTCTTCTTAGCCTTGTTTAAGATATTAATAGAACTTGATAGCCTCATCATGTTTGCCTCATTCTTGAAATGTGACCCTACTTTATATCATTCCTCTTCTGATAAATATTATTTGTAATTTGTGTGACTTACTCTTCATCCCCAAGTAACTCATCTTTGAGTGTTCCTTAATACATGTTTTGGACACTAGAATGCCTTGATTTCCAACCATACAATATCTGGAAAAAATGGATACTGAAATGATAGACCATTGTTTAAAAGAGAAACTTGGGGTGATTAAAAGTAATATGATAGAACTGACAAATAGAAATAAATAAGTCATAGCTTCATATATATATATATATGTTTAAATTAATTAAAATTTACTTTTTTAAAAATATTTTTCCATGTTTACATGACTCATTTTCTTTCCTTATTCTCTTCCTCCCCCCCTCCCAAAGTTGATAAGCAATTCCACTGGGTCATACAAATGTTATCACTTGATACCTATTTTCATATTTTATTCATTTTTACCAAAGAACTGAAAGCCCAGATCATATATCCATATAAAAAAGTGATAAGTGATAACATCACTTATGATAACTCATGACTTGAGTTTTTCTTTTGCATTTTTACTCTCATAGTTCTTTCTCTCAATGTAGATAGTATTCTTTCTCATAAGTCCTTCAGGAATATCCCATATTATTGTATTGCTATGAGTAGTAAAATCCATTATGTTTGATAATTCCATAATGTTTGACTTTCTGTGTACAATATTCATTTGGTTCTGCTCATTTCACTCTGCATCAGTTCTTGTAGGTCTTTCAAATTCATATTGAAATCCTCCAGTTCATCATTGCTTATAACACAATAGTATTCCATCACCATCAGCTACCACAATTTGTTCAGCCACTAGCATTTTATTTTTTTGTCAAAAGATACCTTTTCAAATGGGGGAATGGAAGGAGTTAGGTGGGTATTTAAATATATCAGAAAAAAATACATCTTTATAAAAGAACCATGTAATTTCTTGAAGATAATTTATGTACTCACACATATACATATACACACACAGATATACCACGTATATGATTACAGACATAAAGAGCTAAATATATCTAGATACATTCCATTGTGTTTTCAAGAAGTTATCTATTGCTCTAAATTATCAATAAGATCTTTTGAATGTTAGTAAGAAATTTGGATATCTATAATATACTAAAAACAAAGTCATAGGGTGATAATCTTCATCTTAATCACCAATCTTTATTATAATTTGGTAAAATATAAACCTCAGAAGAAATGTATATAGCTTAGATTTATGATTTAGTCTTCAGTATGAATATTCATTACATATAAATGTAGTGAATCTGTAAGCCTACCCCTTTAAAAAGTTCTTATCTTAGAATATTTGGTTTCTTTTTTTTTTTTTTATCAAGACAATGTTTTGGGAAAAAAGAGCTTGTACATTAAAAAAAGAAGAAGAAATTAGATTTCAAAATTTCAAAAATTAGAATGAAATTATGAGAGGGTATTAGTAATTATAGTTCTACTCCACACTAGTTGAAATGTGTGGGTAGAGGTATAAATTTGTGACTGTTATACATTTTTCTCTAAAAAATTAGAAAATAATAAATGCATCATTGGAATTTTGTGAATTACCAGTCATCTATTGACAATAATCTAAGCTGGTATAATAATTTAATTAATTTTTTATGCTAATATAAAAGTTCTAAAGTAATATTCTAGTTGCCAATTTAAAAATATTATAGGTTAAGTCAAAATGACTTATAGCATCTTTATTTACAAAGAGGTGGAAAGAGTGAAAGTGGAAAAATGTAGCTAAAGAGACTGATTTTAGCAAGTCTACAAGCCCTTCTCCGGTGAAATGAGGCTCAGCCCTGCAACCACTTCCCCACATCCCTTGTCCCCATGGATTTCCCATTAATTCTCAGAAGTCTGGTGGTGTTTTCAGCTAGAGTTCCACCAATGTAGCCTCCTCCAAAGCCAAGGCAGAAATCTCTAGAAACAATCTCTCCAGAAGCCAGGAAAGGAAGGCCAGCTACTCATCCAGCAAGCTGACACAGGATCCAGGGAAAGAGTCTTCTTCAGTCCAGCTCACTGACACAGAGTGTCCAAAGACAAACTTCAAAGAAGAAGATCAAAGGAGAAGATTGAAGGAGAAGTCCTTTGGACAGGAAGTTCAGGACTTTTTATAGTTCTTTTTCCATGTCATTTCCTGTTCCTTCCCCACTTTACAGGAACCAATCACAGTCTTTCAATTTGCTTAGCATTGTCCAAGGAGTGGGGGGTTGTGGCAGTAGCCTTTGGAGGTGTGAGCTTACTCTAGTAAGTGATTTGTGAATTCTCTTACCATTAAGTAGGGTGCTTTGAGTTCTTGATTTGTTTAGCTAAAAATAGGCAAGAAGAGAGTTCATTCTATCTTCACATTGGATATGCCAGTTATTTTATTTCTGCATATTATTTTACTGTTGACATTTGTTTTTTTTTAATTATATTTTTGCAGAAATGTTTATCCAGCCAACTCCTATAATAACGTATAGGGTAACAGGTGGAATTCTGGACTTTTACATTTTTGTAGGAGATAATCCAGAGCAAGTCGTCCAACAATATATTGAGGTATGGCTAAGACTTGCCTTATAGAACCTAAAACTACTTTTCTTATCTTTTTTCTTCAAGGATATCTAAAGAAAGTCTCTAACATGTATTTCCAGTTGCTTCTATCCTATAACAAATGTAAGCCCAATAGTTTAAAATAATATCTCCCTTCAGAATTTATAGAATGTTAGATATACCTGTAAAGGTACCTTAGGAGTCATTTAGTTCAACTCTCCTATTTGGAAGTGAGGAAATCGAGACCCATTAGGACAGGAGTATTGTTAGAGCAAGCCCCCAGCCAAAGTCTTTTAACTTATCCATTTCAGTAAAAAAGCACTTAATATCTATCATTTGCCTGGTTCTGACCAAGGAGCTAGGGCCACAATGACAAAGAATGAAAAAACCTCTTCTCTCAAAGAGAATGCATTTTATTGGGAAAAAGCATGAATGGATATAAGTATTTGCAGAAAAGTGAAGTCACATCTACTATGTGCCAGACTCTGTGCCTGCTTTTCTTCTTTCTTTCCTCTCTTACTTTTTCCCTCCTTGATAAATAAAGAAAATAATATTAGTGTTTAAAATTAGACATCCTCCTCTTTGTTAATGACTAATTAAAATCTTTCATGTTTAAGTTTATTGGAAGGCCAGCAATGCCTGCATACTGGGGTCTTGGATTCCAACTGAGTCGCTGGAATTATGTTACTCTTGATGAGGTGAAAAGTGTGGTAGAACGAAATCGGGCAGCTGGCATTCCTTTTGTAAGTGCAGTAAAATTTTTTATGCATTGAGATTCCTGATATAGATGATCAATTCTAAACTAAAAATACTAAGAAATTTTGTCATATGTTTTGTAACATTTGCTCCCTATAAGTCCTGGCAATTCTATTCATTTGTAATATTTTGTTATACATTCAGAGTTATACTATGTTTATAAAAATATGTATAGTCACTTCAGTCATCAGCACGATAATTATATATGGTATATTGCTGGAAATTAAACCACATAATACAAGCTATTCGAATTGTGTCAAATTGATTTTAAGTGATGACCAGAAAAAAATAACAATTGATATTGTCTTAGAAAAGAAAGATAATAATATAGATGTTGTAGTTAACAAATAGAAAAAAAAATCCCTAGGTTAAAAAGTGACACTTTTCAATCAGTATGAATTAAATTGATTTTTAAAAAACTCTTACCTTACATTTTAGAATCAATATTGTGTATTGGTTTGGAAGTAGAAAAGCAGTAAGGGCTAGCCAGTGGGGATTAAGTGGCTGGCTCAGGGGCTTAAATTAATCTTGATATGAACCATTAAAACTACAAAAGTGATATTTAGAAAGAGTATTTTTGCATATGTTATTGCTTTTAAGATTGTATTTAGTCTAAATCAAAATATTCTTAGTGAACATAATTCAGTTCATATGATAGTATTTGCAACAAAATGATAGTATTTGCAACACAAATTAAATCTGAAATTATAAGATTTTTGCATCTTGGAACTTATTCCTTGTCACAAATTACTAAAATAGATTTCATTGACTTTTAGGATGTTCAAGTCACTGATATAGACTATATGGAAGAAAAGAAAGACTTTACTTATGATTTGGATAAATTTGCAGGACTCCCTGAATTTGTTCAAGATTTACACAACCATGGACAGAAATATGTCATCATTCTGGTAATGATTAACTGTATACATTTTTCATCACTCTACCTTGAAAAAAATGAATAGAATATCTGAGTATTTTTTCTCTTCTGTTATTAGGATCCTGCCATTTCTACAGGAACACGACTTAATGGAGCTGCTTATGAGTCATTTATTAGGGGATCACAACAAGATGTGTGGATCAAGAAGGCAGATGGACAAACACCACTTGTTGGAGAGGTAACTACTGAATTTATAGACATTGAGTCTAATTCTAATATCCCTTTTATCCTATTATTTGGCAGCATAGAGTTTATTTCAATTGATATATTTGCTTTCAACAATTATTTCATTGGCAGGAAAATTATAGATGCAATTGTAATTTCAGTTGAGAACTAGAAGTTAGTTTAGAAGCCATCATAATCCTACTTCCTTATTTTACAAGTTAAGTAATTTAGATGAATAGAATTGCAATGTCTTATCCAAAGTCACACTGAGTCACAAAGATGAAGATTCAAATATGGGTCCTCTTACTCCAAAATTTTTTCCATTATACTAAACCACAGATTCTTTTTTTTAACCCTTACCACTATACAAATGATAATTTATTATTACTGTTAGGCTTGAGTTTATGCCATTTGAGTAACCATTAGTGGCTATGACTGAATTATGAACTCTTCTCAGTATATCATGTTGCCACTGGCATTTGGCATGAAACTTATATCTTATATCCCTGGGTTAATGAGAGTGTACTGATTAAAATAAGAAAAATAACTTCTTACTAAAGTCATTACTAAGATCACATAGAAAGACCATGCAATAAGTCTACAGAATTACTTAGTCTTGAGAATAAAGCAAATTCTTAATATGTGATTGTTGAGTTGAATTAAGTAGAGATCTTCTAGAATGTATAAGGGGGAAAAAAGAATAAAGTTCCTTGTTTAATGACCAGAAAATATGCCATTTGGTAGCAATGTAACCACTATTTTAAATACATATATATATATGTATATATATATATACATATATATACAATCATAATCAAGTTAATTGAAAGGCCTCTTCTCAGTAAAGACTACAAGGTATTGGTTAGGGTCTTGCACTATGGAAAGGATAACTGAGTGACAGGACTGTGCTGGAGTCAGGTCAAATGAACCCTTGAGATGCCATTGTTAAATTTTCAGGAGGAGCATTCATACGTTGAAAATCAGCAGATGATAGAAATCAAAATTTGGTTTATTGTTTTGTTGCTTTATCTAGACTTAAGAATGTAATGGAGAAAATGATGATGCCAATATAACTTTAAAATGTGTCATGGATATCTTTTTGTACATTTTGGAGAGGTAGATATTTATTAGACATTTATCAAAATATCACTTCTTTTTTTTTTAAACCCTTAACTTTTGTGTATTGGCTCCTTGGTGGAAGAGTGGTAAGGGTGGGCAATGGGGGCCAAGTGACTTGCTGTCTGAGGCCAGATTTGAACCTAGGACTTCCCATCTCTAGGCCCGACACTCAATCCGCTGAGCTACCTAGCTGTCCCCTAAATATCACTTCTTGTACCTAATGGCCCATTATTTCTGGGCAAAACTGTAGTGAGCTACAAACATTGGATATCTCCATTGAGTTTGGCATCAAAAATAAGCCCATTGGAGCAGAGGGTGTGGGTGTGGGACACATTGTCAAAAGAGGGGTGAATTGGCTTAGGTCAGAAACAGTCATTCAGAGTTCCCAGGCTAATTGACTTGGAAGAGATAGGAAAAACCAGTTTTAAAATGATACTGAATAAAACAAAATAGTCAGATAAATGACAATATTTTGAGCCTTATAAATTTGGATGAAAAGAAAGCATTTTCTTTTTTCATGATTAAAGCAAAGCAAAAGTAAGATATGGAGAAGATAACCAATGTCTGATCTGATTTAGCGATTTCTCTAAAATTTATCTAAATGGTTTGGTTCTGTGTTCCACCAAGAAAAATTGTGGCAATCCAGCGAAATCACTTATGTGAATCACCTGGCAATGCATAAAACTCAACAAAAGAGTTAGCTATTGTAGAATTATTATGATTATTTCAATTCTGGCTATGAACAATTCTTTTTCCTCGTCTATCAGACATTTACTCATTTTTCTCTTTCTCTGTGGCCATGTATAGCTGTTGACAATATCATCCTTTAACCTTTCACTTTTAGGTCTGGCCTGGCTTAACTGTGTTTCCAGACTTCACCAGTCCTGCATGTACAGAGTGGTGGGCAAATGAGTGTAAAATCTTTCATGACACAGTGCCCTATGATGGATTATGGATTGTAAGTAATTTTTTTTTAACTGCAAATGTCAGAAAGTCGAGGTAAAAAGAATGTCTAGTCACAGTAACAACCATTGAATACTAAGATATTTCTCACCAACATAGAAATTCATAAATCATCTCTGTGTACAAACTGAAAGGAAAAATTTTCAGGAATACAGATTGATTTTTTTTCTTAGTTCTTTCAGTAATTTACTGGTAACAGTCATTCTTTGATGTGGTTATTTTTATTCCCCCATGCAGTCTACAAATGTAGAACCTGAGACACAGCCTTAAAAAAATAACCACTGGTCTGTGCTTGTGAAATACGGCACAGGGATATTCCTGTGGCTGTGAAACAGAACGTGCATCCTTGGACCATGTGCTGATTGGACTAATGACCTGGGCAATATGTGTAGGATGGCCAAGATAACCAGGAACAAAGTTAAACAGAAATAAATATTAAAAACGGGTCCTGTTTCTCAGGAAATGTTAAAAATATAATTATGGATAGGAAGCTGTTTTTAATAAACTTATATGTACTATATACACTATGAAATCATAGGAGAAATCCCTTCTGTTTTTACCAATGAGAAGTTATTGTGTCTGTGACAGATCATATGCCCCAGAAACTCCATTGAAATGAGTCAATAGTGGACCAATGGCTTACTCTTTCTCTTTCTTAGAATACCCAGGAGATAATAGCATCTGGATAACATGGTACCACTTACAACTCGTTTGGTAAAGAGTGAGGGATGCTCTGCTGTTTCACATGGGCCTTATTGCTACAGTGGGCCCCCATACAGAAGTTATCCACAGAGTTATATGCCCTGGGAACTTTGAGGAATATCAAAGGAAAAAGCAACATTTTTTACCTACCAGAAGCTTAGAGTTAAAAGGGAAGACAGGCTATGCAAGAACATCATTTCAAGATATGCTAATTTTGATGAGTGTCTTAAGAAGGTAGGGATGATAGTTTATTAGAGAAGGGAGAGAACCCTTTCAAACTGGAGTGATGAGAAGACTTTGTGATGGGCTACTTCACAAAGAATGGGAAAGAATTTCTTCAGGAGGGAAGACAGAGATATAGGCTTGGGAAAGATTCATTTGATGACTATGACCAGATGTAGGGGAGCAAAAGGGTATTAGTATCTTCTAGGCTAACCCTACCATTTTGCAGATGAGAGGATTGATAGCCAAAGAGGTTTATAGGATCATAAGATGACATATTTAGAGGTGTAAAGAATCTTAGATGCCATCTTGTCCAATTCTCTTATTTTGTAGATGAAGAGCCTGAAATCCAGGGAGGTTCATAAAATGCTAAATTTAGAGCTAGAAGGGATTTCAAAACTCAGTCCAACAATATACTTTCATCAATGAGGAAAATGGAGCCCATGGAGGTTTTATAACTTCCAAGGCAATAGAAGCAGTAACCGTGAGAGGCAGGTTTGAAAGAAGGTCTTTAGGAATGGCAGAAACTCTATTCTTTCTGTTACAACTACCATATAATGGAAAAGCCCAAATGGAAGACATGGGAATTAGACAGATTTGCTATATTGCCTATAGAAAAGGGAGAAAAGTTAATGACCTCTTGAGGGCTACTGGCAGCATCCACAGAATTTTGCCCAATGGAGTAAAGTGTCCCACTGAGGCAGGAGAGAGATTTTTCTCTACAAGTGTCTAGTGATAGCCTGTTGTAGGCTGATTCCTATAAGTTTCTGAGTCAAGGGACATATCCAATATAGGTTTAAATAAGCCTGAGATATTTTAAACATGTGAATGTCCGTATATGTATGCATATGTGGATATATATGCATGCATGTTTCCATAATACACATGCAAAGCCTATTGTTATGGAACTCTCTCCCTATGTATTATAATCATATACACATATATGTACATATATTTATACATGCATATAGATATAGAAATAGAGATAGAGAAAGAGACAGAAAGGGGAAAGAGAAATAATAGCAGATAGAGAGACAGAGACTGAGACAGTTTATCTGTTTGCTGAAAATTGAAATCCTTTATCCCTTTTCAGTGGATAGGAGGGGTTTACAGTGCTAGGGAAAGGAAATGATAATATTTGAGGAAGGGAAAAGAGAATGTTTCATTTACCAATTACTTAGTTTTTCTCTTCTGACTAATCCTTAGAGAAAATCAATGATAATCATTTTATATTTTTACTTCTTTGAATATCAGTGATTTTTTGAATAGAGCTGATATTTCTTTTGTGTATAGAGTGTGTATACTTTCTTTTACCATGGAAAGTGGGCATGTGCTCTGTAGATTCAGCCTTAGAGAGCTACCTTAGACATGGAGAGGTGGTGACTTAATTAGGGTAACATCCATTAAATGTCAAAGGCAAGATTTGAATTCATGGATTCTGAGACCAGTCCTCTATGCCCTGTTGTCTACGTTAGTGGAATAGATCTCAAAAATAATCAAGGCTCTAATGATCTGGAATGGCCACCAAAGCCCTTGTCTAGTATTCTCTTAAAATATTTGTCTTTTGTGATTGCTGTTTATTGTTGGATTTCATATAAATTCTATTTTATATTCATCATACATCTGATAAACAGCCTTTTGTGAAGAGTAGAAAGCTTGACCACATAGCTAATATATAGCAGAAGCATGACTTGAACCTTCCTAGATCTTTTTGAGTCAAAAAATTTTCCCTTCTGTCTTTCACAGAAAAAAAAATGACATAGCAGTAACACTGATGATGGTAGTGGTGATAATAGCTAGAATTTAGAAAAAAAAATAAAATTTGAAAAGCTATATTATGTATTTTAACCTCAAAATAATCCTGTGAGGTACTTGTTATTATTGACCCTGTTTTCAGATGCACAAACTGAGGAAATTAGATTTCCTTAAATTACTTGCCTAGAATAACAAAGTAGTATAGAATTTTGGATCTGAATTTAAGAAAACCTGGATTAAAACTCTACTTCTGTCACTTACATATCATATCCACATTGGGTCATTATTAATTGTTTTTAATAAGTAGAATATGGTTTAGGAATTCACTACTTCCTAAAACAATATGGCAACTTGATATGCTTTCCTAAAATTGGAATGTACATAACTAATCTGCAACCACTCATAATAAAAGATGTTGTTTATCACTGTATCTCTTTAGGATATGAATGAAGTGTCTAGTTTTCTTCAAGGGTCAAGGGAGGGATGTACACCCAACAAACTGAACTACCCACCTTTCACTCCAGGTAAGTTTGCTACCTTTTATGACATAGAATTCAATTTTTATTCCCTTTCTTTTTATGTTATTGAAAAAAAGTGTAGCTGTATTTTGTGCCTTCTTGTAACTACTGTAAAATGAACCAGAAAAGAAAATAGTAAACCACTCCAGTATCTGTGTCAAGAAAATCCCAATTCAGGTCATAAAGAATTGAAAGGACTAAAACAATTGAACAGCAACAAGCACTACTAAAAGAAACAAAGTAAATTAGATTATTCTTTAAAGATATGATTTTAAAAAACTCATAGGTGAGAAGCCCCTAGTAAAATAAACTATGCTTTTAATGCACTCTAGCTATGACTTCCCATTGCTATAAATCATTTTGTCACCATCATGTAATTTAAAACAAATTAAATAAGATATAATGTTTTCTAAGAGGACCTTACAAGGTGTTCTGAAAAGTATTACAATGGACCCCACACTGTAATAACTTAGCGTAGCTCCTTGCATTCCATTTATCCAGAAAAACAGTTCTCCTTATTGCAGAAGAAAGACAAAACCTAATTACAACTCATTGGTGGTAGGGATGTGTGTGTGTGTGTGTGTGTGTGTGTGTGTGTGTGTGTGTATAACATTTATGTAGTACTTTAATGTATGCAAAATACTTTGCAAAATTTTGTTTCATTTAATCCTCAAAACCACCCCAGGAGGTAGGAATTCTTATTAAATTTCATTTTACAGATGAGGAAATTGAGGAAGAGAGTTGTTTAAGTAACTTGCCCAGGGTCACACAGATAGTAACTGATGTGTTCTGACTCTCAGTCCAACACTCTATACCCTGTGCCATGTAGCTGCCTCTGGGTGAAACCTGAGCTATCTTTGGCAATGGACTTCCATAAGATGCAGGGTAATATGGCAAGTACATTGCTCTACTTGGAGTTACGAGAACTAGTTTCATATATTTTCTCTGACACCAGCTCTTTGACTTTGGGCAAGTCATTTCACTTATCTGAGCCTCTATATATTCATCTTTAAAATGGACCTCATGGATCTATTACAAGAGAAGTCTTCTAAAGATTCAAAATTAACATATTATTTCTATCATTATTATTGAGTTGAGTAGAATGATGAAATTTGCTTTGATGTTCTCAACTAATATGAACATTTATGAGGCAACATAAATCCTTAAAGGGTGACACATGTAAAATTTAATCCAATGCAAACCTTTTTTTTGTTTGTTTATGATTTTAGATGTATGTCATCCTTTGTGATTTGAAGTTGATTACATATACTATACTAATTAGCTATCAAGACTGATTTTTAAAGAAGAGTATTCATTGTTACTGTTTAATTTCCCCCCTTTTCACTCATTTATTGACTTTCATGTCATTAATCCATTAAGGTAAGTATGATGTTAGTAGTTAATGAAGGTTTAAAGCAAATGGCCAAATGAAATAGAGATTGAGGAAAAATGGACAGCTTAAGCGATGCAAATTAATTAACAGTATTCTCTGTTTCACTTAGCATATTTGTTCATTTATGGACACCTTATTTGAGAAAGGACATTGATAATGTAAAAAAGTCTAAGGAGAACCACCATTATGATATAGTTCTCTGATTCCAACCCATAAGGGGAACAACAGCCAAAGAATTGGGAAGATTTAAGCTATAGAAGAGATTGAATGAGTGTTCAACAGCTGTCCTTATCAATATGAAGGGCCACCAGTGGAAGAGACAGATTAGAGTTGCTTTTTTATGCCCACAGAATACAAAAGAAACAAAAATAGTGGTTTGTTGTTGTCAAGTTGTTTCAATGGTGTCTGACTCTTTGAGACCCCATTTGGGGTTTTCTTGGCAAGGCTATTGGAGTGGTTTGTCAATTCCTTCTTCAGCTGGTTTTACAGATGAGGAAAATGAGGAAACAGAGTGAAATGCCTTGCCCAGGGTCATACACCTAGTAAATATCTGTCAGATAGAACTCAGAAACTTGAGTCTTCCTGAATCCAGGTCTAGGAATCTATCCACTGTACCAAGTTACAAAGAGGCAGATTTGGTCTTGACATTATGGAAAACTTGCCAAGAATAGGAGGTATTGCAAAACCGAATGGGTTTCAAGAGGAGATAGTAGGTTCTCCATCACGGTTAATCTTTAAGTCAGTGCTAGATGATTCCTTACAAGGTGTGCAGTAGAAGAGATTCTCATTTCTGGGCAGTCTAAGCTAGGTGGGCTTCCAGGTCTCTCCCAGGTCTGAGATCCTGGGAATTAACAAGATTATCTGTTATTCTCTCCAGCCTGTTTTTTCTTATCTAACAAATAATTATAAATTAAAACAAACAAACAAGATTATCTGACTTAGTTCAGCTAAGTGTAGCATGACAATAAAAGATGAAATATAGTAAATGAAAGGCCCGAAAGGGTATTCTTGATATTATATATGATGAGAAAGCAAAGAATGGAGCTTCAATCAGTGGACTCTAAGTTCCTCTAGGATAGGAAAATCAGAACTACAAATAGTAGTTCTTTTCACATGGTAAGTTCTTAATAAATGATTATTGATTTGAATTGGTATAAGAAAAAAAAATCTCAGCAATGTTATTTTCTATTTCTAAGGTATTCTTGACAGACTCATGTATTCAAAGACCATTTGTATGGATGCTGTGCAGCACTGGGGGAAGCAATATGATGTCCACAGTCTCTATGGATACAGCATGGCAATAGCCACAGAAAAGTAAGGGGAACAAACATTATTCATTGCTTTTGTTACCTAAAAATGAGAACATAATTCTATTTATTAATCTACAAAACAAAGTGCATAAAATTAAATTAAACCCCAGAATAGGGTGTCATTTATTGGCCCCCAAATTTCAAGTTATTGTGGGAAGGTGAAAAAAACTTTCAAAAATAGGATATTGCATTATCCTTCAACCAGTGCAAATTGGTACCTTCTCTGTAATTTATAGAATGTTGCCTAGAACACTGAGAAGGAAAATCACTTGTTAGGGTAATACAACCAGAACTCTATCTGCTGTGCATCTCTCTTTTTATAAAAAAATAATCTAAGATATTTATTTGGCTTTTGGAGTCACTTTTTTCTTCTTTTATCTTAATTAATAATCAGTGACCCCAGATAAGAATATCCCTATTTTCAAAAATTTCACTCAGCTACTGGTTTGAATATCCTTGCTAGACTGAATGTGACTATTTCCCCACAATACACAGCAAAGTTTTGAAATGGAATTTCTCTTCATCTACAAAATACAATTTTTATGTGTATTTTAACAACTGTATATGAACCAATGGAGCACACTGGGCAACCTTTCATTCATGTGGAACCCTCAAATAGAGGTCCACCATGGTTGAGGCTTTTGGTGTCAGTATTTGACATATTGTTACCATTTATTAAACATCTATTATGTGTCAAACAGTATAGTAAGCATAGAGGATAAAAATAAGAAAAAGAAAAGCAATGTTTATTCTCAACAACACCATCTAATGGGGAGAAATGATATGCAAAACGAAGCCAAAAAGTTGGAGGGGAAGTGCCAGGTTGTATCTGGGAGGCTGATCAAGATGATGGCTGAGTCAAAACCACACAAGGGAGATGATGCCAAATAAAGAGATGGCTGGCATTTTGAGCTTTCTATGAGAAAAAAAATAGAGAGAAGTTTCTTTTTTTACTTTTTTTTCTCTACCCTTCAGCCCTACAAAGAAGTAGAAAAAAAAGTTAATAAGGCTTAAGTAGCAAAGCTCATCTTTATGATGATGAGTTTCTTGGTGACATCCAGATAAGTGTATAAAGAATTCCCCATTTGAAAAGAGAAATAGTGCAATGATAAGCAAATAAATGGTGCAAATAAAAGTCAAGTGTAACAGTGGAAGAGAGCCCTGGCTCCAAAGTCAAAAGATCTGAGTCTTTATTCCTGCCCTATCATTAAGTAGCCAATTGATATTTGGGAATTCACCTCTCTGGATTTCAGGTTTGTCATTTGTGGATCTGGTGACCCTCAAGGCCATTTCCAGTTGTAACATTTTCATTATTATTCTAAGTGCTTTTTAGAGTTGATAGGAGGAGTAATGGTGGCCTGGAAGAAATGAGAATTAACATCTATCTGTAGGAGGTGTAGGTGATGTCAATTAGTGGTGAGGAAGAATTCAGGAAGAGTCTACCTCTTTCTCATTTCAGACTTCATGATATTTGATGAGAACTCATATGGAAATGCAAATATTACTTCTGGTCATTAGTTTCTATGGAAACTATGAAGAAAACTTGTAGGGAATAAATTTCTCATACTCAGATATATTGGACTATCGTACCAGAGTTGTAAGAATATTGTTTGTGAAATAATTATCCCATTCTTTTCAATAAGCATTCACTCTGAGCCAGACACTGAGCAAGGCACTAGAAAGATAAAGACCAAAACTAATGTCTTTCCTCAAGGAGGATAATCTCCATTAGAGGATGCAAAATGTACAGAGATAAGTAAATTCTTTTAAAATAAAAGGTAATTGGAGAGACGCCAACAGTTCTAAGGGATTAGGAAAAGTGACATAAGTGAGATGCCACTTTGATATGAACTTTGAAAGAAGATGGGGATTCCAAGAGGATGGATAATATATCAGGCATGTGGAATAACCTGGATACAAGCATAAAGTAAGGAAAATGAATATCACAAATGATAAACAGAAAGCAGTCCAGTTCTATTGAAGTACAGTGTGTTTAACTAGAAATATAAGCTTGGAAAGTAAATCTGCAGCCATATTGTAGAGGGAGAAGAAGAAGAGTGAGAAGGAGGAGAAGAAGAGAGACAAGATCGAAGAGAAGGAGGAGAAGGAGGAGAAGAAGAAAGAAGAAGAAATAATTTATTTTTTTTCTAGATTCCACAGATAGTCAATAAACTTCTTGAACAGGAGTATGACAAAATCAAACTTATGGTTTTAGTGCATATATATATATATGCATATATATATTCATGTTATTAGTGATATAGTTTTTTGGATCATCATTTTCATTCTTATTACTTTACTCCATGTTCATGAACAGCCTTTACCAAATTTATGAATTGTCATTAAGTTTTTAAAAGCAAACTTATTAATTCACATCATTTCCTTTTAGAGCAATTGAACGAGTGTTTCCAAATAAAAGAAGCTTCATTTTGACCCGTTCAACTTTTGCTGGCTCTGGAAGACATGCAGCCCATTGGTTAGGAGACAACACAGCTTTATGGGAACACATGGAATGGTCAATTACTGGACTGCTGGAATTTAGCCTGTTTGGAATACCTTATGTAAGAATTTTCTTTTTTGTTGAATATTACTCCTGAAAAGATTCTATTTAAGTTCATTCAACTTATCCTTTCTTAATTATTTTATGTTTGCAGTAGTCAAGGGTAGACAACAGAAATAATTCTACAGAATCTGAAATCCTTGATTTCAAGAAACTTGGAGGCATTTATTATGGGTGCTATGATCTAAAAAGAGGTTCAATATTGAACTATTGTTATATATTCTTACTTCTCTCAGAGGAAGGTGGCATGGAAATAACTAATGAAAGAAGGCATCTAAGGATGGCATATTTTAAGGAAGGCAGCTAAAGAGTCTTCCCTGGCATTAAACCTAGACTTCCCTCATTCCAACTACTAAGAGCTTCTGGTTTTATCCTAAAGAGTTTTTTTTTAAACCCTTATCTTCCATCTTGAAGTCAATACTGTGTATTGGCTCCAAGGCAGAAGAGTGGTAAGGGTAGGCAATGGGGGTCAAGTGACTTGCCCAGGGTCACACAGCTGGGAAGTGTCTGAGGCCAGATTTGAACCTAGGACCTCCCATCTCTAGGCCTGACTCTCAATCCACTGAGCTACCCAGCTGCCTCCTGTCTTAAAGAGTTTAATAGAACTAGTCTAATTCCTCATCCATATAGAAGCCCTTCAAACAAGACTCCCTCAGAGTCTTCTCTAAACTAACTACACTCAGTCCTTTCATGTGATCATCAGACAGTATGGCACTGAAGCTGTTCCCCACACTATTTGCTCTTCTTTAGACTCTCTGGCATATAAGGGGCCCTCATGACACTCTCTGTCATATCGCTGTCCTTCCTAAAAATGCAGTTCCCTTGATTGGACAAAGTATTCCAGATGTGACCTCATCAGTGGATTAGCAGTTTTATCTCCTCCCCAGGCATGGATCCTGAACCTCTCTGAATTCTGCCCAACACTGAATTCAGTGAAAAACAGTATAAGAAGATATTGAGAGTGAAATAACAAGAAGAGGGAGGAAAGCAAGAGGGTGCAAAATATCAGCTCATGTTAAATGGCATGGGAACTTGTGGTTGGGAAAAGAACTGGGGAAATTTATAATGGGAAACATGAGGATGTGTGTTTTTTAGGCTGGAGCAGACATCTGTGGCTTTATAGGTGATACCACAGAAGAGCTATGCACTAGATGGATGCAGCTTGGAGCATTTTATCCATTTTCTAGAAATCATAATGCAGAAAATTATATGGTAAGTAACTTTGAATGCCTTTTTGGATGATGTCTATTATGTTCTCTATTTAATGTCATTGCAAATATATATAGTTTGCTAATACAAATATGTGGCTACAAAAGTGGTCTCCAGAACTCATATCTTCAGGCAAATGAATTAAAGGGGTAGTGATTCTAAAGGTAAGAGTTAAAAAAAAAACCTGAATCAAGTGACTTTCTAGAAGTCCACCAAATTAATGTCTGAACTAGATAGATAGATAGATAGATAGATAGATAGATAGATAGATAGATTGTTGTTGTTAGTGTATAGTCATTTTCAGTAGCGTCCGACTCTTTTTGATCTCTTTTTGGAGGTTCTTTGGCAAAGACACTGCAGTGGTTTGACATTTGGTTCTTTAGCTCATTTTATAGAGGAAGAAATTGAGGCAAACGAAGTTAAGTGACTTGCCCAAGGTCAAATAGTAAGTGTCTGAGTTCAGGTTTGAAATCAGGAAGAAGAGTCTTTCTTACTTCGGGGACAGCACTTTAGACACTTTGACCTAGCTGTCAGGTAGATTTTATTAAGTGCTTAGTTTGTGCCAACACTATAGTAAACACTATGATACAACAACAAGAAAACAAAGTAGTTTCTACTCCCAAGTAGTTTCCATCCCAATAGGGGAAGATAGCTCATGAAGAGGAGATGAAAAGCAGGTGTATTCTGGGTCATCAGTTAGCAGGTGGAAGAGCCTGGAGAATGAACTGGAAGATGGGAGTGAGACTAATGCGTTAGACCTTTTCTGTGCATAGTTTCCAGGCAAGGAGTCACCAAAGTGTTCATCTCAAGATAAGAGTATTGACTGCTTTCATCAGAACACTTTTTCCCTTGGGGGAAAAATGCTTATAAATCGAACAAACCAAATAGAAGAAAAACAAATATGAATGCATATGTGTTCAGATGAGCACATGTACACACGTTGGTGTATGCACAGACTATTATATCAATATTTGAGGAGTTTGTAATAGTATTGGCATGAGTATTCTCTCCAGTGATTGCACCCAATTTTCTCTTCGATAGAGTTTAATGAGTTTCTCTGACCTATCCTTCCAAGAAATCACCTCCGATGGCTAACTCTTCAAGGCTGTCTTTCTATAGTTATCTCTGTTAATTCTCAGGTGATACTTGTTCAGCTATCACCAAGCTTATGCCAGAAGCCTCCATGGATTAGTAGGACCAGTTACAGAATATATTCTACTGCTTTTACTCAAGATTGCTCAGCCATCTCTAAGCCATGATCAGGCAAGAAAGTAGACTGCTAGTTTAGGATTCTTATTCACATATCTTTTGAAATAAGACATAGTCCTACGTTTTTGTTTAAAGGCTTTTGTGAGATTCCAGTGACTAGATTTATTAGCCTAATATGAAATTCAATGTACATTTAAGGAATATTCAAACTCTTCTCAATGTCCTCATGGGATGAAGTCGGTTGCCTGAAAGTCATCGCAGGGACATTTGAGTATGATCTCTACATAGTCAATGTTCTGTCATGGGTGCCGGGAACTAGGAGACTGGGACTAGTTTCCCTCTTTTTCTACTGGTAGGGAAATGGATCTCTCCAATAGCCAAGTTAAAAAAAAAAACAAAACCTGTATCAAATCTTTTAATTAATGGAATTGTGCTTCTAGACTACTTCTCTTCTTTTAGAGACTTCCCCCAACAAACTTTGAGAAATTTACTCTAATTTTTAGAAAATATTTTTCAGTTACACATGATGAGAATGTAAATGTTTGGCTGAGCTCATGATGTAGGTCAAACTGTCTCATTGTCTTTTCCATATGGCTCTCTTTCCTTTTCTCCTCTCATTTGCCCAGCTCTAAATAGACTGTCCTTAAAACTTAAATCCAAGTAAATAGCCTAAAATGGAAAAAAAAGATTATGTCCCCCTTCACTCATTGTATATAAGATTTGTGCCACATTCAGATTTTTGTCACCTCCAAGTAAAATTCTCAAGATGAGGGAAAGGGAAAAGAAAATTGAGACGTATTGGGGAGACAATGTATTTCCTCATTTTCTGACTTTAGCTTCCTAACAACACTATTCCTGCTTTTTTCAGTCTCAAGATCCAGCTTATTTTGGGCAAGATTCTGTTCTGGTCAAGTCATCACGACATTACCTGACCATCCGCTACACTTTGCTGCCCTTCCTCTACACCTTGTTTTACAAAGCTCATGTGTATGGAGAAACAGTGTCCAGGCCATTCCTTCATGAGTAAGTCCACTAAGAAAATATTTTAATTTGTTTTTAAAGTTTTAAAGTGGAAATTACATTTATTGTCTAGAGGAGGGACAATTTGTAGATCAAAATTCATGTAATCATTGGCAATCATGCTCAAGAGGTGATAATCAAAAACATATAAGAAAATAGAATGAAAAGTCCAAGATCTGGGAGGAAGGAGCCAACATAACCTCGGGTCAGGAAGACCTGAGTTCAAGTTCACTGTTACCTAGAGCTGTTTGACAACTCATAATGCTCAAATTCTAAACTCCTTTAGGAACATGACTGAATTATGTTCCTTTTAAAATTTCCAATGCCTAGCATATAGGAAATGATTAATAAGTATTTGTTGACCGACTAATTGATGAACTATATGTCCAAATTAGTCAGTAGAGTTTCCAGATTAGTTCCAGTGGAATATTAATGGGTCCAGGCTTCCCTTACCACTACTCCCAAATACCACCTACTCATCTAATACATGAGTAAACTCAGGCTTAGAGAGGTTAAATAACTCGTCCAATATTACATAAGCAATAAAGAATGTGGTCAACACTTCCCTTTGGGTTCTTTGACTCTCAAGTGCAATGTTCTTTATTGATTTGTTTATTTTTACCCCATTGTATTACTATCCCCAAAAGTTCTGCTCCAGATACTTGTCTTAAGAAACACCTTGGATACTTATTTATAGAATTTATATATATATATATATATATATATATATATATATATATATATATATATATAGAGAGAGAGAGAGAGAGAGAGAGAGAGAGAGAGAGAGACCTATAAATGTTATAATTAAAAGAGATATAAAACAATTAGAGACAAGATGATGCAATTATTTTATTTTCAGAGGATATATAGATATATACAAATTCTATTTTTGTCCCTTTTTGTGAAATATTTGGAAAGTTATTTAGAAGGCAGTTAGGTGGCTCAGTAGATTGAGAACCAGGCCTAAAGATGGGAGATTCTGAGTTCAAATCAGGCCTTGGACTCTGCCTAGCTGCATAACCTTGGGAAAGTCAATTAACTCCCGTTGCCTCACTCTTACCACTCTTCTGACTTGAAATCAATACTGATTTTAAGACAGAAGATAAGGGGTTTTTCTGGTCACTTATTTTTCTGGGCTTTTTTTTTTTCTTTTATAAAAGCTATAAAATTGAGGACATTGGACTAGATGTCCTATAAATTCTTTTCTAGTTCTAGATTGTTGATCCTATGCCTAGATCTCAAACTATAAAATGATAATTGAACAATGATGTATTAATGAAGCTTCTCCTACATAATAATCTAGATTCTAACTCCTCATTAGCTAGATTCTCTCTTTATATGTAGGAAGGACAGAAAGAACATAGAAGAAAATTCCAGAACTCCCTCCACCAATGCAAATTGCAACTTTTCCTTGACTCAGTAGTTAAATGCCAGGGACTTGTCCAAGACTCATTGAGTTGTAATGATTTGCCTGAGATAAAAGAGAAAAAAAGTTTGTAAATATTGGAGACTAGATTTGAAACCCAGATCTTTCTGATGCCAACTCCTGCACCCTCTCTTCTACACCTATTTATCCAAATCCAGGATTATTTTTGGGACATTCCTTTCTCAAAGAACATTTCTCCAAAAATATATGGTTGTCAGAAATAAAGAGATGCTTCTCTAAATTAATTAATGGATCTAGGATGCTTTCCTTTCATGGGACATGCCACATAGGCATTTTCAGAACCATGTCAAAGTCTGGGGTTATAGAACAAGAGAGTTGAAGGAAGATGAGTGTAACTTAAGAGAGTCATGACAAATTATTTTCTGAAAAATAAATTACCAAACAGATGTATTTTATGTGAAATGTAAGTTGACATTTACATTGCATCTTGAAGCTTCCAAATCACTTTATAAACTTCTCACTTAATCCTCATAGAAAACTAATGAGACAGATATATTGAGTATTATTATTTCTCTTTTTCAGAAGGAGAAATGAGATCCAGAAAGGTTAAATAATTTCCTAATGGACAGATACTCACTGTTCTAGAAAGTATATGAACTTGTATTTCTCTTGATTTGAAATTAAGTCCCTTTCCACTATTTCATTCTGTTTCTCAATGGATATCACACAATACCACATTCTTTCTCCCAGGGCTTTTCTTGATAACCTTATTTCAGTAGAAAAAGGAAATTTGTAAAGGATATCATTCACCAGCATATGTGAAGAGGAACTGAAGAATTTAATATTCTCAATAAGAAAGCAAAGTTTGTCATGGGGCCCCACCCAGGGACTGTATCAAGTCACTGAATTAAAATCAAATAAAATTCACATTTCTTTTTTTTCTTTTAAACCCTTACCTTCCATCTTAGAATCAATACTGTGTATTGGTTCTAAGGCAGAAGAATGCTAAGGGTAGGCAATGGGAGTCAAGTGACTTGCCCAAGATCACATAGCTGGGAAGTGACTGAGGCTGGATTTGAACCTAGGCCCTCCCATCTCTAGGCCTGGCTCTCAATCCACTGAGCTACCCAGCTGCCCCCACAAAATTCACATTTCTATTAAAACTGACCGAAGACTTTCTTAAGAGCAAAGTGATGAAGTAGGTGCTGGAAGTATCATCTCCTTAATTTAACTGATTAGGAAACCGAGTCACTTGGCTGATATGGGACGTGTCACATAATTTATTTTAAGATTGTGATTTGCTTTACTTTAGGTTCTATACAGATGAAAACAGCTGGATTGAGGATACTCAATTCTTGTGGGGCCCTTCCTTGCTTATCACACCTGTTCTGAAACCGGTAGGTTTTCCACTTTGGGAATGAATATTTTGGTTTTTGTTTAAAGCAGTTGTCATAAAAGCTGACCGGCCTCTACTTCAGCTCACAAAATTCCACCAGATTAAAATGGAATGAGGAGATGCTTAACAAAACATGTAAGAATACAATAGAACAAAGATGTTAATACATTGTTGTGTGAGTCAATAAGTGGCCCTCAGGGATCTTTTTATATGGTTTGGCAGATCCATTTCCATTTGAGTTTAAAACCACTGACTTAAAGAGGGTCTATCCTACATAGTTGCAACAACATAGTTGCAAAGCATATTTTCATTATTGTGTGCAAAGAATGTTATAGAATAGCCTCACTCCAATCTTTTAAATGCCTCCATGACATTTCAATACAAAAACTCTTATTCCCAGTGTTAGCTGCCATGCGGTAATAGATATTTTGGTGATTGAGAAAAATAAGCATCTTTCTTTATCTAAAAATATATTGTAGATGTCATGGATTGAGTCTAGATCTTATCATTTAGAAATAATAAATCAAGAACAAAATTAAGTTAGAACATTCAAGTAGCAAAAAAATATATAATTGTTGGCATGTAGATATTTTGCTACTGATGTTTGCTTTACTGTAAATGTCAAGTGACATTTTAGTTAGTTTTGTTTTTGGTGAAGGGAAAAATAGGACATCTATCATAACTGCAGAAGGAAGTGGTCCTTTAATCATAATGATCCAAGTTAACATCAGACTGGTTATATGTCATATTTGATGTCTAAAAAAATGGAAATCTTGGGGGCTTCTCAAAAAAAGCCCAACAGTTTTGCATTTTGAGATTCTATCTAGGTGGCATACTGGATTAGAGTTCCAGACCTGAACTCAGTTAGATACTTCCTGATTTCAAATCTGACCTCAGATACATATTAGCTGTATGACCCTAGGCAAGTCACTTAACCCTGTTTGCCTCAGTTTCCTTATCTGTAAAGTGTCCTGGAGAAATAAATGAAAACCCATTCCAGGATCTTTGCCAAGAAAACCCTAAATGGGTTCAGGGAAAGTTGGAGGTGGCCGAAATGATCGAACAACAATGACAAAGACTACTTAGTCTTCTCTGGAAACGCAGAGTCTGGCCAATGTGGCCCACCCTGGATGAACCTGGAGATCTCATTTCATAGCTTCTGTCTAGTTCACCACCCATGGGGTCAAAATGTTTTGAGCTCCAGAGCAACTATCCAGATAACAATTTAAGTTCTGGCCAATGGACAGTCTTCTTTTGCCATGCAGAAAATGCAAAAATAACAAAAGAAAACAGCACTCATCATAGACAACCAAAAGGACAGACAACAACAAAAGGGTTCTCCCTTCCTATAACTGGTCAGTCTGGCCTTCTTTCAAGGGCAAACACAGTCCTCCAGAGTCACTGCTTTACCCTGAGGTTTAGGATCTCAAAATGTTGGCCATCAGCAGGTTCTTTAGAGGCAGGCAGGGAATGCTTTTATTTTTTCTCCTTTTCCTCAGCACCTCACACAATTCCCAGGACATACGTGTTTAATAAATACATTTTGACTCTGGACTGACTAATATCAGTCAAAACTGTTATGGCCAGTTGGATGCTACCCAGCATTCCATTTTTCTTTTGATATCCAAATAATTTTTTTCTTATTTCATTTTTGTTCTAGGACACTGATAGAGTGAGCGCGTATATTCCTGATGCACTGTGGTACGACTACGAAACAGTAAGTATCTTCAGTCGCTAAGCCAGTCCGCAGAACGAGGCTCTCTAAATGAGGAATTTAAATGAATTATGGGCTTCGCTTCTAGTTTGCATACATCACAGCCTTTGATAGGAGTGGGATTGTTTTATTAAAGAACTCCTTCACTTTGGGTGATTATAAGGACCTTGGAAAATAAACAAAAGCAGACCTGTTTCTTATA
Source organism: Gracilinanus agilis (assembly GCF_016433145.1). NCBI lineage: Eukaryota > Metazoa > Chordata > Mammalia > Didelphimorphia > Didelphidae > Gracilinanus > Gracilinanus agilis. The sequence goes on along the minus strand of NC_058132.1, from coordinate 664,375,660 downwards.
GGAGTTTTGATACAATTTAAGGAGCCCCATAATGATGGGTTTTCTTGTTACTGGCAGTTTGGAGTAGTTTTCATAATTATCTTCATGAAGGAATGAGGCCTCCATTTCACGAAATCATCTGTTCTATTTACTTATCAGAGTTTTTGTTCTAGAGACTGAAGCTCAAAGCTTTTTTTCCTCTAAATCCTCTGATCATGTGTTTCATTGAAAAAAGACAACCTTATGGAAAAGTAAAGTTTTCTTCACTTTCTTAAAGGCCAAGAGACACGTTCTTGCAAAAGCTTTGTTTCTGCCCTTTTGCTACAAGTCAATTTTTTTTTAACCCTTATCTTCCATCTTAGAATCAATACTGGGTATTGGTTCTAAGGCAGAAGAGCATTAAGGGTTAGGCAATGGGGGTGAAGTGACTTGCCCAGGGTCACACAGCGAGGAAGTGTCTGAGGTCACATTTGAACCCAGAACCTCCTGTCTCTGTGCCTGGCTCTCCATCCATTGAGCAACCCAGCTACCCCATGTAAGTCAATAATTCTGACAGACCACTCATTGTTATTTTATTCTGAATGATGAACTTTTAAATACTATATTATTTTGGTAAAATTAATCATAGATTCTTCTTCAAATGAATTTACAAAGGAAGTCATTTTTATGCATATAAATGCTTTAGACTATTTCTAAACTTCCAGCAATACAGTATTTAAAAGTTTGTTGTGATTTACATGACTATACCTATCCGTTTATCAGACACACATACAAACATATGCATACACACACAGAAAGCTCCTCTGAGCATACACTGAACTGAAAAAGATTCCACTTCCTGGTAAAATATTGTTTTCACTTCCCCATTTTTACTATCATAATCTATGTATATACACACATATAATTTATCTGCATGACACAAGAAGACAGGAAACACACACGTATATGTACATGTATTTACATACCACACATATAAGCATACACACATGAATATATATGTAGCACATATGTGATGATGAAAACAGACACATGTGTGTATACACACCTATGTATAGTCTATAAAGTACTTGGAATCCAGCATACACAATATAAACACGTATGTATAAATATGTATATGTACACACATGTTCATTTATACACACAGTCAGGGCATATACACATGTATATATGCACACACCTGAGCACACATGTACACACATACACTTGTCCACACGCAACATATAAATATATGCACAAACACATATATACACAAACACAATAAATATGTAATATATAAGCAGTTGTGTATTAATATGTATATACGTGTTCATATATACATGCATGTTCACGCAGAGTTATGATATACGTCAACATACGCAGATGTACATGCACACATGATATTACAGTATGCTGATATATAACATAAATCTCCATGAAGATATATAATGTATATGTGCACATGTGTATAAGTATATACATACATGCATGCATCCATCCAAACACATGGATGTTTGTATAATCAGTACATTATTAAGATAGTATCACATAGTGCTAGTGCTGGTGTTAGAGGGAAAAAAAAGTTCTTAAGCCCCTACTTCTATCAAACTCAGGGCTAAGTTTAGGGTCCAGATTCAGATTCAGAGGCTGACACCTATGTGCCATGTAAGACCTGGGCTTCACTCTTGGTGTCTCAAGGAAGTTCCAAAGATTCTAAATTGGAGAAAAGCTGCCATTATGCATAGCTAAAGAAAGCAGCCTGCCCTTTCCTGGCGCCCTCCTACACCAAGAATGTCTCCATTGTGACTTCAATGGCATCAGGGTCTCCTGGAATGACAATATCTTTCAGCAATGTAGGTCAGCCCCATGACCACTCTTCGAGAGTTGCCTGGCTATCATAGGCCAAATGTCTTTCACAGAATTAGACGTGTGATGCATCGATTAACATAACTAAAAAAAAATAAGGTCCAGAATCACTGATTCAAGATGGCGGGCTGATGGTGGATTAAAGAAGCCTGAGGTTTAAGGACGGTCTCTGAAACATATTAGTAATGTAATCATGGACAGGACACTTAACCTTTCAGGGCCTCATCTACTCTGAGTTTAAATTTTTCAAGAGAAGACTCTAAAATAATAGATTTAGAGTTAGGTGAGATCTCAGAGGTCCTCCAGATTCATTTGCTGATCTGCAAGACCTCATAGGATTTTTCCATGCTGGGAGTTCTCTATGGTAATGAAATGACAACTATGAAACCTGCTGTTATAGATACTCATTTCTATATAATCTAAACATATATTATTTATAATAGGTTAATATTAGTTATTATGTATAATATATATCATATTAGTTAATATTAATAATAATAACTAGCTTTAATATAATCTTTGTCTGGTCTCATTGGAGTTTTCTAAAGAAAATATATCCTAAGATGTCTATATTGGCTTTCTTTATTTCAAAGCAATGGAATAAAATAGAAAAATAACGGCAACAACAATACCAATAACAATCAGAATAATACATCTCTATAGCATTTTTGAGACTCTAAAGAACTTTACATATATGGCCACTTTTAATTTTTACAAGAACCTCATAATTTGAGTACTATCATCCTGGTTTGACTGTTAGGGAAATTGAGGCAAGGAAAAAAATAGTGTTAGTAGAAGGCAAACTCAGGTTTCCCAGATTTTGAGACCAGTATTATATACCATACACTGCCAGTGAAAAAATGAGTCCTTTCCATTTTATAATATATAAAACAATGCATGTTCTTTCTAGTTTGGTTAGTTTTTTAGAGAGACACAGAATATCTATATCAATATAATCTCATTGGATGATAGCTTTGGAAAGCTCCCTTCATATGAGCTTCAGATGTATTTTGCTATAAAGATCACCAGATCTTCCAGATGCTTAAAATGTCAGTTGGTTTTTACACAACAAACCCTGATGCCTTTTCTATCTTACAAGGAAATAGAAATAGATTCTGAATTGTTAAAGCCAATTTGACTTGATTTTATTCATCTACACTTAGGGGGCCAAAAGACCATGGAGGAAAGAACGAGTTGAAATGTATCTCCCAATAGACAAAATAGGATTACATCTGAGAGGAGGCTACATTTTCCCCACTCAGCAACCAGCTGTAACCACAACCGCCAGGTAATGTTGCAAACTACCTCGATTCTAGTCTGAATGATCGGGAGGGCCTGAATCAGGGTGGTGAAGATGGAAATAGTAACAAAGGGGAAAATGTAAGAAAGGAAAAGCCAAGAAAAAGACAAAAGTGAGACTGTTAGAAGAAATTGTGAGACATACTATGTGTCATTCAACCAATGGCATCACTAATTCACTTTTAAAATTTCTCCTGAAAAGACTTTTTTTAAAAAAAATTTCTTCTGGGAAGTTAACTATATCAATCTGCTAGCTGTAGCCCAAATATCCCTTTGGCATTCAAAAGGCAGTTGGCTTGCTTGTTAGTTGACGATTTAGTACTGCTTCATTCTGTCGTACCTGAATGTTATAATTAGGATGTTTTTGTCCCATTGTTCAAAGGCTTTTCTCCTCTCTTCTCACCTTCCCCTCTTAAATCAAACATTGATTGGAATGCACTAAGCTTGGAAAACAGACAAGTTTTTCCTTTTTTTTTTTAGTAACTGTACTACACAGAAAGCAAGATTCAAGTACAGTCTGGCATATTTAGATTAAATAAGTGCCCCACCATTCCTTCTGACACATAGTCAAAACCAGCAAACATTCAAATAAGCTATAAGATAATTCAAATAAAGATGAATATGGTAATTGAAAAAATAAGAAATCAAAAGAAAAAATAACTTTCTCATTACTTCTTTTAAGCTCAACCCAAATGAAAAATATCTTTATTGGAGTAATATCATCAAGTTCATTTACAAATCATAGATAATAAAAACAGCTAATATTTATCCAGCATTTACTACTTGTCAGGCACTTGGAAAAACACTTTTTGATTATTATCTCATTTGATCCTTATAAGAACTCTGTTAACAAAATATTTGATGTGTTCTGGAATTTTAAAAATAGATTATGACATCATATGATCATAGCTTCATATAGCATCATACAATCAGAATCTACAAGGACTCTGGAGGTCAGCTAGTATAACCAGTTCATTTTATGATTAAAGGGAGTGAGAGAAAGATATGACATGCCTTGTCCAAATCCAAATACAGAGTAAATAGAAGCACTGCAATTCAAACCCAGATTAATTGACTCTCTATATGGTATTCTTTATACAGAATTAATTTTATTTTAAACAATAATGGCAAATTTCCATTGATGTACTTTTATGAAATAAAACTTTACAAAAGAGTAAATGGCAAGTTTCTAGACCAGTGATGATGAACCTTTTAGATATGGAGTGCCAGGTCCCACCCCCACCCCAGCCCAAGTGCTCCCCTCAGTCTCCTCTTTACCCCAGATAGGGGAGGGAGGTAGTACTCCTTTTGGGTGGCTGGGCAGATGGGCAGACAAGGAGAGGTATGTGTGGAGATGGGAAGGAGAATGGTCCAATTGCTCTGTTCCCTTCCAGCTATGTGCCATGCTGTGAGCTATGCTCCCCTCAAACCTAACTCCTCTCCAACCCTATCATGGGAATCACCTTCAGCACAGACTCAACAGGCTGCCATCTACATCATAACATCACACAGCATTGGAACTGCTCCTCTGCCCAGTGTCTTACCCCAGATAGGGGAGGGAGGAAGCACTCCCACTGGGCTGCTGGGCAGAGGGATGGGTGAAGTAAGGACTATCTTTAGGTGTATGGAGAGGAAGAGGGGAACAGCTCTGATCCAGTCCCCCTGGTTTTCTAGTAATGAACTCTGGCAGGTGACGGGCTCTGTGTGCCCTTTTAGGCACATGTACCATAGGTTCACCATCACTGATCTAGATCCTCACATTTCTTGAGACTGATTTACTCAGTTGCTATCCTAAACATTTGTATGTCAAAGGAAAAGCAATCTGTTGCTCATATTTGGTTCTCATTTTTAATGAAATTATTTGAATAAGGTTGGTAAAGTTCTTGGGTAGCTAACATCCATCTGGATGATTTTGCAACCTTTTCCCACTTCTTTGTACAGAAACAAATGTAGAAATTCATTAATATCAATTCCTGATAAAATAAAAACACTTAATAAAGTGCTTGATTTAGAGTCAGTCAGTTAACAATCAGAGATTAAGCATCCACTGTATGCCAGAGACTGTGCTAAAGGCAGAAAGAAAAGTAAAAAACAGTCCCTACTCTAAAAGAGTTTATAGTTTAATGAGGGAGCCAAATGAAAACTATTAGAAAAAACCAAGCTATATATGGAAAAAAATAAACAAAAATAAACAAAAAAGATAAACAAAATAGGAAAGAGAGTAGCATTAAGGGGGACCAGGAAAGACTTGTTGAACAGGAGAGATTTTAACTGGGACTAAAAGAAAATCAGGGAGATCAGGAAAAGGAAGGGAAATTTTTCAGGCATTGGGAAAATAAGATAAAATATCAAGTCAGGAAAGTGAATGTCCTTTGTGAGGAATAGTAAGGAGTCAATTTTTTTTTCTTTTCTTTTTTTTTTTAAACCCTTAACTTCTGTGTATTGGCTCCTTGGTGGAAGAGTGGTAAGGGTGGGCAATGGGGGTCAAATGACTTGCCCAGGGTCACACAGCTGTGAAGTGTCTAAGGCCAGATTTGAACCTAGGACCTCCCATCTCTAGGCCTGACTCTCAATCCACTGAGCTACCCAGCTGCCCACATGTTTCTGATTCAGGTTCAAGAAATGTGAAGAGAAAAAAAATAGGCAGAAACCAGGTTGTAAAGGGCATTAAAAGCCCAAGAGAAGATTTTATATTTGATGCTGGATGTAATCAGGAGCCCCTAGAGTTATAGGGAGGTGATAAATAAGATGTGCTTTAGGATGATTAATTTGATAGTTGAGTAGATAGTGGATTGTATTATGGAAAGACTTGAGGCGGACAGAGCAACCAGAAGGCCATTTCAATAATTCAGGCATGAGGTGATGAAGAGCTGCTATAAAAGTAGAGTCAACAGGCAACAGATATGGGATTGAATGGTGGAAGTAATCCTGGGCAGAGGTTTGATAAGATATAGGTAGCAATAAAACAAAGGTACAGGAGATTTTAAGATCAAAGGACAATTTAGAGTTTAATTGAGTAGCTACAAGATCCAAATGGGAAAGGGAGAAAAAAGTACTTAGAAGCAGAGAGATTGTTACTTTCAATAAGCATATATGTGTACATATATATGAATGTATATATGTATATATATATAATTTCTTGTTTCAGCCGTAACAATCCCCTTGGTCTCATCATTGCACTGGATGAAAATAAAACAGCCAGAGGTGACTTCTTTTGGGATGATGGAGAAAGCAAAGGTAAGAAATGGAATTCCATAATAATATGAATCTATAAAATACAAAGAATTAATAAACTTATTGTATGATTAAAGAATAAATAAGATCAATTTATTATAGCTATAGAACTGGAATGGAACCCAGAGGCCATCTAATCCAATGACCTCCTTTTATAGATGACAAAATTGAAGCCTTGTGTAACAATTAAAAATGATGATGGCTGATATTATGAGGAAAATTAATATTTTATTTAAGCCCATGTTGATAGAATAAAATCAGACTACATGCCTGGCTATTTCAAAAATACTGCCTCTGCCATTACATTCCATACCTTCCCTACTCCTTTCTCTGTTCTCCAGAGAGTGTGCTCAGGTAGCCAAGAGGAAGTCAAGCCCAACTTGCCAATATTTAAAGCTGGGCTTTACCTTGGAGATGTCATCCAAAACAGGAAATCCATTGGACCGTGGAAAATGTAGTTTTCCAAGTGTCCACAGGAAGTTTGTCATATATCTACATATCTTGAGGTTCAAATGAGCCCCAATATCTCTAAATGGAACCCCAGAAATTCTAAATAACACACTAGCAAGAAATACAATCCTTGCATATGATATGACTATATTCAGCAGGAAGAATACTGGATTTGTAGCCAAGTGATAGGTTTTCAAATCCTTGTCACTGAAACTCTTGGACCGTCAATTTCGTAATCTGTAAAATGATGGTGTTTATTAAATGATCACTTAGCTCCCTTCTAGCTCTACATTTATTTTTAAAGAACTTTTAAATTTTTATTTTTGGAATCTCAGGAATCAAATCATTTCAAATCCTTTTTGTTGGCAGGAGTATTTATTTAAAATTTATCTATATTCAATTAAATTTTCAATGTTTCTTAACAAATTTCAACAAAAATGAAAAGTGGGTCACTATAGGATTATTTCAATTTAGTATTAAAATAACTGAGTGATAGACAAAAAAAGAGGAAGTGAGAATTAGTCCCTGAAAAAGGAAATGATTATAGAAATGTCAGAGAATGGAGAAGTCCTTTAGTAAAATTCCTTGAGTGGGAATTTTGCCCAAAGATATCTTAATATATGTGTGAGGGCTTTACAGGGTTTGTAAAGATAAAATATTTAATTTGCTCCTATTAAGTTAACAACATGGAAGGAATCTGGATCGTTGGAAAGTCATTATGATAATTAGTGAGCTATGGTCCAGAAGCCCCTGTTTAGTATGGTTAGTTTTTTAAATCCAGAAACTTTGTTGGGTAGGAAGAGGAAAAGAAATGCTTCTATTATTCATTGGGAATTCACTTTTCCATATCCCATTGATGCCCTTTTGAGATGAAATTAAACTTCATGATTATGAGATGGGGACATGTTGTATACAGGCAAGGGAGGCTAGATTTTAAACATATAGTCAATATACTATTTATGATTTCTCTAAAAAAATTTTTAAACCATTCTTTTTCCCCAAAATCTTTTTTGAAGGCATTTGTTTAAATAGTAATAAAATATCAATTTAATGAACAATGGATTTTTCTTATTATTATTATTTGGCTTGAGTTTTCAAAATCATTATTTAATACAAAACTTAATTCAAAATGGATTTATTATATTCTAAATAAAACAAATTTATTCTAAGAAGAAGTTACTGGAAAGATGATATGTCACACTTTTAAACTGTCGGGTACCCAGAAAAAGCAAAGGAGAAATAAGGGAAGGAAAAAAAGAACGTATTTAGGTAATAATAGCAATTAGATTTTCAAGAAAATTGTTGTTGGACATTAAAAATATTTGGCAGGAAGAATCATCACTGAGCAGCAGAATGTTCTTGAAAGGTCTTTTTCAGGGCATCCAGGATGACCCAGGCTATGATATTAAAATATATATATAAAGCATATGGCAAGCATTTTCTTCTTACATTTGTGACATTTGGAAAAGTTTATCTAATTTATGGAGTCAAATATTACACTTGCTTACTTCTCTAATCTACCAGTTTTGAAAGTAAAATAGCTATGCAATACATAAACATTTATGGGGAAAATGATTTGGTACTTCTAATGATTCCATGGGATCTCTTCCCATCCTCAGTGTTTTGATTATTTCCCCACTCTGGTGAAAAACATACATGAAGTCATAGGATCATAGATTTAGAGTTGGAAAGGTCCCCACTGATTATTTAGTTGAACTAATTTATTTTATCCATGAGGAAACTAAGGCCAGAATGATCATCACAAATTTGTAGAGATGGTAAACAGTACAGGAAAATTTAAATCTAAGCCCTAAAATCCATTGTTTATTCTCTTTTCCAATCTGCCATATTCCTTTGGGTTACTAGTATTGATTCTTTGCAAACCATGAAGTCTCATGTTTTACTAACATTATGAAGAAAATATTGATGCCAGATAGATAGATTTCTCTGACACTGAAAAGGTTAAGGTTATTGACAAATTTGTGACATTTTCCTAAATAGATCTAGTCTTAGTGTGCTCCTACCTTAACTTTGGGTCCATAATCTTACAGCCGATGACCAAAATATAGATGTTGATGAATTAACTCATCAGAATCAAGAATCTTTAAGCATATAATCATATAGATGCGAAAGAGTGCTCAAACATAATTGGAATATATGTTCCTCCCACTTGTTTGCATTGTAAAAATTATATTCAATTATCTGTCCTTTGTAGACAGGCTTTGCTGAGGGATTTAAGATTTAAAATCAATATTAAAATCAAATAATTTTAATCAACCAGTTTTTGGCTGCCTTTAAAAACATCTTACCTCACTTGTGTTTCTTTGTTATTTGGAGATATATTTATATAGGAATATATATGTATGTAGTATGCATTATTCTATGCTTTATAATTTTTATCCTTATTAAAATGAGTAATAAATAATAAATTTAAAAAACCCTTAAACTAAATCCAGGAAATAGTTTATAGGAGACTATCTCATATATATTTAAGAGAAATAATTTAGGATCAAACATAATTTTTACTAGACCATGTCAGATAAAAACCATAGGCACAAAACATTTGCCTTTTGGATCTTAGCGCACTGACTACTATTTAATGAATTTTACCAATATCAGAAATGTGACACAGTCCATTAATATAGTTAATTATAGTTCTATTTTTCACTAGACAATAACTTGAAGACAGAAATGGCATTTTTGGTTAACCAATTATTCATCCTTTTAGAAAGGAATTAAAATCAGCTTTAGTATATTTCATTCCTCCCCTACCAGTTGAGTAAGTTCTCCAGGACTTGAATTATTTTGCTAGCTTGCTATTGTCTGTGTATCACTATTGCCTATCACCATGCTAAGTATATAATTGCCATTTTATAAATGCTTCTTCATTGATTGCTTTATCAAGGCTGCCTCTACTTTGATTAGAAAATCTGTTGTATTTAAATAAATACTATAGATTTATGTTTCTTCTTTGGTGATCCTCTACAATGTGCTTGGCGAGGATATATCGGATCCCTGATTTATTCTAAGCTAGTCACCTCACTTGAATTTTGTCCTTTGCTCCCATTCTTAAGCTGAAGTTCCTATTAAAAAATTTTGCCATTTGTCATATATAGGAAGTTATCATTTTCTTCATCAGCATTTTCTATTTTCTATTATATGTGAAATACTTCATAAAACTGAAAAGTACTAGAAATGTGTATACATAATCTTTTGGTTACCCTTCATTTTAAATTTTTTTTAGTTATTACTTAATAAATATACAAAACAACAAAAAATAAATAAAAATAAAACCTAGTTGGAAACATTTACAAATAAAATGAGTAGTATGTATGACAGAGAGATTGGAATAGTTACATAGATAGAGCATAACATCAGTATTGCTGCCACTTTGGAAATAGTTTAACAGTCTTTGAGAAAGGCTGACTAGATAAATACATGTTAAATTCAAATAAATGTTAAATGGCTAATAAAACATTTAATTGTACATATTTTTGTCTGTTAGTTGTTCCATTCTTTGTGACTCTATTTGGGGTTTTCCTTACCAATATTCTGGAATCAGTTGCCTTCTCCAGTTCATTTTGCATAAGAGGAAACTGAGGCAAACTAGGTTAAGTAACTTGCAAATTTTAAGTCTGAATGCATATTTGAATTCAGGTCTTCTTGACCCCAATCCTGGGACTCTATCTTCTGTACCTTCTAGCCTCACATCTTTTTAGGATCAATAAAAACTTAATATAACACGAAAAAAGATCTCTTAGTCCTTCCTATAATAATATTTTCTTATGAGCCTTTCAATTGCTTCCATAGATATTTCTTAGATATTAGTATCCAAATAACCTATATTTAGCAGGATGCTTTGTGGAATTTTGATTTGTTCAAGAATAATTCAATATATTCTTTTTTTTTTAATTTCAGATTCTATAGAAAATGGAAACTACCTCTTGTATAATTTTTCAGTTGCTGCTGTAAGTATCTTCCTTGGAAGCATGGCAAATGCCATTTTCTTTCCTCTACTAAGCACACTGCTTAAATTTCGAATTATTTGTGTAATGTTATTTTAAATGATTGTATGCTTAATCTTTCCAACTTTACATAAGTGTAATAAAATAAGGGACTGAGAAAATTCTTCTTTTCCTTAAGTATAGAATCAAAGAAATGCAGAGATAGCTTGATACTTGATATTGAGAAGAATCTTGACTTGAAATTAGGCAAGTTGGAGCCAGATGACTGTGGGCAAATCATAACCTCCTTGACCATCAGTTTCCACAGCTGTAAGATGAGGATTATTTAGTAACTACCTCTCTAAGTCAACATCACCAATCAACAATTGGACACTGGAAAAATTGATATCAAATCAAATATTTCAAACTGAACATATCCAAAAAACAACATTATTTTTAGCATCTCTCTTCCAAATGCCCTGTTTCTGCGTTTCCTTCTTTTCTTAAAGACCTAATACCTTTACTCCAAACTTTCCCTCGGCACACATGTAATAATTTGCCTAATCTTGGCGTTCATACTTCCTCAGAATCTCTTGCATTAACAAGTTCTTTCTATTCACAGAATCACTGTTTCTAATCTTTTACCAATACAGTCTATCCTACATACTGCCAGTGATTTTCCTTTAGCATAGGTTTCATCATATTCCCTCCCAGTCGACAAACACCAGTGGCTCCCTATTGGCTCTAGATCAAATATAAACTTCTCTGTTGAGCGTTTAAAGCTTTTTACAATCTAACTAATATTCCTCCTACCCTTCTCATTCATTCTGTGATGGCACCAATCTGCTGCCTTTCTCATTGTTCTTCATGTATAATAGTCCATCTCCTATCTCTATGACTCTGTATTGGCCTACCTCTGCCAGAAACATACACCCTTCATTCACAAACATTTATTAAGCACTTACTATATAGCAGATTTTGCTAGGTACTGGGGAATGCAAATTAAAAAAAAATGGAATAATCCCTATTCAGCACTTTCTTACATTATGATGGAAGAGGAAATAATACTTATTTATGTATATAAAACATAAATGGAAAGTAAATAAATATAAATATATACATTTTTAAGTGCATGGTAGTGGAGGAGGCAACTAATAGGCAATGCAATAGGAAAAGCTTCAAGCAATGGATAGTGCTTGAGCAGTTTCTTAAAAGAAGAGAGGGTACTCAATTGATAATAGTCACAGCAGGAAAATAACAATTCTCAAAGGAAAAGGCTATTTTTAGACATATGAGAATATACTTTAAGTTACTAACAATTAAATAAATGCTAATTAAAGTAATTTTCAGGATTCTACAACATAAGATTAGAAAATTTGACAAAAACGGAAAATGACTAATGTTGGAAGGTTTGCGGGAAAATGGACAAGTTGATACACAATTGTTGGGTCTAACAACTGAGACTGCTTTTCTGGAAAGCAATTTAGAATTCTGCCCAATAAATTATTAACTCATATCCTTTGAACAAGCCATATGCCACTATTGGGCTTATCCCCACGATGTCAAAAAAAAAAAAAACAAACCTTAAGTTCTGAAGAACTGGAAATTAAGGATGGGTTTATCAATTGATAATGATTGGATAATTTATGGTGTATGAATATTTAAAAATGAGAAAAATAATGGTTTCAGAGAAACCTGAATAGACTTATATAAACAGTACAGACTGAAGCAAGCAGAACCAAAAAATCTAAATGTAATAATATTATAAAAATGAATTATATTGAAAAACTTAAAGAACAATTCTAGGGAATCAATTACGAAAAATGTTTGCTGCTTCTTGGCAGAGGTATTAGATTAAATATTTAGAATGAGATACTCTTTTGGGTATGTATTTTGCTTGACTAGTCTTATGGGGAAAACCAGGGGACATAACTTAAATACTATATGTGGGTCCAGAAGGGTGTGTAGGAGACAGGAATGACAAAAGATGGGGACTTAACAAGTTAGGGAGACTGGGTTTACCTGCCAGAGAAAATGTCTGTTGATAGAAGTGACAGTTAGGCCTATCTGTCACCCTGCACCATCTAGACAAGAGGCCTGTGGAAACTAGCAAGCAAATGACTAGAGTTTGTAACAAATTTAATTAAGGGAACTATGGTAAAGGATGGGAATAGGGGTTTCTGCACTTTCAGACTAAGGGCAAACCACAGGGTCAGGGGAGGGACTTATCTACAATAACTGAGACCTAAAGCAAGACAGGGCCCAGAAAATACCAGGACTGAAGTGGGTATCCTCACAGCAGAGTCCTGACACAATCCAGCAATGTTGCAGCTCCTCCATGACCACTAGCTGTACTCTTTCAGGTGGGTAGATTCTGGGAGCTAACCCAGCCCAAGTTAACCTGCAACTCAGGTTGGGATTAATAGTCTCTACCAAAATCTCCCACAAGTAGATGACAGTCTTCCTTCAGGATGTGTGGAAATCTGGGTACAAACTCCACTTCCTCTGAGATCTCCCAGGATCAGTTACAACTTGTCCCAAGCACCATGGAGTCTGTCTCAGAGAGAGCCACACTTCCTGCTTCCCCATTCCATTTGGAATTCTCGAGCCCTTCCTGCTAGGTCTCCTAAATAATAACTAAGTAAACCTCCTCACAACACTAGGCATATTAAATATGAGGGTTTTGTTTTTCTTTCCCCCCCCCCCCCAGTGATAAGGGGTTGTGGGAATGGAAAAGAAAGGGGAAAAAAGTAAAATGCTGATGATTGAAAAAGAAATAAAAGGCAGACTGTGGTGGAAGTAAAGAGAGAGTAGCTCTCAGCTATAAGAGATGTTCACAGGCATCATGTTCTATATGAAATATCTCTTGATTTTCTCACTGCTAACATATAGACCCACCATTTCTCCTCTCCTTTCCTGTTTTTAGCTGATTTGAGATTATTTGTATTTATTTGTTTTTATTTTGGATATACTTATCTATGCACTTGTCTCCTTCATTAGAATATAAGCTTCTTGAGACTAGGGATTGTTATATTTTTTTCTACATTTGTATCTCCATTTCCTAGTACAATTTCTAGAACATTATAGGAATTTAATACATTCACATTCATTGGTAATTTCTTAACTTTAGAGTTATAAAAATTTCAGGTATAAGTGATATTTAACTAATGAAATTTCTTTTTTCAGGATACATTAGATATTGTTCTTGCACATTCATCATCCTTCACCAGTCCACTAGCATTTGAGGAAATTAAAATTCTTGGATTTGAATATGCTGCTACAACCATCACGGTGACTGATCTAAATAACAATGTTCTACCATCTAATCATCAGTCAACTCATGATCCTTCAAACCAGGTAACTAAGATGTTAGGACATATATGTTTTACCACAACTATAAGATAAGACCTTCTGATTCTTTGTCATTATTCATAAATTCTGAACACCTTTTAAAATTATTTCACTCACTGGGTTACATAATTTTGTTTTCTTGAATTTTTGTTGATTAAATATTATTCTAGTTGATGTCAAACTCCTTGATTGAAGTAACCATCCTTTAAATGTATAATTGGAATTGATTTTGCTAAACTGGGCCTCTTATTCTTTTTTTGTTTGTTTGTTTTTGTTTTTCTTTTGAATATTTTCCCATAGTTACATATTTCATGTTCTTTCCCTCTCCCTCAACCCCCTTTAGCCAATGTGCAATTCCACTGGGTTTTACATGTATCATTGATAAGATCTAATTCTATATTATTGATAGTTGGGCTAGAGTTTTCTTTTAGTGGTTATATCCCCAATAATATCCCCATCAGACCATGTGTTCATCCAATTGTTTTTCTTTTGTATTTTTCTTCCCACAGTTCTTCCTCTGAATGTGGCTAGTTTTCTTTCTCATAAGTCCTTCAGCCTTCCTCTGGATCCTTGCATTGCTGCTAGTAGAGAAGTCTGTTATGTTCCATTGTAACACAGTGTATCAGTCTCTGTGTACAATGTTCTCCTGGTTCTGCTCCTTTCACTCTGCATCAATTCCTGGAGGTCATTTCAGTTCACATGGAATTCCTCCAGTTCTTTATTCCTCTGCGCACAATAGTATTCTATCACCAACAGATACCACAATTTGTTCAGCTATTCCCCAATTGAAGGACATTCTCTCATTTTCCAATTTTTTTTGCCACCACAAAGAGTGAAGCTATAAATATTTTTTACAAATCTTTTTCCTTATTATCTCTTTGGGGTATAAATCAAGCAGTGCTGTGGCTGGACCAAAAGGCAGATAGTCTTTTAAAACCTTTTGAGCATAGTTCCAAATTGTCATCCAGAATGATTGGATCAATTCACAACTCCACCAGCAATGCATTAATGTCCCAATTTTGCCACATCCCCATCCAACATTCATTACTCTCCCCTGTTGTCATTTTAGCCAATCTGCTAGGTGTCAGGTGATACATAAGAGTTGTTTTGATTTGCATTTCTCTAATTATTAGAGAGTTATAACACTTTCTCATATGTTTGTTGATAGTTATGATTTCTTTATTTGAAAATTGCCTACTTATGTCCCCTGCCCATTTACTGATTGGGAGATATGGGCCCCTTATTCTGATGTTACCCTTCTCCTCTTTTGGTTCTTCTCTAGTTGGGAACAGATTGAGATTCTTCATTTTTCTCTCACTGATGACCATTCCTGATTTACTGATCATTTAGAAAGAGATCTCTGAAAAATACATATAACATTATTCATCATTCCTCCTAGTTATTACCCATTATGTCTTGGATATTCTTATAAAACCATAATTTTTAAAAGGACTCTTTTCTGCTTGATGGTAAAGAGAACAAGTTAATGTCATTAATAAAGATAGGGTAAAAATGTGTTTCAGGAAAGCAGAAGAAAGAGCCTGAAATGATTAGAAAACAATGAAGGAAAGAACATGGTACTCTTAGTTTATTAATGTACCACTTTCTTTCCTTCATTATTTCTATGTGATCAGGTGTGGATAATAATCAACTTTTTTGCTTTTAAAGGTTCTTCAAATTACAGGACTCAAGCTTCAACTTGGCGAGTCCTACAGATTAAAATGGGTTTCATACTTCCCTATAAAAGAGAGATTTGGTTGTTATCCAGATGATGATGGCGAAACCATGGAAAAATGCCAAGCCCGGGGATGTTTGTGGAATACGGTAATAATCAAATTATTTGGTGTTTTATGTCATGACTTGAACACTGAAATAAAAAAAAAAATACCCATATTTACATTTCTATAAATGTAGGTCCAAATAGAGTTACTAGTATATAGTTGGTGCTTTAAAAAAATCCTCCTTTAATTGAAATAAAATTAAAAATAGATACTAAAATATATGACAAAGTTTATATAAGAAGGAAGTTTGAAAATTGAAATTGGAAATTAGACACTGATTTAGGGGCAAGAGTGTTTGATTTCACTTATGGGTTTATGGTTTGAAAAGTGTTGTTTGGTAAACCCTAGGTCTCATCTTATGAATAAGGAGAACTCTACTCCATTTATGTGAGGAACTTTGGAATGCATAGGATACTTTCAATGTATAAGAGATGTAGTATAATTGAAAAAGCACTGACTTTGTAAACACAGGACCTGAATTCAAATCTTGCTCCTGAAAATTTTAACTATATAGCCTTTGCTAAATCATTTACCCTTTCTAGGTTGTACTGAGTTTTTGTTTTATTTTTAATGACTTTAGAGCAGCGATGGGCAAACTTTTTAAAGAGGGGGCCAAAGGAAAGGAAATGTTTATCTGTCAGTCTGTTTCTAAGGCAACTCTTTCAAAGTTTCATTTTATTGTATCCTACTCATTGTATTCGACAGATTAGGAATAATGTCACAGGCCGGATAGAACATTTCAGGGGGCTGTATCTGGGCCACGGGCCATAGTTTGCCCATCACTGCTTTAGAGCTTTAGACAAAGCTTTACTCATATGCTCACCTATGAAGAATAGCTGGTGACTAATTCACTCAGTTATGAAAAGCCCCATGTTAAGAGTCTAGTAACTTGGCAGGAATGCATCTAGCACTTGGAGATAGTAAGGATTTATTGCCTAGATAGGGAGATAACAGGGGAGAGAGAACAGGAAAGTGAGTAGCTGTCTATTATGTTTGCTGATTGCTCAAAACTTGGAGAAATAACTAATATTATCCTCAAAGATAGAGTTGGGATCCAGGAAAAAAGGACTAAAATAAAGTCCATATCAAGCAAGGTGAAATTTAATATATACAGTGAAACCCTTAGTTTTGAACAGTAAATTGACAGATTCCTTCATTCTACAAGCGAGGAAACTGAAGCACTCAGAGTTTCAGTGACTTGACCAAGCTTACATTGCTATTAAATAAGGAGTCAAATCCAGATCTCACCTCACTTCATCCAGCTTTTGCTCCATTATACTTTGTTGCCTTCCAAATATAATTATTAGCCTTGGGTTATAAGCAAGCAAAAATTTAAATGGATGGAGGAATGAATGGATGAATAAGTGAATAAGCAAAAAAATAAATGGATAAGTGAATGAATAAATATAAGTAAGCAAGAATAGAAATAAATGAATTAAAACTTCACCAGTACAATATGGAGGAAATATGGCTAGATGATAGTTATATTGGAAACCACCTCAGAATTTTCAGTGTAGGGATCTTAGGTGTAGAGCCAAAAAAAAATATTAATAATTACATTGTCAAGTGATCTCATTTTACAAGAAGAAAAATGATACCCGGAGAGTTTCATGAACTTTCTTGTGGTAACAGGTAGTAAGTGGAAGAGCCAGGATTTTTATGAATCATGTGATTAACATGAATCAACATTATATGTGGCAGTCAAAAATATCAATGAAATATTAGGGTTCATATTCAATCCTAAATACATGATCAATACCAGAATTCAAGAGTTCTTTATGGTAAGTTTCTTGACCTAGTGGAAATAACATTAGCTAGAGTCACCAGAATAAATCGTAAGTTTTTATTCTTCATGCTTACTATCTGTATGATCTGGCATTAGCTAGTTAACATCCCTGGTCCTCAATTTCATATTTTTTTAATATATTCTAACTTAGGGCCATTTTGTGGTCACTAATTGTTAAAGTTTGAATAATTATGAACTGAAGAATTGTGTCTAATTAATAGATATAACTATGGTATTATTGTTTTGAAAAACTCATAAGATCTAATCCTTATGGCATATAATTATTTTTCAGACTGTTGATGGAAATTCACCTAGGTGCTATTATCCTTCAGAGGATGATTCCTACACGGTCAGTTCAATTTCATATACTTCAATGGGTGTCACAGCTGATCTCAAAATGACCCCTGGAAGACAACGCTCATTACCATATCCTAATCCCATTCCCAATCTACGACTGGAGGTGAAATATCATAAAAACGAAATGCTTCAGTTTAAGGTATGCTCTAAGGGAATATGAATACCATGAATCTATACCATTCCCCCACTGAAAAGGTCTTTTCAGTGATCTGAATTTTCAACAACTGGCTGATCCATCCCCAGACACCAACCTATAAAAGGATCTTTATTTTTCAATGCTAAATTTTGTTGATTTGATTTTTCTATTAGCTCTTAAGGGCTTCTAAGGTTTTTTTTTTAATATAATTTATTTTTATTTAAATTAATAATAAGTTTTAGTAAATGTGGCTTATAATTTCAATTGCTATCTTGATTCTGCACAACTTAATAATGTAACCAGCACATATTATACAATCACAGAATCTCAAAGTTGGAAGGGAACTCAGTGATTATTTAGTCCAGTGCACATGGGTATCCTCTCTTTGTTCAAAGACCTCTAAAACATTGGAAACTACGGCCTCCTAAGGGTATCCATTTTACTTTGAGAAAAAAAATAGTTATCCACTTATCCATTTGATAAAAACTACTTAAAACTTCTTAAAAATCTAGAATATAGTTTGATGGAAATTTTGCTTATATCAACATACTATGTCATATTTCATAATGAAGTGAAAATGGATATTTGACTAGAATATTAAAGATTCCAAAAGAAATAGAGCAGAAGTAAGTCATACAACTTTCACAGCTCTGTGTAGAAGATAAATGCTTAACCAAACAAGAAATATAGATAATCACAGAAAGTTTTAAAAATGTAATTATAATTAAATGAATTTGAAAAACTGTATAAAATATATCCAGGATGGAAAGGAAAATGGCCAAATGGTGAAAAAAATCATATTAAATTTCTTTCAAGCTACCTAGATTAGTGAAGGAAAACAAACAAATAAATAGAAATGGACCCTATGGGCATCATATAGACCCAGAAAAGCACAAATTAACATTATCTATGTTTATATTTATTTAATTTTTGTTTATAATCTATATGGTATATTTAATTATGTATTTTTGTGTATATCTATATCTATCTATCTATCTATCTGTCTATCCATCTATCTGTAAATTTTTCCAATTACATTTGCTGGCCAGTGGTTAGATGTTAAGTTTAAAACCTATGATCGATAACTGACAAATATTGAAGTAATTTCCCAAAAAATAAGAAGTCAAATAATATGAACACAAATTTCTTAAAAGAACAAACCTAGATAATTAATGACCTAATCAATTATTATTATTAATAATTAAATGCCCAATAAGTAATATAATAAAATATTTAATTAAACTATTAATAAGTATTGATAAATGTGAAAGAATTTTCTAGATAAGTAATGAAAGGGGAATTGCAAATCAAAACCAGTGTGGGGTTTCTCCTTACCCCAGAGAAATGACAATGACAAAAAATGGTAATAGCACATTAGTGCTTTGTTAGTGGAGCTGTGACTTCCTCTAATCATTCTAGAAAGTGTACAAAGATCAATTAAACTGATGCTAACTGAATTAAATTGACCAAAAAACCCCCAACAATATACGTATGGTATTCCTGGGCCTCTATGGACTCATTTGTGAATTAGATGATTTGAACTACGTGAAATGAGAGATCCCTTTTTGCTCTAAAAATATATTTTTCTATGAAATACTTTTGGAGTACCATTATGCCAACAAACAGCAATAATAAAAGTGTTCCAGGATCCATTAAGAAGACCATCTACCTTTTATTTTTATTTAAATTCAATACCTGCAGTTCTTAAGAGTCCTGGGCCTGGAGTGAGGTTAACCTGATTTCAAATCCAACCTTAAAACATATACTAGATGTGTGGCCCCTGCAAGACACTTAATTGGTTTACCTCAATTTCTTCATCTGTAAAATGGGGATAATAAGAGCTCTTACCGCCCAAGTTTGTTGTGAGGATCAAATGAGATTTCAATTTTAAAATCCTTTACACAGCGCCTCTCACATAATAGGTACTATGTAAGTGTTAGCTATTACCATTATTGTGTTTATTATTGTTCATGTTGTTATTGTTAGGTTGAATGGGAGCAGGAAGGCCCAAGTCCAAATCCTGCCTTAGACACTTATTAGCTATGTGACCTTGGCCAAATCACTTAACCTCTTTGTGCCTCTGTGACTCCCATCTGTAAAATGGGCATAAGAGTAACACCTACCTTGAAGGTCAGGGTTTTATGAGGATCAAAAGAGGTATCTTTTGAAGAGCTTCGCAAATTTTATAATACTAGGTACATAATAGTATTATTGAGGTGATATGGATGAAGTAGCAGATTAGAGAAGCTTTTTTTCACTCTGGGCAATTACCACCAAGTGTCTATGAATTAATAACCTGATAAGTCACTTTATAATCTGAGATTTTTCTCAATCTATTATTATAGAACAGTAATTAACCCTTAATGGATACTGTACTATTTTGGATATATGGATACCCAAATTTAGTTTGGGTTTGGGTCAAAATTTAGCTATGTGGAACCAATTCTCATGTCATAGAGGGTGCCAGTTATCATAAAGAAGATGTCAAGGCTTATTTACATAGAATTTTCAAATAGCGTTTTATCCATTCATTAAAATGTCTGCTCAATAATTCACTTGTAATTATTTAATTCATTTGTTTATATACGATACCCTAAAAATCTTGCCTAATAATTTGAAAACTTTACTCCTTATTTGGGGGACCTGCATTTTACTGAAAGAACAAGACATTTATTTTAAAAATCAGTATTAATTAAATTATATTAAAAAATCAGTAATTTGGACTATTTTCCCTAAAAAGTCCAAAAAAGAAGTTTTGGGTACTTCTAAATTGTTCTCACTCTGTGGCTACAGAATCATAACAAACACTATGTAACAATTTCTTCTTTCTCCATTTGGCAAAGAAAGCTTAGGGAGGAATATCAGACAGGATGTTTCTAAGATCTGTTCCCCTGCTGCTGCTTTCATCATTATGTAAATGATTTCATGGTTTGTGAGTGGAATAACATTGACACGTTTAAAAAATCAATCAATCTTGTCCATGGTCATCTCTGTTGACACATAGATTTATGATGCTGACAAAAAGAGATATGAAGTTCCGGTGCCCCTAAATATTCCTAGCAGTCCTACCAGCACTTACGAAGAACGGTTGTATGACGTTGAAATTAAGGAAAAGCCGTTTGGTATCCAGATCCGTCGAAGGAGCACAGGAGTGGTCAT
Source organism: Gracilinanus agilis (assembly GCF_016433145.1). Taxonomy (NCBI): domain Eukaryota; kingdom Metazoa; phylum Chordata; class Mammalia; order Didelphimorphia; family Didelphidae; genus Gracilinanus; species Gracilinanus agilis. The sequence goes on along the minus strand of NC_058132.1, from coordinate 664,354,342 downwards.
GTAAGTGACTGGGTGTCTGAAGTGGGTGCCATTTGGATTCTAGCTTAGGGAAGTGATGAAGGGAAGTAGAAACTTTCTTCTGAGTTTGCAGGGGTCATTGTGAACTAATTGAGGAGCTTCCTTTAGGGAATGGTGTATGAGTCTTAGAATAAAGAAGGTTTGAGTTCAAATCCACTTTTACCACTTACTAAGTTAGTTCAATGAGCTCAGGCAAGTAACAACTTCTCTGGGGTTCAGTTTTCTTATTTGTAAAATGACTATTGTAAGTACTCATACTCCATACATTTTCAGATAAGTGAAACTGAAATGATATTTTGTAGAAATCGCTTTGTAAATTTTTAAGTACTATATAAAATGTCAGGTATGATTATGATCATACTGCCTCATAATGAAGAAGAATTAGCTCTATTTTAGATAGGCCTCATTCTTTTACGGCTGTTATGAACAGATTTGAGGAAATCTTTTCATGCAGTTGCTTAGATTTTCATTCACATTTTTGGTGACATTGATTTCCTTGCAAAATGTCAGCTTCTGCCTACTAATCAAGTTGAGAACCAAAAGATTAGACACGTATCTAGAGGGATTATTGCTGGGCCTATCAACCATTAGAATTTGGATTATTTTAAACCTTTTGGATTAAGGATGCTGATAGAACTGTTGAAATTGGAGCTGATATACAGTGATTAAATGCCAGTGATGAAGAGAAACCAAAGTATAATACGGAGAACAAAACTGTATCCCTGTGTCATAACGAGAAATATTCAGTGTTCTTATTCTCAAAGGATAATAGAAATAGAAAATGAAAAGTCATCTTGTCCAACTCTCTTATTTAAAAAATAAAAAAAAAATCACATAGGTTAGGCAGTTTGCTTAAAATTGTACAAGTCCAAGATGACAGAGTCAGGGTTCAAATAAGGACCTTTGATTCCAGTATCAATAGTCTTTCCACTAAACAAAGTGGCTGGCTACATAGGATAGGGGAAAGAGTGACTTACCAATTTGCTTTAATATGTATGTACATTTATACATGTTTACCTGCACATATAGCATGTATGAATATATATAAACATATTGTTATTAATCAAAATGACAATAATTAGAGACATATTTAAGATGAATACTTTTAGCCACATCTTAAAGGATGATTTATACATTTTTTAAGTCTATCCCTACTATGTTTCAGCAGCTCGAGACAGAACTGAGCATAAAATTCATGATTAGAAATGCAAAAGAAATTATGTATGTTAAATCTGAATACTTTAAAAATTATTTTTTGACTCACAGGTGGGAAAATAAAATACATGTCTGCCAGAAGAGATAGATGAATATTGTAGGGAAAAAAAGCAAATACATTTAATTCATCACAAATGTACCACTGAAATTGTTTACTGAGTTTCTTGTCTAACTCTCCTTTTTATATGAGGGGGATTTAACTTTTAAAAATAATATTCACATATCAAAAGCAAAAGATGTGAGCAAAGTGAATAAAAAAAGAAATATGTTCTAATTTTATTCATAATTTCCTATCTTTATTATGTTATTTTTCTCTGCTTCAGTAAGGAACAAAATCTGTTTTCCTTTTCATCTTGAAAAAAATCCTTGGTCTCTTTCTTGCTACAATTTTTTTTCTTATTTATGTGTTGGACTGGGAGGCTCAGAGGGTAATGTATTGGCAGAAGGAGCATAAGCTGATAGGAATCTGAAGGAAGAAAAGAGAAAAGGAGGGGCAATGAATGGAGGAAGATAAAGAATGAAGAAGATTCAAGAGTGGGAAATGATAAACATGGGGGAAAAACTAGAAAGAGATAGGGAACGTAAGGAGAAAAATATGACATGCTCTTAATTTTAAAGAACAAATATTTTATGGTGAAAAAAATTTAGAACACTGTAAAAGCTACACAATGGTAGGCTCACCAATTGTGTGCATTCAGTGCTATTAATATTGTGGATCATAATGAAAAGAATTTCTATGATTTATTTCTAAACTCTCATTATATATTAAAAGACATTGCATAATTTTTTACAAGGCTTCTAGCCCAGAAAATGTTGTATTTGTCAACATATATATACATATATATATATATATATATATATATATATATAATATAGCATATATATGTATATCTTCCTCATCTTCATCAAAACTAGATTCATCATGGACTTCTCATGCTAAAAGAGTATAAGAACAAAGCAATCTACAATAAATACATTTTGATTTTCTCTGAAAACATGGATTGGTATGAAAATAAAATGAACCTTTCAGAAAGGTGTGGATTGCACTCCCATTTTCACGAGCGTCCTGGTCTTTAGCCCCTCATTCCTATTTATTTCTCTTTCCTTTAGGATCTTCCTTTAGGGACGGCTAGAGTGACTATTTCTTTGATATGGACAATTCCTTATGTGAAAGCTGTCTTTAATGTTATTTTGTTGTTCAGTCATTTAAATTCTGTTTGACTCATCATGGCCAATTGGGATTTTCGAGGCAAAGATATGGAGTGGTTTGCCATTTCCTTCTCCAGCTCTTTTTACAGATGTGGAAATGGTGGCAAATATGGTTAAATGATTTGGTCAGGGTCCCACAGCTAGTAAGTGTCTGAGGCTGGACTTGAACTTAGATAAGTTTTCCAGACTCTAGGCAGGACACTATAATCCACTATGCCAACTAGCTTACCTTTACCTGTAAATAATAGCAAGAGAATTGCTTGGGCCATACTGGAAAGTAAAATGACTGGCCCAAAGTCACTCAGCCAGTAAGTATAAAAACCATAATTTGAAAATAGATGCACTGGACTCCAAGTCTTGCTCTACTCACTGAACCAAGACTCTACTCACTGAACCATCTTTTTACTCCCATAAAGAATTTAGATACATTAAGTGGAGCTAGATAGGACAGTGCAGAAATTTCAAATACATGACTTATGTCCCCTTTGACTTTAAACAAGATTAAAATATAATGAGGAAATATTTTTAAAAATAAATAAAAATACAAAAAATATAGATAACATCCCATTTTAAAACTGAGTCAATATGCAGTCCTCAGGTATACTTAACCATGGCCCTCATTTCTATTTGAGTCAGACACCCTGGGTGAAGCAGACAATTGCCTGGACCTTCAGTCAGGAAGACCTGGCTTCAGACACTTCAAACACAAACAAAGCAGTTTGATTCTGAACAAATCACTTAATTACTATCTGTTTCAATTTCCTCACATAAAATAATTACAGCAGCCATCTTCCAGGGTTGTCATTTATAAAGCACTTTGCAGATCTTAAAAGCACTACATCATTCTTGCTATTATTGAAGACATTACATATCCAAGACTTCAAAGATGTCCAGGCTCATCAACAAAGATTCATTCCTCTCTCTCTTGTAGAGCACGAGCCATTTATGACTTAGTAGATGGTCAAAAATTACTATGGCCCAAATCTCCATCATCTTTGGCCAACCTGTTGATCATTATCTCCAAAGTTAACGAGGCTAATCATCATATAAATTTAAAAGACTGAACTAAAGATTTTTTCCATCTTAGCAGAAGCTGTGATAGCTTTTGTGATCTTAGTGTGTTGACTGAATTCAACTGACTGATTTGAACCCAAATATTCCATTTAGCCAGTTTATCTGGCTGCCTGGCTGTATAGAAAGGTGAATGGATAGAAAAATGGACAGATGGATGGATGGATGGATGGGTAGATGAATAGGTGACTAATTGGAAGGATTAGCTTTAAAGAATACAGTGTCATCTCAGTGAAAGATGCTAAGGGAACACATTTCTGAAATCAGAAGACCAGGGTTCAATTCTTTACTCTAATGCTTACTATCTTTGTAGACTTGGGCAAGTCCCTTGACCTCTGTGGGTCTCATTTTCCTTAGGTGTAAAATGATGGAATTTGAGCTCAATGAACTCCCTTCTACATGTGTGATTTTATGAAGTATCAGAGCATGCATTTAGTGGAAATTGAATTAAACTTCTGCTAATAGATAATTTCATTTAAGGACTTTCTGTTCTCATTTTACATCCTGATTCACCATGTTAATTATATTTTGTATTTAAAGTACTTTGAATACTTTGTTATTTAATTCTCACTTTACCTGATCTAGGTAATTAGATTAGAAAAATAATTTCTAGTTTGAATATGGGTTCAAACAAAGTCACAGATTAAAAGCAGGTATTGGAGATGTTGTTTTTTTCGATTTGTCTCTACCTTTGTAGAGCCTAATACAAATATATGTAAAACCCTGTTCTAGAACTGGGTAGAAGAAGAATTAACCACATAAATGTCTAAGATATTTATGAATGTAAAATATTATTAATATAGTAATCATAACATTGATGTAGACGTACTGTTCTTGATTTTTTGAGGGTAGTATATTTATTACTAAGAATATAATTGCTGTTTTTTTTTTTGTTGTTGTTGTTGTTTCCAATTAGTTGGGATTCTCGGCTTCCTGGATTTGCTTTTCATGACCAATTCATTCAGATATCAACTCGCCTGCCCTCAGAATTCCTCTATGGATTTGGGGAAGTTGAACATACTGCATTTAAGCGAGATCTGAACTGGCATACTTGGGGAATGTTCACCAGAGACCAACCGCCTGGTGTAAGTGATTTGGTTCTTCCTTCATGTCTCACAGAGGACTTCCCCACAGAACAACCTATAAATTATAGCTACTTCTGCAATGGAATTACTGCACTGATGACAATCCCTGTTCCTCATATGAACGGTTATTTTTTTTTTCTGATGTACTTAAAGCATTTCTCAGAAAGAAATCATACCACGGAACTCTACACACACACACACACACACACTTACATATATATACATGAATATGAACATGTATGAGTGGGTGTTTATAGCTCCATTTTGTATAATTAAGGTTTGCCATTGGCCATACTATGAATCAATGGCAAGCCTCTGAATACTACTTGAATTTTTTATCTTCTAGGTCTATGTTGTATTGAATAAAAATAGATTAGGAAAAAGAGATTTGTTTCAAGATAAAGAAGAAAGGACTCATTTTAATACCTACCATAGAGTCAGAAGACCCGAGTTCAGAGCACATCTCTAATGCTCACTTTGGCAGGTCACTTAAACTTCGAATTCTGCTTGCAGAATAAAAACCGTGGTCCTATGAACTTATTTGGTAGCTCTGAGCTTCAGATGTAAGCTTCAAGGTCACAGTCCCAAACCTTCTGATTTCCAGGGAAAGAATATGTTTTCAACATTCACCTTTAAATTCTGTCCTCTAATCAGCATTCAAAAGCTAAAACTTGTCCCCTACAATTGCCCCAATTTCACCCATGACTTAGTATCTTGAGGACAAAGGCTTCCCTTTGTAACTAATACCCGTAATTGAAGTTTAGCCAGCAGCCCACCTAGTGGCTGTACTTATGACATTAGAGGAAATAATAGAATATGATCTGTCTTTACTATTGATGCTAATATACAAGAATCCAAATTTAGGTTGAACTGCTATATGGGATATACCTATTTTGCTTGAATTTATTTTTAACGTAAAATAAGAGCACCTAATCTAGAGATTGTGAACGTTTTTCTTTAGTATTGTAATAACTTTGTAATACAACTGACTTCTTTTGAAATCCTATATATTTTATTTTACATATTTAAAAACATGCTTTTGAGAAGGTTTGAATAGCTTCCCCTGACTGCCAAGAGTGTTGATGACATACACCAAAAAATAAAAAAAAGATGAACAACTCTATATTTCAAGCAAACATCCATATTATGATGGTGTGATATTAACTAAATAATCATTATCACAGGGAGCTCCTATATTTTGATGTTCTTTTTTAAAATGAGATGGTAGAATCAGGTTTTCTTTTTTCTTTCTGGAAAAGTAGATGCTTTCTTTGTCCTATAGATATTTCTGATTAGTAAAAAAGCTATTTCATATTATCAGTGAAATATCAGTACAAAAGCTGGGAACAAAACGCACCATCCACTTCCTTTCTCATTTGAAGACAATAAAACAGGAGTAACTTCCAGCTGTGTGACCTTGGGCAAGTCACTTGACCCCCATTGCCCACCCTTACCACTCCTGGGCCAAGGACGATCCTTAGCCTGGATGAAAAAGGAGGAGGGTTGGGCGTGGGGCTAGCAACCCCACCCTGTAAAAACTACATCTGCTAAAGAAACTGCAACCTAAAGTAGGGGCAGCTGGGCTAGCTCAGTGGATTGAGAGCCAGGCCTAGAGACGAAAAGGTCCTAGGTTCAAATCTGGGCTCAGACACTTCCCAGCTGGGTGACCCTGAGTGACTGTGTGACCCATTGCCTACTGGTTGTGGCCCTTGAATGGAGTCCCAGGATAAAAAAAAAATTTGAAAACATGGATAATGCATACTAAAAATGACTTTATAAGGGAAACTGAATTGTTTCCTGCCATTAAAATACAGAATTCAGTGACCCAGTGGATAGACTTTTTTTTTTAACCCTTGTACTTTTCGGTGTATTATCTCATAGGTGGAAGATTGGTAAGGGTGGGCAATGGGGGTCAAGTGACTTGCCCTGGGTCACACAGCTGGGAAGTGGCTGAGGCCGGGTTTGAACCTAGGACCTCCTGTCTCTAGGCCTGATTCTCACTCCACTGAGCTACCCAGCTGCCCCGCAATGGATAGACTTTTGACTTGAAATCAGAATATTTTGAGTTCAAATCTTACCTCAGATATTTATTAATCATCTAACCCTTGGAAAGTCACTTCAACTCTCTTAGTCTCTAGAATGAATAGAATGTAGAATGAAAGCCTCTACCTCAAAGGATTGTTTGTAAGTTAACAAGATATGTTGCATACCTTAAAGTGCTATATAAATGTTAGCCTTCGTTTTTATGTGACTTTGAGATTAAGAACAAGTCCATTTAACTCACAGGATGAACTGGTCCTCTAATTAGGTAGCCAGATCCCCAGCCTCCCTCATACCAGACCACTGAAACCCAGAATATTATCTTTTTAACAATTAGATATACCATTTTGTTTTTCAGTATAAACTTAATTCCTATGGCTTTCATCCCTATCACATGGTTATGGAGAATGAGGGTAATGCTCATGGAGTTCTTCTGCTCAACAGTAATGGAATGGGTAAATATATGGAACTGTATTTTTAATGCATTTTTAAAAGTGATTTTGCTTCTTGAGATTTCCAAATGAAGTGTCAGTATGTAAGATGTTAAATATGTATTTTCATTCCAGATGTGACATTCCAGCCAACTCCTGCTCTTACTTACCGCACATTAGGAGGAATCTTGGACTTTTATATGTTTTTGGGTCCAACCCCTGAAGGGGCAACTAAGCAATATCATGAGGTAGGAATGGTTTCACATCTTCCTTTGATGGTATAAAATTTTTTTTTAAATCTATGGTTCCTTTAGATCACAGAGCAAAAACCATACTTTTCCCTCCTTTTGCTTAGTTCATTGGCCATCCAGTTATGCCGCCTTACTGGGCTATGGGATTCCAACTATGTCGTTACGGATACCGAAACACCTCTGAGATTTCAACTGTCTACGAAGAGATGGTGAAAGCCCAGATCCCTTATGTAGGTATTTTAATTAGCAAAAGCAAGTTTTTTTCTTCAAGTGAATCTGAAAATGCCTTAACATCACAGATCTAGAAATTGAAGAAATCTCTGAATCCATCTGGTATAAATGACTAATTTTTACAGTTTAGGAAACTGAAGTCTATGGAGGTTAGGTGACTTACCCAAGGTTTTCTATTTCAAATCTGTATTCTTTGAATAGTGCCATAATTGTTCTCTACCACATGCTCATTTATATTAAGTAATGGAATAAATAAATAAATAAATGCTGGTAAGCTTAATTATTGAAGAAAACATTTAAGAGATGTTTTCCATAGATACTGACAATAGGTTGATGAGTAAATTGTTGAAATGTCATTGGTTGATTTGTAACAATGAGTAAATTGTTGAAATGCCATTGGTTGATTTGTAACAATGGGAATGTTTAACTTCATGTCTTATTTTTTCAATTCAACGGACAGAAGATGAGTTACGCTGTTCACAATTCTATGCATTAGCTAGGAATTTCAGCCTATGAGCATATCTCTGAATGTTCTATCATATCTCCATGATACTTTTTAAGAAACCATATTACTCAAAGTGATATAATTAAATCATTTACTCCTTTGCTTCACAGAGACTAGTAACAAAGCTTTATAGTAGGGGGTTCTGTCTTCTATCAATTCTAGAATGCCATTTTTTTCCCTTTAAAGCAAAACATAAAATTGGTCTAGGACATTATTATTTAAGATCATTTGTCATCTAACCTCAGGAGTTTCTATATCATCTAGTAACTAGAACTAAAACAAGCTCAATATAGCTATTTGTTGGTTAGTAATACTTGAATTCCTCAATATTTTGTAGAAGTACAGTGGTACCTTGACACACAAGTTTAATTAGTTCCATGGCCAAGCTTGTAACTCAATTTGCTCCTGTGTCAAATGCTCAATATTTCCTCAATCTCTCTTGTACTGATTTCCTCATCCACCTCGGGCTCCTCCCATAGGCAGAAGCTAGTGATTCAAATATCCACTCGTGACTTAAAGCAAGATCCTGATTGTGACTGCTTGTATCTCAAATTGCTCATGACTTAAAGTGCTCCTGTATCAAGGCACCACTATAAAACCTTGTCAATTGAAAAGAGTTAGAGATCCTGGGTTGAAAATCTGGATCTTCTCCTTACTCACTGTGAGACACTAAGCAAGTCTGGATACAACTAGGCCAATCAATGATTAATATAATTATAATTTATAGCATCTATAAAACAATAAGGAGAAATAGTAACATGACTAACTATCTAATATTGAGAGGATACCCGATATTATGAAAACTATATTGGGATTTAGGGTGGAAAGAACTGAGTTGAAGATCTTACCAATTGTGTGACTGGATAAATCAGACCAAGTAGTGAACAGAGTGGTGGATTTGGAGTCAAGGACACCCGAATTCAAAATTTCCTTTGGCTACTCATTAATTTTGCAATATCTGAGCAAGACCTTTAATCTCTCTCAGGCTCACCTTCCTCTTCTGTAAAATGGAAATAATAATAGCACCTATATCACAGGGCTGTTGTGAAGAACCAATGAGATAATATTATACATTATTTTGCTCATTTTAAAGCACTATATAAATATTAGCTCCTAGCATCACCAAACAGGCAAAGTGCTGAGATACAAAGCAAGGCAAAACATACTCTTTGCCCACCAATTCACAATACAATTGGCAAGACAGCATGCAAAATTGCTACATATGAACATGCTACATACAAGAGAAACTGGAAATAGTCAATCAAAGAAAGAAACTAGAATTAAGATAAATTGGAAAGGCTTCCTATAGAAGATGAAATTTTATCTGGAACTTGAAGAATATAGTGAACTCAAAAGGTGGGGATGAGGAGGGAAAATGTTCTAGATATAAGAGAAAGTCAATGAAAATGCCCAGAAAAAAAAAAAAGTGTGACGTTAGATAACTTATCCAAATGTGTCAGAAGGGAGACCTAATCCAAATCTCCCTGATTCTGAGGCTATGATTTTATCCACTAGACTTCATCATTGCATTTAAAGCATTATAATCCCACTTTTATAAATGAGAAAAACTGAGATTCAAATTGCTGAGAGACTTGCTAATGAGCATCCAATAAGAGCTAAGATTTTAACCTGGACTTACTAATTGAAATCTCAGCTCTTTACTCATCTCGCCATAATGCAATCACAAGAGCAACTCACTCTTGAAAGTTTGGAAAACTCTTTCTTCACAATCAATGTATAAAATAATTTTCCTGGGTCTCTTGAGGTTTACTCATCTGTAAAATGGTGATCATTGCATTTTTACTACTTATCTAAAAAGGCTATTGTGAAGAAAACATTTTTAAATTTAAATTTAAATTAAAGTGTAAAGCTCTATGCCAACATGATTTAATGGACATCATCAGTTTGCTATAGTTTTATTTATAGTTCATATATCACTTAGAGGATTTAAGAGTAACATGGGAAGAAGAAATCAGAAAGAAAAATAAACACATTCATTAATTGGGTTCCTGTTTTCAGTTCCTTTGGGAAGGACAATCATTTTTAGCTCAAATGAACACATTATCTCTTGCTGACAGTCAGGAATAGTGACAAATTTAGGATGCAAACTCAAACAAACTGATTAGAGTTGACAATCGAAGAATATTAATGAATGTGGTAATGCTTTTTCCTTTTCAAAAAATGTTATGGAGAGCTACATTTGCTTAGAGTTCTTTGTTGTCTGGTGAGGTAAATGGAAAACCTATCTACTCAGAATTTAGAAGCTAGCTATATACCTATTATTCTTTATGAACACAAGACTAAAATAACTTTAAAAAGCCCAAATTTCCTACCACAGCTATCAACTATCAACATCTTTTTTTTTCTATCCCTATTAAAATGTGTGCTCCTTGAAGATGATCACCATTGTAATAAAAATTAATCTTGGAGACATACTAAATGTTTAAGTATTTATTAGTGAAGAGAAAAAAGAGGGAAAGAAGGTATTATAAGCCTAACTACCCAAAGTCTATGTCTGAGTTGCTTCTGCTTCATCAGGTTCTATATTCCCCACAAGGCCCTTGTCCACTTCATAATTGGAACCCCAGCTAACCACATGGTCTAGCCAAACAAATTAAGGCTAGTCAAAGGGTTTGCTTGAGTTCAGGAAGGGAATGGAGCCAAAAAGCTCTAGTTCCTACTAGTCCTGGCTCTTAAATCTTGTCCATGACTTTACACCTACTAGGTTTCTTATTGGAGAGTCTAGGTCATGTGTTCTGACACTATGCCTCAGTGTCTTGTACTCAGCACAGTCCCTGGAACATAGTCAACTCTTGATAAATGCTTATTAACTCATCTGATGTCTATCCTTTTGGTTTTACCCCTGTCCTCCCCCCCCAAAAAAACAAAACAAAACAAAATAAAAAAGAAATAGAAGTGATGATTTTGTGATAGATGGCTCCTAATTTCTGACTTGAGTTAGAAAGGTGACAAAACTAGATTAAGCTAAATTAAATATTTTTTTAGATTTATGCCTTTTTTATAACCTATATCCTCAAAGGACTGAACAATGAATTTTAGAGTTCAAGAGATTAAAGATGTTGTATGTGGGTCTTGATGAACTTGATGTTCCTGATATAATTTGTTGTTGTTTCCTGTCCAACTCTTCTGACCCTGTTTGGGGTTTTCTTTGGAAAGATACTGGTGTATTTTGTCATTTCCTTGTCTAGCTCAATTTATAGATTAAAAAACTGAGGCAAACAGGGTTAAATGATTTACCCAGGGTGACACAACTAGTGAGTGTCTGAGGCTGGATTTGAATTTAGGTCTTCCTGACTCCAGGTCTGGCACTCTATCCACATTGTCACCTTGCTGCATTTTGATGACAGTATTACCAGATAAAACTGAGTGTGTTTTGACATGTCTACCTATTTCTTCTTATTTATGCATGCTGCATACATTTGGTCTACCAATAGTTATCAATAACTGCTATCATTGGTAACAACTTTAATGATTTGATATTCTTCCTCTGTTGCCATGATTCTTGTATATTGCAGGATGTACAGTACACAGACATTGACTACATGGAACGGCAACTTGATTTTACCCTCAATAGACCCAGATTTCAAGATCTTCCACAGTTTGTTGACAGAATAAGAAGTGAAGGAATGAAGTACATTATTATTCTGGTCAGTGTTTGTCATTTTATTTTTATGGATGATATTAATCTTTATCTCTTTCTCATTCTTTTATTTTTTCCATCTTGAATAAAAGAAAAGGTGTGGTCCCTGACAATTTAATGATAGAAACTGGAGTCCAACAACTCCAGAACCAGGGATATGTTGGCAAATGTTTAACAACTGCGGTGGGGAAGAGAGTACAGATGATACAATTGTAATTTTCATTCGAATTATTAACATGTTTTCTGGTATTTTCTTTAGATAATCATCAAAACAATCAACTAAACTTTAATCTGTAGCTTTTGTCTATTTCTGAGTTACAAATACTAAAATTGAAAACAACAATCATCTTTCTCAAGAGTGTATTAATAGCTCCAGCACACCACAGTTAGAACCCACAATCATTTCTCACTCTCTACTCCTCATCTTTTCCCTCATTGTACATACATATTAACCCTAAATTGAGAGTTCTTAACTGGGTCTTTTGTTGTTAAAAACATTTCAATAAGAATACTTCAATTTAATCAATTTCCTTTGGGATCCTTTTTTATTTTATTCTCTGCATTTTAAAAATATTTTCTTGAGGCACTTTAATAGTCTGGCAAGAGATCTATTGTACGAAAAATGGTTAAGGACCTCTATCCAGGGCTATATTGGCATTTCTGACTAATTCCCAGGAATGGTCCTAGTTTTAGTTCAGTAAATATTTATTACAACAACTGAGAACTTACGAGAAAGCCAAAAAAATATTTTCCCTTGTATATAATCTTTTGAGCTACACATAATAAAAAATAAAATGATTATGAAGCACCTCTACATTGTCTGTCATGAATTCAAAACCAGAGGAAGTGTTCTATTTTTGCCAGGCCTGCAAAGTTGCTTTGAAATCTGAAATATAGCAGAGAGTTTCAATTTAATACAACTTCCAGATATTTACCTGAGTATCTCCCCTGAGGAATTTTTTAATATATTGAATAGTATTTACATATTTGTATACCAATATAATAATTGAATAATATTTACATATTTGTATACCAATATAATAATTTGTTTTACTAGAAGGGAGAAATCTAGATTAATTTTAATACCTGGTATACTGATCCCCATGCTTGCTGCATATAATGGTGGTTTGTTTCATTTTACTCATTTACCTGCCATCTAATACAATTTCCTTCCTTGAATCACATGATCCTATTATCTCCAAGGAAGGCTTCATCAAGCTCATTAGTCTATGTGGATAACTTCAATGGATATAGGCTTGGAAGGGAAACATGGACAATAGATATTTACAGAGAGTTACAGTTGACTGCTAAATGATGAGGAAGAAGGAACATTATGACTCCTTGACAAAATGAGTAACTAATAGGATAGAGACTGTCAGTGTCCTTCCTTTGAACATAAACTTAATGAGAATAAGAAAAATCATTTCATTCTTTACCTTTATATCTCCAATGCCAAGCACTGTGCCTATCACATATTAAGTTATTAGTTGATTGATTGATGATTAATTGATCACAACTAGACTTTGGTCACAGATTACCTTAATGTGAATGAATATTTCAAAACAGGATCCTGCAATTTCTGGAAATGAGACAAATCCCTATCCTGCATATACCAAAGGGGTTCAACAAGATGTCTTTGTCAAATGGCCAAATACTGATGAAATTTGTTGGGCAAAGGTATGATTATAATAAATACCTTTAAAACAATCAGAAAAAGGAGAGACAATGAAAGAGGCAGGAAACTAAGAAAAAATGAAAGAAGGAAGTAAACAAGGAAGGCAGGAAAGAAGAAAAGGCAGGCAGGAAGGAAGGAAGGAAGAAAAGAATGAAGGAATGAAGGAAATTAGCATTTTTTACATTCTTACTCTGTGCCAAGCATGGTACTAAGTGCTTTTCTAAGCATTTTATCTCATCTCAACTTGTGGTTAAAGATATATCTGTTGAGGTAATCCCCTGCCTTTCCAGTATCATATTTTAATATTTTCTTCTGACTTTTAAAAATACCTACTAAAACTCAATTCACATGGAAAATAGAAGTTCATAGTATAGAATTAAAATAATTTCTGATGTACTGATTTCAGGAATGATGAAGAAAGCATTCAGACTTCATATATGAGATTGAAGAGATGATCCTGAAGTTCTATTTATAAACATAGGATTCTCTGGAACTATTTGCATATAAAATATGTTTTCTTTGATAATTTAATGTTATATTGAATGAAAAATTTACTAGCAAGTAGTGGGAATTATTTGCCTAGTAGCTATCATTTCAGAATATGAGATATACAATTTTTTTGTTGATCTTACCTCTTGCACCTAATGTAGACAAGGTATTACTAGGAGAAGAAGAATCCTTATATCTCATTTTTAAAAAATTAATTAGCAGAAACTCCTAATAAATCTGATATCATATCATTTTATATCTTCTACTGAATTTTCTTGTTATTGCTATCAATGAAAATATAGCAGACACAGGGTTAGTGTAGTCATCAGTTGATATGAAGATTTATCACTGAAAGATACATTATTTCATTCATGTAGGTACTCTCACAATTCACATTATATTCTTTCTAACTCTTTGTAGACAATTTCATAGGTTCTTTGAACAGTTTTTTTAAATTATCAGCTGTTGGGCAATTATTCATCTTGAAGTCTCTTCAAAATTAGCTAGGCTGTTCCTAAGGCTAGCTCTACTATGATGCCACATTCAAAAGCATGTATGGGCTTTGACAATCTCTGCACCATGATGAACCATCATAATAATACTATGATGGAAGAATAATATATGCCCAACATCATACTCTCTTTGGTTTTCCTTGTTCACTGGGAGTGGAATTCTTTGAGATTTTCTTAGATTATTTTCACTTCTTTTCTTCCAACAGGTTTGGCCTGACCTTCCTAATGTCACTATAGATGAAAATTTGACTGAAGATGAAGCTGTAAATGTAAGTTCTCTTTGATTTGCTCTAAAATATGAGTGATACAGATGGGTTCATTAATTAATTATAAGGATGCTGTTTGTCTTACTGAATAGAATTTTAGGTAGGAGGACAGAAAAAGCTTAATACAAATCCTTTCTCTTACTCTTATTAGTTGTAGAGTGTCACAAATACTTTCTGAAGCTCAATAGATTTCTTTGTCAAATGATGATGATAGTAGTAATATCTATAGTACTGCTACTTGCATCACAAACTTCTTGTGAGACTCAAAGTACATAACTGCATAAACTACTCCATGAACTTTATATTGATATAGAAGATTATTTGAGAGGCAGAATGGAATAATAAATTGACACACATAGATGGACCGAGTAAGGAAGACCAGAAGTCTTGCCTTTGACATATAGAGGCTGTTGAACCCTTATCAATTTATGAATGTTTCTTGTTAAGACCCTTCTCTAAAGTATAAGTTTTCAAAGGAGCTACTGACCAATGGTACAAATGAGCTTCCTCACTGGAATTTCCTAATGTTGATCTGCTTCAAGTAAATAAAATAAATGTTTGCTGTTATAAATAACAGCTTTCTTCTAGAAAAGACAAAACTATTGTATATTTTTAAAATTATATGTTTATATTTAAATATAATATTCTCTTTGATCTCAGTCTCCAAATCATTCCCAAAGGTAGATCCTCAGCACATATTTTTCCTGAAACAATGGCAGCATTGGACTCATTACAGTTGCAGAATTAGAAAGCAGGATGGGGATGAGGAAGAGACAGAGTGGGTGTCATTTCACTGAGGGCACAATGACAGGCAAAGAAGATGGCAAGAATATATTTGGAGTCCAATAGTGTCAGCAAAATGCTGTGATCCAAGTGAAATATTTACCAATCTGGATGTTGTAGGACTCAGGGCATGAATTGTAGTGTTGAGAGTTTATAATTATTATAATAATTTATTATTATGACAAACTTGCATTCATAGAGCACTTCAATTTTGCATATTGTTTTGCAAACATCTCACTTTATCTTTACAACAAATTAGGAGGTGGGTGTTATTTTATTCTCATTTTATAGATGTGGAAATTGAGGCAGACAAGTTAAATGACTTACCCTTCAGGGCTGTACATCTAATAAATGTCTGAGGCAAGATTTGTACTGAGTTCTTTCTGATTTCTGGTCCAATGCTCTCTGCACTGTACCATCTAGCTGAGGGCATTGTCTCTATGAATATGCTGCTCATGAGGGCACAGTAGTAAGGCGGCTGACAAGAAGAAATGGGTTAAATTTCATAGTGGTGGAGGTAAGGGAATTCCACATCTGGAATTTAGTGATGAAATATATCTCTGAAAATGGTGATGAAATGTATTTCTGTTTCCTCATCTGGAAAATGGAGATGAAAATGAAAATGATAACCCCTATTTTTCAAGGTTCTTACAAGAACAAAATGAGCATGTGATATTTGTAAAGTACTTCATAAATCACAAAACATTTAAACATGACATTATTCCTATTATTCCTATATACTTATTTAAATAAAATAAATTTAATTGAATAGGGGTAAGGGGGATTGGTGGTTAGAGTAAACACATTTGCCAATATAATTATTACCATTTTTATTCTTACTTCTGAACAATTTCTGAATTGAGAAAATGTCTAGGGAAATTCCTCAAATAGTTACAGTTCCTCAGAAATAGCTTCAATTAGATTTGCATTTATAAACAATGAATTCTGTGCCATTCTTTTACAGGCCTCCCGAGCTCATGTGGCCTTTCCAGACTTTTTCCGGAAAAGTACATCGGATTGGTGGACAAATGAAATTGTAGATTTTTACAATAATGTGATGAAGTTTGATGGCTTGTGGATTGTAAGTGGACAGAACTTTAAAAAATTTATTAATGAGGATTATATATGTTCCCTTTCTGCTATCTAATTTGTTTTGTGGAAAAGTTTTTATTTAATCACCAAGGCATTAACAGAATTGTTTGGCTTATTGACTTCTCTTTCTGAACATGAATGAATTTAAAAATTATTCTTAACTTAAGGGTGAGGGGCAATCCTTTCAAGTCATTCATGACAAAGCCAAAAGAATGGTATTAGCTAGTCTAAGAAAGAACTGCGGTGAATCCTGCATCTAACGTTTACTAGCTATGGGTCCACAGGTAAATCAAATTACCTCTCTAAGAGTCAATTTCTTCATTTTCAAATGGCAATAAATCACTAAATCTAGAAGGGATGGCAGCTAGGTGAAACAGCACATGCTATCTTTAAATTTCACTTTTAATTGTTACATAAATGGCTAAAGATTTCATACTTCATTTTCATAAATACATAATGGAAATTTCCTGTTGAGAGATTACCCTATAAACATGTGTGGTGAGTTAAAAGATATTTATAGGGTTATGATTATCCAAATAAGTTTTATTTTATCTCTCACTATCTGAATTAAACAATTTTAGAAAAAAAGGAGTTTTTTGTTTTGTATTTGTTTTAGGATATGAATGAGCCATCTAGCTTTGTCAATGGAACAACTACTAACATATGCCGAAATGACTCACTGAATTTTCCACCTTATTTTCCAGGTAAATATAAATTTGATATTATTACTGTGAAATTATAATGAGTAAAATGAACCATAAGTATCAGTGATATGAAGAAATAGGCTTGGGGGTCCTATTGAAGTCAAACAGCATTCATTTACTTTATTAGACCACAGAATCTCAAATATGGAAAATCATCTAGGACAGTGATAGTGAACTTTTTAGAGATGGAGCACCCACTCCACCTCCAGTCTGAGTTCCACACTGCCTGTCCCCCTCCACCCCCCATAGAGATGAAATGCCATACAGGCCCCATTCTCCCTTACCCAAGATGGGACAGAGGATATGCTCCCAATGTGCTGCTGGACAGAGGGGTGGGTGATGTGAGGTGTGAGGAATGTCTTCAGCAAGTGTAGAGAGGGGAAGGGAAGTGGTTCAAGTACTCTGCTCCCCTCCAGCTCTGCTACATGTTAGCTGCCCACCATATCCCCTGTGCACTCCCATTGGGCTGCTGGGCAGAGGGGTGAGGATGTAAAAAAATGTCATCAGGCAAAGTGGAGAAGGGGAAGGGAGCAGCCCTGCCCAAGAATTTCTGCTTTTCTAGTAGCAAACTCTGGGGGTGGGGAGGGTGGCTGTATCCACAGACAATGCTCTACATGCTATCTTTGGCACCTGTGCCACCACTTATCTAGGATCTATTTCTCCCCTTTTCTCGATAAATAGCCTCTTTCCGAAGAACTCAAGAGAAGGGGCTTTATATCCTTTTTAACTTTCAGATAGCCCTGATTCTTAGGAATATAGTTGTTTATACAACTTTGATTCTTGGCAGAACAAGTAGAAACCAATCTTTCCACAGGACAACCATCTACATACTTGAAGAAAGCTTTTCATTTCCCCTAAAATTTTTCATCTTTTCATTTTCAGTTTTCTTCCTTCCAGATTAGAGCTTTCAATATGTATACTCCACTGTTTACTATACATATTTTAAGGGGAAATGCCTCATAAGAGCAGCTTTAGTTAAACACTTTTTGATAAAAAATATATGTTTATTTTCACTAGGATTTAAAGAAGGATGATTAATGCATTGGAGACTGTCATTGATATTGGCAAGGGGAAAAGTGATGCTTAGACTTCCTCTACTATGCAGCTGCTTTTTAATACCCTTTTCTTCATTTATTTCATCCTTTGAGCCCCCTTAGGTTAAATGTATATACTAATTAATTGTGTTAAATTTCAAAGAGTTGTCTAACCAAGATAAAAGTCATTTTCAACACTGTTAAAGGCTTTGAATCAAAGAACAGTAACCTAGGTTACAATATCTACCTGTTCCTCTAATTTATAGATATTAAATTAAAAACTTGATTTTTGGGAGCCTCTTTTATAAATACTTTAGACCTAAACATGCATATTGAATAATTGTAGTTACCAGAATAAGTTTGTGCAAGTACCTTTAATTGATTTGTAAAACAATTCATCTTCCATGTACTACAATTCATAAATATATATTTCAGGGTATTTTGGAATTGTAGTGTAAGCTAAATTTATTTAGCTGCCTGTTAACCCTAGTGAGCACATATAAAGTGTATTAAAAAACTTGGAATATATTATTTAAAGGAGTGGTTTAGAATTTTGGCAAAATATGCAAATAAACCACAATGGAAAGATGCAACAGAATAATTTTAAAGTTTCATACTGATTATTTTTTCTGATAAATTAGTGATTTTTCTTTTTAATTGCTCATCCTTAGCACTGACAAAAAGAGGAGAGGGATTGCATTTCAGAACACTGTGCATGGAAACTGAACAGATTCTGAGTGATGGGACTTCAGTACTACATTATGATGTCCACAACTTGTATGGATGGTCCCAGGTGAAACCAACTTATGAGTAAGCCATTTTTTTTACTATTAATCCTACAAAATTATTTAATGCTTTGACTTCTTAAAATATTTTTATTGCTCATTAATATATGCCAGAAGAAGATAACTTCTCTGAATTGGGCACAAATGAAGAAATTGAAACTGCCAGAGGCATCATGTTTTCCTAAAGTCATATAAGTTGCAAGTGGCAAAGACATCATTTGAACTTGGGCAAACTGACTCCATATCTAGCTTATTTTTTCTAATATAGTATTTCTGGAAGCTCTGAGGTACTGTGGATAGAGTTCTACATGGTCCAGGAATACATGAGTTGAAATCTAGCCTCAGATACATACTAGCTTTATGACTGTTGGCCAGTGATTGTATAAGAACAAAGTAAAAAAAAAAGCAAAACACACACCCTGATGTCAAAGAACTTCCATTCTGTTGGGTGTGCTACAATCTGCAAACAAATAACTAAATACGCAATTTTCTGAGGAATGAAAAAATATTATTAATGCAATTTTATGTCAGTAGAGATAGCTTTAAGGGTTATATTTCAAAATAAGGGAAAGCAAATGAGCTACGAATTCTTTTTTTGTCATATTCCTTCCCAACTTTAATAATCTGCAAGTGTTTGGTTTATAAAATTTCTTAATTCCAAAATATATTCAATGATAAATAAATGAATAAATTATTTTCCTACATCCTATTTAAGTAGTTATGGTAATGTTATTATCTACAAATATCCAAAAACTACAAGTAAGCAAAGGTAATATTGATAATCATTTAGTTCTGATGATTGAAATGTGATGGAACTGGCACTGTAGGATTTAGTCATGGTTCATTCCCCCAGAGTGTAATAATATATTTACAATTAGTTTGAAGAAAGTATTTCATACTAGAGTTAATGTCTTCATAATTTTGATGGCAAATTAAATGTTTCCAGTGTTTTAAACATATACTTAATTTCTTTAACTGCTTCATTTCCATGACTACATTAGTGCCTTACAAAAAACAACAGGCAAAAGAGGAATTGTTATCTCTCGTTCCACATACCCTACTGGTGGACGATGGGGAGGACACTGGCTTGGTGACAACTATGCAAACTGGGACAATTTGGACAAATCCATCATTGGTATGTAATAATTATCTCTATCATAATCCATTTATATTTGTTCGATCATGGTCAAGTTTTCTGATTTTTTAAACCCTTTACCTTCTGTCTTAGAATTGATAACTAAGTATTGTTTCCAGGGATGAAGAGCAGTAAAGGCTAGGCAATGGGGTCAAGTGATTTGCCCAGAGTCACAGAGCTAGGAAGTGCCTGAGGTTAAATTTGAGCCCAGGACCTCTTTTTCTAGACATGCCAACACTTCTATTTTTTCTTTAAAAATAACTAGAGACTTTTTCAAATGCTTTGTTGAAATCAAGATTCCCTATTTAGAGCATTCCCCTATCAATCAAGGTAGCACAAATTTCAATACTTCAAAGATATGTGATTTCATTTGAGAGTACTTCTCTCATAGACTCTGAACACAACCATTACATGATTTAGTTTATTGCATTTTGTGATGGACTATGGTTAAAGAATTCATTAACTCATGGCAATCGATAAGATGGACAATTATTTGTTCTTTCATTCTTTTTTCTTTTGAGAATGAGTCTCCAAAGTCACTTAACTGAAATTGCAAAGGCCATTGATGTGTAGTCACATTGCTGATCTACATAGCAGCTTTGACTTGTTCTGTTTATGAGCTACATCTGTTCACCCCACATTATACAGCCTGGTCTTCCCCATCCCTATTCCTCAATGTTTACTGTCTTGGTAATAGATTTAGTGCAGATGCCTGATGGATTTTAGCCCTCTTGAAGCTCTGAACTACTGAACTCAAATGATCTGTCAGCTTCAGCCTTCTCTGTAGCAGATATTATAGACATCTATTACTATGCTTGGCAGGTGATGGTTATTTCTAGATTTATGTTGGCTTATATTTGAATAACATCTTCAGTTCATCACAGAATCTTTTCTTGAATTCTAATTTCAAAGTACCTGGCAAAATTTTGGGTCCATATGCTTCATAACTTGTGCATTTCAGAAGCCACCCTCATAATAATACATGAAGGACTGGTCTAGTTAAAAAAAGGAAGAAAGCCAGAAATAAAGGCTGAAAAAAAAGGAAGAGAATTAAGTTAAAAAGAAAGGAAGGAAGGAAGGAAGGAAGGAAGGAAGGAAGGAAGGAAGGAAGGAAGGAAGAAGAGAGGGAAGGGGGAATGGAGAGAAGGAAGAGCAGGAATGGAAAAAAAGGAAGAGAAAAAGGAAATAAGAGAAAAG
>NC_058132.1:664155201-664332722 GCF_016433145.1 Gracilinanus agilis | reverse complement strand
AAAAGAACAAAAAGAAAGAAGAAAAAAGGAAGTAAGGCAAAAGGAAAAGATGAAAACTAGAAAGGAAGGAGAAAGTAGAAGTAAGGGAGGAAGGAACAATGAAATATTACTAACTGTAAGCTAGAATATTTATAATGAAAGGGGTATTCTTCATAGGGATCTCTGCTAACAAATATATCAATTTTTAGTTAAAATTTCAATGCATGTAATTTCTGAATGCGCATATAAAATGTTATAATAATTATTGTACTGACAGTTATAGAGTATTGCTTTCATACATATTGCTGCTAAATTAGAATCAGATATACTTATTTTAAACTCTTATGATATACAAAACCTTATAATGTACAAATATGTGGTGCTTTTAGCAGGATTATGTAGAAGGAAAGGGTTATAGGACTCTATATTGGAGAAAAATAAGAAATGTGATTGGAAGTTAGAACAGTACTCCATTCAGTCTATTACTTTATCCTTGAAAAGAACATCCAGGGAAACTTCTTTCTTGGAAGAACATAGAAACCATCTCCTATTGTCAATGTCCCAGTAATAAGCCATTACAGATCTGTCAGCCAGGCTTTTTCAAATCCTATTTTAAGATTGCCTATATTGGCCATCTATAAGATTTTGGATGAACAATAGCATTGCATTTATTAGTCGAAGAAGAGGTCAAGACTAGAGTTATGTTTGGCATTAGAATTCCTACTACATAGCTCCCCTTAGGCTAGATAGAGGAATAGATTGAATTTTCTTCTTATAAATCATTAATTGTGATGAAATGTAATAGATTAAAGAAAAAAGAAAAAACATCCTATAGAATTACTGTGCTACATAAGAAGCATTAGTAAGACTGGTCTGTATACAGAAAATCTGAATAATAAAATATTTAAAGGAAATGATATGTTTTTAATTTTCAGATATGTTAAATAATTAAATTAATGGCAAATAATATATTGCCTAATGTTGGTTGAACATTACTCATTGGATTTTAGGTGTATGATGAAAGAGACTCTAAAAAAGAATCTGGTTCTCCCCTCACCACTCGATTTGCAGATAAAAAAACTGAGATCTACAAAGTTTAAATGACTTCCCCAAGGTCTTGCTGGATAAAGCAAAAGAAATACGATTCTGACTCAGTCTTCATGTTGTCTCAGTCAGCAAGTATTTATTATGTACTACTAACCAGGATCTGGAGATAAAAGGATAAAAATTACACAACCTACTTGGTGTTGTCAGAAAAAAACTCCAAGATACATACTAGATATTTAACTAAGTGCCTACTAAATAGTTATTTATTTATATTTTCTTATTTGTCATATGAACAAGCTTTTCTATAAGTACTGCTCTTTTCTTCATAGTTCTGTCTCTTGTTTTGTTTCTGTAATCCTCTTTATTTCTGTCTCTGAATTCTTTGTATCTCTGTGTTGTCTTTCTCCCTCTCTCCCTGCCATGTCCTCCTTCTAATTTTCTTCTCTCTTTTATCAAGTAAACTTCTGTGACTATCCCCTCAATTTTCAAATATTTTTCAAATAAATTGTGTCAAATCAAGAAGAGTTTACACTCATCCTTATAGTATTCTGTCATGTTTGGGGAACTAGTCAACTTTTTTGTTAATATCACATAGTGAAAAAATGTTTTAGTTACCATTTTTCCTATTGACTGATGGAAGAATGAGGCAATATTTAAAGAATTCTTGAACAAGAGATCTGCAAAATTGATCCATTCAATTTCAATGAAATGATCATTGCTCTTACTAAAATCATTCAAATAGTTGCAAAAAAAACCTCCTGTTACAAATGTGAGTTCCACATGTAAATAATGCAGAAAAATCCTCTTCATTTTCAAAGAGAATAGCTTCAAAAATATACCTTTGTTTTTCCTCTAAAAGCAGCGTGTATAGAGTTGACATACATTCTAATGTCCCATTAGGTCACCTTGAAACCAGTTCTTTATTTTTCTTATTATTGACTCTCACAAGATAGATATCATTTTCATGGATATTTAAATACTATAGGCAAAGTGTACTCTTCTGTAAAGGAAATAATGTTGATTGAATTATACATTTAATAGAATTGAAATCATATAACGGTGGATATATTTATAAATAGAATGGCACAGAAGACATTTCTAACACTAATTGCAGCATCCCTTCTAACCATTTCCTCATAAATTGGAAATCATAATGAATTAGCAAGCATTTGTTTAGTGCCGGCTATATGACTACTGTATGCTATACACCAAGGGTCGGCAACGTATGGCTCTCAAGCCATATCTGGCTCCACCTCCCAACCAGCCAGTTGGGGCAGGGTCCCAGGATGTGCCCCAGGGGGCCCTTCAGTCCTCACCCCATATTTCAGCACTTTCCGCCTCTATCCTCCTCCTTCCGCAGGTGTTTATGGCTCTCACGGCCAAAAAGGTTGCCGACCATTGCTATACACTATAGTGCTTATAATACCTATCTCATAGGGGTTTTGTGAGACTCGAATGGAGCAATACAAGGTATTCCAAAAGCTACTATACTACTAATACTTCTACTTCTTCTGCTATAACTATTATTATTGTTGTGTTGAAAATAGCCTGGAAAAGTAAAGCAATTTTGAAATGGCCAAAAATTCATCACTTATTAAAATGATTTTCCATCTGTTTTAGGTATGATGGAGTTCAGCCTCTTTGGGATCTCATATGTAAGCATCATTATTTAGCTCCTAGTTCTGTCTTAGCACTATTTTTTTTAATAAACTGAATTGATATTGAATTTAAAATGGTAATGTGTTACAGACTGGTGCAGACATCTGTGGCTTCTTCAACAATTCCGAATATGAGTTGTGTACTCGATGGATGCAACTTGGATCATTTTATCCATTTTCTAGAAATCATAACATCGCAAAGACTATAGTATGTATTCAGTGCATTCATATTTCCCTGACTCAGATATTTGGAGGAATAGTTAATTCCATCTGGCTTCCTTAATTGGGTCTGTAAAAATTCTTCTTTAGGGAAAATTGCTTTAGCCAAGAACACTTGGTAGCAAATGAATAGCAGGGATAATCTCTTAAATGGCTGATTGAATGAATGACTATATAGAAAACTTTTTGACTTTACAAAAAAGGTTTATTCATAATCCATAAATGATATTGCTGTGAACTGATTCAGAATGAGGCGAGCTTATTTACTGTACATCTATAACAACAGTCACTTGTATAGGGACAGTTAGGTAGCACACTAGGTAGAGTGCCAGGCCTGGTAACCCCTGTGTTCAAGTTTAGCCTCAGATGCTTTTAACTGCCCATCTCTGGGCAAGTTACTTAACCCCCTTTGCCTACCCCTTAACCCTCTTCTGTCGTAAAATTGATGCTAAGAAGGCAAGGGTTAAAAAATGTCAATAATATAAGTCATTGAGAGGAGTTTGGTACTTGACTCTAGCCCTCCAGAAGGAGGGGAAGTCAAGGGAGGTGATGTCTGTAAAAGGTCGAGTTAGTAGCAGTTAGGAGATTAGCGGTGATGATCATAATTTGGAAAGGGCATCTTGTTTTATGAATTTGAAAATAAAAACAGGTCATGTAGCTCATACAGTGTTGTGTCCTTAATCTTTCTAAGCTTCATTTTCCTTAATGGAAAAATGAAGAAGTTGGATTAGATAGATGCTAAGGCCTTTCCTAGTTCTAAACTGTAAGGTCCTTCCTAGTTCTAAACTGATGAACCTTGTGAGGTATAGCATGGGAAGAGTATTAACCTCATTTTCTAGATGAGGAATCAGAGGTTCATAGAGGTGCCCTGATTTTTACAGAGTTGTATGGCAATTAGGCCTTGCAGGTGCTATGATCCCAGTTATGTCTTCCTACTGAAATCCTAGTTGTCCAGCTTCATTAACATATGTCTTTAGGAATCCATAATTAAAGGTAAAAAACTCCAGTCTCTGAAATGAGAAAGGAAAGCTAAGCCTATCAAAATGACTATACTTTTCTTTTATTGATCATTTTCTTCTTTTCCACAAGAAAAGACATTTCGTGTTTTGGCCCTAGTGCTAATACTCGTGGTTATATAGACTGAAAAAAATAAACCTGGTGAGAGGTTGTTTTCATTTGTTTTCCCCCAATGGAAATAAAGCGATGGTAGAAAAATTCATCATCAGTCAGACTCAAACTTCTTTTCCTAAGTATAGAGAACTATCTTTGGAAACCAGGATACAAAGTCAATGTTTCAAACAAAAAATCTATTAAAAAAAGAATATTTGAAAAATCTTAATGTTTGTTGAATCAGAAGGGTTTAGCCAACTTTGTGGAACAAAGCATAACTGAACATCCTTTAATAATTCTGAATGACTTACTCATCTCTGATGTTTGAGGTGGTAGGAGAAGATTGACTATCCTTGGGAATTCAGCATGCAATCAGGGATAAAATATTGGATCTTGAATCAGGAAACCTTGGTTTTAAAATCCTTGACCTTTCTGGGCCATTATTTGCTTATCTGTAAAATGAGAATAAAAATACTTGTACTTTCATCACAGAACTCTTGAAAATCTGAAATGTGATAATTTCTGATTGTTTTATATTACTTTTAAAAATCCAAGAAGCTTTCTAGGGATCTATACAAAGTCTAGCAATTCTTTTGCTCAGCTTCCCTGTTAATCTTTCTTTATTGATCTAAGATTAGAAAGAATAGACTAGTACAGAAGAATCAGACAAAGGAAAGAATGTTGAATTTAAAGTCAGACTGAGTACAAGTTCTAACACTCTCACCAGCTACCTAAGTTAGGTTCTGCAAGTTAATGAACCTCGTTGAGTTCTCATTTCCACTTCTTCCTCCTCCACCTCCATCTTCTCTTCCTGCTCTATATCCAGGTGCTCTTCCTCCTCTTCCTCCTCACATTAATAGTGATTATAACTAACATTTATATGGCACATTTTATGTTAGACACCATGCTAAATACTTTACAAACATTACCTCATTTGATCCTCACAACAACTCTGGGAGATGCTATTATTCTGCCAATTTTACAGTTGAGGAAAATGATGTAAATGGAGCTTTAAAAACTTATTGCCACATATCTACTAAATGTCTTCTCTTAGATTTGAAATCATGTCTTTTTGACTCCAGGACCATGTTCAGTGCACCACTTAGTTACCTTTTACACATGAGAAGGATGGACAAGATAGTTTTGATGTTCTTTCTACCTCTTAATCTGGGACGTTTATACTCTTCTTGATAAAAAGGAATCTTTTAATCAGATGATAGTAAACATATGAGGAAGTGTGGGTTGATATTGATATAGTAATACTAGTAACTAACACTTAGAGGCATCAAGAGGGTAAAATATTACTTGGAAAACCTTAAAGAAATACATGAGAAAGAAAGATGTGTAATGGATTTAGTAAGAGGTCCTAAGTTCAAATCTCAGCCCTCAGTTTCCTCATCTGCAAAATGAGGACATTGAATTACATTACTTTTAAGTCTAAAACCTCATAAAATTGAGGAATCAAATGAAGTCCTTGTCTGCATGTGGACACTGGCTATATGTCCTTATATTTTTCTTTAAATCCAAGTAGTTTTTATTTTTTCTTTTCCTTCCCTAAACTCGGGGCATATACCGCCCCCATTTAAAATGATTTATATTAATTATGGAAATATTACCTTTATGCCTAATATCCCAATGACAATGAGCCATATTCTAAATCTAAAATTATAAGTGGAATTGGAGGAATGATGGAAAATTCAGCAGAGTCACGTTTGCATTTGGATTTGCATATATTATCTGTGGATCAATCTATCTCTCTATCGTTTATTTAAGCTCAACAAACAGGGTAAAGTGCCTTCTGTGTGTCTGGCTTGATCATAGGCATTAGGAATCCAAAGAAAAACAAATAAGCTTTTTGAAGTCAAATTTCTTGCCCTCAAGAAACACACAATCTCTATTTTATGTGAATATCGTTGGAGGTGTGGAGCAATATTGTGTTTATATATGTGCATTTTAATTTTTTCAGAGACAAGATCCTGTTGCTTGGAATGAAACTTTTGCAAACATGTCTAGGGATGTTCTTAATATCAGATACACTCTTCTGCCTCATTTCTACACACTAATGCACGAGATCCATGCTAATGGTGGCACAGTAATCCGTCCTCTTCTACATGAGTAAGTATAAATGAAGCATGGCATACTGCTATGCAGATTTTATTTTAATTATTTAATTTCTTTACATGTCCCAAAGTCCTCAATTTTGCTCTTTGAGTTTTTTTATTCTTTGAAAAATAAAATTTTTGGAATACATGAAATATATATTAAATAAAATTCCATTCAATGGTCTTTTATTTTTCACCTTGGAGTGCCCAAGCATTATGATAGGCTTTGAAATACAAAGTAAGGGGGGGAAATTCATTTCTGGACCTCAAAGATTTGACATTCTTTTTCTGGATCTTCACCTCTGCTTTAGACAACATAATCAGACTAAAAGGAGAGATTCCATTCATGGAGCAAATGTGTCTTTTCATACAGCTTCATATTGTATGTTAGAATAGATTTTTGGGTAGACTTTTCAGTTATTGAGTTTTGCATTCAGGGGAATTGATAATTTTTTAAATATTCTTGCGGTCAGGGACCACGCTGTTTATTTGTGTGTTGTGTGTGTGTGTGTGTGTTTTGTTTTTGTTTTTGTTTTTAGGTTTTCTCTATTTTTTTAATTAAATTAGCATTTTCATATCATCTGGCACAGTGGTCATAAAAAAAATTCTTGTTTTTTTTTTTTTTTTTAAACTGCAAAGGGGTTGTCTGGGTCTTAGTTTTGCTAGATTTAATTTTAGTTTTAAAATTAAGAATCACTCTAAATAAAGTCAATAAACATGAAGCACTTGCTAAATAGAAGATAGTACTCTGAGTGCTAGATATATGGAGAGTGGAAAAAATAGTTCCTGCTTTCCCGGAGCTCAGAGTCTAATGGGAGAGACAACATGGAAATAACTATGTACAAACAAAATATAGACATGCCCAATTTGAAATAATTGCAGATAGAGGCCACTGACATAAAGGAAGGGTCAGAAAAGGCTTTGTTTAGGAGGTAGAATTTTAACTGAGCCATGAAGAAAGTAACTGAAGACTGGGGGGCAGAGATGGGTGAACATTCCAGGCATGGAAGCTAGCTAGGGGAAAGGCAGAGTCAGGAGAGGAGTATGTTTGAGGAAAAGCAAGGAAACCAGTCTCACTTCATCAAAAAGTATAGCAAGTAAGTTGCAAGAAGACTGGGAACATGGGAAGTTGATAGGATACAAAGGGCTTGAAAAGTCAAACAGATGTTTTCTTTTGTTTTGGTTTTGATCCTGGACATAATAGGGATCCACTGATGTCTGTTGAATTGGGGTCAGAGTAATGGGGTCAGACTTTCACTTTGGGAAGATAATTTTAACAACTAAAAGGAGAACAGGCTGGAATTGGGAGCGTTGAGGCAGAGCAACTTACCATCAGGCTATTGAAATAGTCCAAGCATGAAATGATCAAGGCCTGGGATGAGAGAGTGATTGTGTCAAAAGATAGAAAAGAGTTAACATGAGAGATACTACAAAGATAAAATTGACAGGGCTTGGCAACAGATGGATAGAGGGTGAGGGGAATGACAGAGTGTGAGGAGTCAAGGATGACACCTAGATTGCAACTCTGAGGGACTGAGATGATGGTAGTTCCCTTAGAAATAATGGTGGGAATGAGGAAGAGGGGAGGATTTGAGGGGGAAGATAATGTCTTCAGTTTTAGACATACTGAGATTATAATGTCTTATAGCATCATTAGTTTGAAATATTCAATAGGCTCCTGGAGTGATGAGACTGTAAGTTAGAAGAGAGGTTAGAGCCTGATGAATAGATCTGAGAATCATCTTCTTAGAGATGGTAATTGAGTCAATGGAAGCATGAAGAGAAATAGTATTGAGGGATGGAAAAGGAGAACTCAGGAGAGAACTTTGAGAGATATTCAGTTACTAGATGTAGCCTGAAAAAAAAAAAAAAGATCTCTCAAGGAGACTGAGAACAGATGAAGAACCAAAGGAGAATGCTGTCATGGAAACCTAGAAAGAGTATCAAGGATAAGAGGAGATCATAGATCAGCGAAGTAAGGAAAGATGAGGATTGAGAAAAGACCTTCAATTTGCTATTTAAGAAATTATTTGTATCTTTAGAGGGGGCACTGTTATTACAGTGATGAAGTTGGAAGCCAGATTGCAGAGTTAAGAGTAGAGTAAAAGGAAAGGAAATGATGGAATCGGTTATAGTCAGTCCTTTAATGATTTTAGCCAAAAGAGAGTGGAGAGATAGAAGATGATAGCAGCTGGATATGTGTGGATAAAATGATCATTTTTTGAGGATGGAGGAGACACTGACAGGCTGGGATCAGTTTGGAAGCAGATAGTAGAAGAGGAGAGAATGAGGATAATAGTGTGAGCAATCTGCTAAAAAAGATGAGATTGAATGGACTAACTTGGGAAAGCGGAAAAAGTATCCTTGTCAAGGGGAAGGTAATATAATTTATTTTTTTATGTTCTTACCTACTTCTCTTGAAAAATGAAAAAGAAGAAAACCCTTGCAACAAACTGAA
Source organism: Gracilinanus agilis (assembly GCF_016433145.1). NCBI lineage: Eukaryota > Metazoa > Chordata > Mammalia > Didelphimorphia > Didelphidae > Gracilinanus > Gracilinanus agilis. The sequence goes on along the minus strand of NC_058132.1, from coordinate 664,324,149 downwards.
GATGATGTTCTGATTTGTTCATTTCCCTATTTGATTTTAATGGTGAAATGAAAAGAGTTTACAGACTAGTTGACAGCTCTGACAAAATATCATTTTTAAAGGCAGTCCATGATTGGTAGGTGAAAAACCTATTATTTAATTCTATACCTGATTATTATCCACAATTATCCACAATTCTGTAAAAAAAAACACACACAAAAATTGATCTTTTTTTGGTAAAAACTAAAAAAAAAAATCTTTATTCCTAGAAGTGTGACGTCTTTTTTTGAGTATTAAGTACTGTGTCATTAGCCTCTCTCCCCAACTTCTTTGTATTTTGGATATGTTTTATATTTACTTATGCATGTCCAGATTGTTTCCTCCCAGGAAAATATATGTGTGATGAGGGCAGACAACTTCTCCATGCTTCAGTTTTCTAATTTGTGAAATTGAGACAATGAAATCAACATCATTTGCTTCTTGGATATTATAAGTATCAATAACAATAATCTACATTTCAAAATTGCATTATGGTAAAGAACTTTGCCCAAAACAATAATCTGAAGAAAGCAATTCATTTAATACTAAATATTACATATTTACTGATGAAACTGAAGTTTAAAGAAAAGAAACTTTGAAGTAAAAAAATTGTAGTTTATGACTATATAAAATTGTAAACATTTTTGATAGAAATAATACAGCAAGAAGTATTCTAAAGAATATTGAACAACTTACTCCCCAAACTTTTGTGAGGATCAAAGATGATATAGAATAATTTCCATACCTGAAAGAATCATATAAATGTTAGCTTCTATAATCATCATCATCGTCATTTTTTTAAAGACATATGCCATGATGCTATTATTAACGAAAGTAACATAGCACTTTAAAAATTATAATACTTGTAATTATCTTATTTTGGGAGTCACAGAAACCATCTACATTGTTCACAGTCTTCTTTCAAACTGTATTGACTGTCTCAGTTGTTTTTGATTGGATAACAAAGTTTTCTGCATTTGGGCAGGCAGGCAGTCCACAAGTAAATATTCCTTACTATATGCCAGGCCCTACACTAATAGCTGGGGATATAGAGTGAAGCAAAAATAGGACTTGATCTCATGGAACTCATAGGTTAAAGGGGAACATGTAAGCAGCTAGGTAGGAAAGACAAATCAGAGGTGATCTCAGAGAAAAGCCACTAGCATTCAAAAGGATCAGAAAAGACTTTTTTGTAGATGAGATTTGGGGCTAAAACTTCAAGAAAACTAAGAAATCAATGGTGTGGATAACAAGATAAAAATTTGCAAATAATTGGATATAGGATATGAAAGAGAATGATGTCAATGATGTAAGCATGGGTGACTGAAAGGATAGTGGTGTCCCTAACAAGAATAGCAAAATTTAAAAACAAAAAAATATATAGTAATAGAAGTAAAGAGGAGATAAAGTTTTAGAGAAAGATAGTAAGCTCAGTTTTGGAAATGTTGCATTTAAAATGTCAATAGGTTATCAAATTTGAGGTATCCATTAGGTAGTTGGAGATGTAAGGCTGGAAATCAGAAGAAAAGTTAACTTCAAATAAAAAGATTAAAAAATATTATTTCTATGGGACTATGAGATCAGCAAGATAAATAATATAGAGAAGTAAGGGAATATGGCCCAGAATCAAATCTTGAGGGCATCTGCAGTTAGCAGTGATGGGCAAACTTTTAAAAGAGGGGGCCAAAGGAAAGGAAATGCTCATCTGTCAGACTGTTTCTAAGGCAACTCTTTTGAAGTTTCATTTTATTGTATCCTACTCATTGTATTCATCAGATTAGGAATAATGTTGCACCGCTGGATAGAACATTTCAGGGGGGCCACATCTGGCCCGCAGGGGCATAGTTTGCCCATCACTGACCTAGAGGAAACAGAGGACCGGTCAGAGAGGGGAATCATGAAAGTGCAGAATCACAAATTAGATTTGGTAATTAAGAGATCATTGTCAAGGGGCAGCTAAATGACTCAGTGGATTGAGAGCCAGGCCCAATGATGGAAGGTCCTGAGTTCAAATTTGACCTCAGATTCTTCCTACTTGGGCAAGTCATGTAGGTCCTAAACCCTTACTGCTCTTTTCCTATGGAACCAATACACAGCATTGATTCTAAGATTCTAAGGCAAGGGTTTTGAAAAAAGAAAAATAGTTCATTGTCAACTTTGGAGGAAGCAGCAATGAAATGATGAACTCATGAAGACCACTAAAAATAGCATTATTTTGGATGATTTTAGACAATTTTCATTTTAAATTACATTCATACTGGTTATTGTGTGCTTCTTTAATTTGTGTTTGTGTGTGTGTATGCACATAAAATGGTCTATGAGCTGTCAAAACAGTATATTGTTTCTTTCAACTATAATTTTTATGCATTTTCTTAATATATTGTAATCATAAGTATACCAATTGGCCATGTGTTTACACTTTCAAGGTTCTTTGATGATAAGGAAACCTGGTACATCTTCAAACAATTTCTTTGGGGCTCAGGCTTTATGGTCAGCCCTGTTATGGAACCGGTAAGCACAAACCATCACTTTTCACTTGATGCCCCTTTAAAACTGAATTATCGTGTTTGATGCTTATCTGTTTTTAACCTTTCAGGGTGTCACCTCTGTAAGGGCGTATGTGCCTGATGCCCGCTGGTTTGATTTCCACACGGTAAGAGATGAAGAATATACTTACTCCTTCAAAATCCCCCTTAGAAAGCTTACAGTATAGATGTATAAAAGGAAGATCCGAGGACAAATAAGCATAAAGCATCCATTTGGGCATGCATGCTGGGAACTAACTTAAGTAGATGAAAAAAAAAAAGCTAGTATGGCGATGGTGGTCCTCTTTATTTTTTAATTTAGCTTTGTTTTCATAAGGAAACATTAAGAGTATACCTAGATCACATTATCTTAGATCCTTTAAATGAAGATAAATAATAATCCCAAAAGGGAAGAAAACCTTCCACAATCACATTATGGTGCCAGAGACAATGTTAATGGCTTCAAAATACTCATTTTTTTCTGTATGTGAAATCCGTGAGTCTAAGTATAAAGCAAAATCATAATGACATTTATCCTTTAATGATATACAGAACACTCTACTAGGTCCTAGAAGATACTAAGTTGAGATTAGTATGTTACAAAGCTCAAAATGCCATATTAATTTTAATTACTGTTCCCATTACTTAATTGTATCTTGAACGTTGTCTTCAAGTAGCTTAGAAGATGCTAGATTACTTTATTTCCACAGTCAAAAATTGCAGTGTTTATTTTAAACCTTCAAATGTTCTTTGAAGATGTGCTCATTTTAGGTTTTCATATAGTTCATATATTTTTGTATAAAATACTTTATTCATGTGTGTAGGTTACTGAGAATATCCTCAATGGTCCCAGTTCTTCCTACTATTTTACTACAATCTCTTCTTTCTAGGGGCTTGATATTGGAGTTAGGAAGACATATCACAACTTTGATGCTCCTTTAGATAAAATCAACCTCCACGTCCGGGGTGGTCACATCCTTCCCTGTCAGGAGCCTGCCCAGAATACCTTTCACAGGTAAGAAAAATGAAATGAGGAATGATGAATTGGAAATCTGTGATGGTCAGTGGTTGAATGTCTCCACCATTTAAAACAAGTATCATTTTCATTTTAGAATATATATGAAATTCTTTATGCACTCAAATTGTACAGGAATATACACTGAGTTTCTTGTGAACTCTACCTACCAGGCTGAAGGGTCTCCACTTCACTCTTCCTATTATCATTGCCTTTGACATTCTCTAAATTATTGTTTCCTACCCTTTAACATTCCTCAATCACTCTCTCCACTTTTCTGGGTCTTTTCTTTGTAACCAATTCTCATCTCCATGCTACCATCTACTGCCAAATGATTCAGACAACTTCTATCAGCCAAGAAAAAAAATCCCTAATTCCATAACTTCATAAAATCCAGAACAATCACCTATTTCATTCAATTCTGCATCTGGAAAGGGGGCGGTAGGCCAAAAAAGTTTGGTAACCACTGTGTTAGAGGAACACCATGCAAGTCAGTTTATCCTAGCTAGATTGGAGAATGTATGGAGAGAAGAAATGTATGAAAAATTGGAAAGGTAGGAAGGGGCTTGGATGTGATGGACTTTAAAAACCAAACAGATAATGTTATATTTAATCTTAGAGACAACAGGGAGCCACTGGAGTTTATTGAGTGGGAGGAGGTAATTTGATCAGACCTACAAAAGAAAATCAATTTGGCAGCTAGGTGGAGGAAGATTTGGATTGAGGAGACCTAATGGAAGGCTATTGCAGTATTCCAAATGACCCATGAAGAGGACCTACACCAAGGCCCTCTGATGTTGTCTGTATGAGAAGAAAGAATATAAAAGGTGGAAAGTATGTGGTTTTGGGGTCTATGTCCTACTTAATTACTCTCTCTTGTATCTTGGTCCAATATCTCATTAATATAGTGTTCTCTATCCCTTAAGTACATTTGTCTATTATTGAAACATAAACAACTATTTTTTATATTAGACTTTTATAATAGTACATGTGGTAGGAAAGGCATATATGGAAACCAAATTTAATCTTGCTTTGATAACTGAATCTATCATTTATATTTAACTTTTAAAAATATACTGTTTCATGATGTGATATTAATCCTGGAGTCTCAAAATCATGCTAGTATACTGGGAAGGCTATAGGCATGGTCTAAGTAAATAGTCACTTAAAAAGGACCACAATAATTAACTATGGAGAGATTCACTAGCAGTAGGCTGGGTACGTATTGACATAATTTTGACTGTGACAACTCATAAAACAAAGAACGATACCAAATGCTACTCAGTCCTCTGTGACAAATTCCTTCTATGTATGCAGGAATGATAGTTGAGAAGTAGAAAAAGGGTAAAATGTATGAAGAATCATTTTATAAAAATGTCTAAATTATGGAAAGAAATGGATAAGAATTGGGCAGAAAAGGCGGCCCTGGATAGAGTATAATATATGATAGGAAGGAACTGTCCATATCAGTGAGGTCATATATCTAGTGGAATTCCAACATTTGCTTCTAGATCAGGAGTTTATAACCTGGAATCCTCTTCTTTCTCTGTTCAAATATCTGACCTCCCTTAAATCTCAGCTAAAATATCACTTCCACAGGAATCCTTCATCAGCCCCTCTTAATTTGAGTGCCTTTTTAGTTAATTATTTTCTATTCATCCAGGATATAGCTACCCTTGTTTGTTTTTCTTCATGTTGTCTTGCCTGCTAGATTGTAAGCTCATGAGGGAAGGGATTGTCTTTTGTCTCTTTTTTCTCCCCAGTGCTTAGCACAGTGCCGACCACATAGTAATTGGTGTTTGATAAATCTTTATTGAGGGATCAATTGAAATACAATTTTATATATATGATATGTAAACATATATAAAATTTTATTCTGATATAATGATTTTCCTGTGTAACTTTATGTTCCTTATGCATTTTAATATTAACTTTTTGCAATTAAAAATATTTTGAGAACTCTATGAGCTTTACCAGACTCCCAAAGGATTAGATAATTCCATAACATCCTCTCCCCAAAATAAAATAAAATAAAACTCTTAATAAACTCTATTCAAGATAAGAGGCAGCATTGGGTAATTGATGGAATGTTGGGCCAGAAATCAAGAAGACCTTGGTTACAGTTCTTGCTCTAACCTTTACTAGCTGAATGACTCTAGTCAAGTCCATTTAACTTTTTTGTTTTTCTGAAGAATATTCCCAGGGCTTTTCTGCTGACTCACAGATGTACTTCCATCTAGGGATCACGGTGACTTCAGGGAGTTTATCATCTTAAGTTTACAAAAATCATAAATCTTTTTAGTATGTTTCCAGGTCAATGTTAATTTAGACATAACCAAGAGTTCTAAAGACAAAATTAATAAGTATATCATTTTAGTACTTTTTCCCTTCCCCCAAATTTTCCTCCAACAAAACCAAACAACCCATGTAAAACCTTAAAAAATTTTCAAACATATCAGATCTATTTATTAAGATAATGACCAGAATCATTTTTAACATTACCATTTAGATATTGACCTCTGACACTTTTTCTTCCTACTTTCATGGTCACTAAAACAGCCATACCTTCCCATCTTCCACGCACATTTAATATCAGAACTAAAAGTAATAAGAAGATTTGGAAGAGAAGGATAGAATAAAGAGGGGATAAATGGGCAAAAGATGAAAATGAAGATATAATAAAGTCAACACTTAAGTTTTCCTTTGATCTATACAATATTTTAGTTTTAATTTGCTTGTATTTGTACCCAAAAGTCATTCTTCAAATTGGAGTCAAGTTTTATTAACTTTCTTCTTTCTAAAAATAAAATAATGATTTCTTCGATATGGGACTCAGGGAGAGAAGAGTTAAGCATTCCCAGTTTATATGTTTCATAGTCAGATTTTTATTTGCAAATTTATGAAATGATCATAATTGGTCATTCAGAAAGTATTTTTTTTCTTATAGTCGAAAAAATTTCATGGGACTCATTGTTGCTGCGGATGAAAACCAAATGGCACAAGGTTCATTGTTCTGGGATGATGGAGATAGCATTGGTGAGTCTGACTTTACTATGAAATAGTAACACATTGGTATTTCTGAAATTTCCAGAGTGCTATTGGCTCCCTTCCTCTTTTCTCAATCTTTTTCTTTTTAGCTTAGGTAGAAGTTCAACATGGCTACACTTTAGGTGGCAGCCTATAAGCATCTGTGCTACCTGGTCCACAAAGAGGCCATATCTTTAACTAACTTTGTGTGTGCTGGAGCAAGAGGATGTCACAAGGAAACCCTATTCATCCAGTCATAATGTAGAAAACGTGGTCCAGGGCATATAGATTCACACATGCAAATTGGATATATGTGACATGCACCAAGAGAACAATTTAGGATCTACCCTATGTTCTTTTTTTTTTTTTTTTTTTTTTCTAAACCCTTACCTTCCGTCTTGGAGTCAATACTGTGTATTGGCTCCAAGGCAGAAGAGTGGTAAGGATAGGCAATGGGGGCCAAGTGACTTGCCCAGGGTCACCCAGGTGGGAAGTGTCTGAGGTCAGATTTGAACCTAGGACCTCCCGTCTCTAGGCCTGGCTCTCAATCCACTGAGCTACCCAGCTGCCCCCTCTACCCTATGTTCTGATAAATATATATGCATGCTGTTTGGTAGGATCTGTTATCCAGATAAGATTTATTCTTTCATCCAGGTAGTATATAGCTCAAGTAATGATCTCCATCATTCTATTTCTTTTGCATATGCAAGAAAGATGTAAATCACTCCCAAAAAAGGAATAGCTGACATATAAACCACTTTAGAATTTGAAAAAAAAATGACAGGATGTTTTTTTCCTTCTTTGAACCTCACAACAACCTCATGTGATAGGTAATCCAGGTTTATTATCATCATTTTACAAATGAGCAAACTGGGTTATGAAAAACTATGCTTTCCCATAATCATACAGTGAGTAAGTGCCAGAGCTGACATTCACAGTTTTTGCCTAACTTCCAAGACCTTCAGCTCCTCTTCTATGCTATGCTAGAGAAGTATATTTATGTAAATTTTTAATTGCTTAAAATAATTCCTATGGAGGAGAAAAATATTTTGGCATTTTTCATGCATTTCTTTAAAATGTTTTGTTTCTTCTTTTAATAGATACTTATGAAAAAGGCGAATACCTCTTAGTACAGTTTAAATTAAATCAGGTAGGTATCACTTTAAGAGTCTTTTCAAATATCGTTTTCTTACTTTTGTCAAAAGAAATCTTAAATTTTCACAGCATTCTCTGATAGAAGATATATTTATTTTTCAAATTAATTGTATGTAACAATATGTAACAAGCTCCAAGAGTGAGTGAGCAAATGAATCATCACAAATAAAATAACAAAAAAGAGTCAAAGTTATGGATATGAAAAATCAATGTGTTAATTAGGCCAGCAAATAATTAATAAATTGATTATTGGTGATCTTTCTTGCTGATCAAAGAGGCCAATGGACCATCCTGGGTCAGTGTAAATCCAAGTCTTCTCTTCCAATCTCTCCTTCCAAATTACTACCTCTAACAAGAGAAAGACAACCCCTGATTGGTAGACATTTAATTAGGAGATGGGCTAAAAGCTCCAACTCCTCTATTATTTCTTCAGTGGGAAAGAGAGTCAGTTGATGAACTGAGGCATGTTCATAAAGATCTAGCCACCTGAAACAATGTAGGCAAGAAAGATCTCCTTCAAAACAGATTTCTCTGGCTCAGTTCCTCCTTTGTAAGCTAGGTCACATTAAACTCTAATGAAGAGAACAAGGGCACTTGAGTAACTCTGTAGCAGGGACCAGCTCAGGTTAGCTTCATTTACAGGGGAAATGGAAAAGCCCATCCCAGTCCTCGGAAGAGGCAGGGATGTGATGACATTCTTCATCTAAATTGGTATCTCTAAAATCTAGATGGAAAGATGGAAGTTCAGAAAAGGAAATATTATATTTTAATATCAATAATCAAATGATACAGCATTAATAGTAGTTTTCTGCTACATGCATCCCATCTTCTAGTATCATGTATGCTCTAGTGCATATAACAGGTTTTTGCACTATGGGTGCCCAACCCCTGGTAAAGTTATTATAACTGAAATATTGTCTTTCTTCTCTAACTTTTCAGACTACTCTGACAAGTACTGTCACACATAATGGGTATTCAAACCCTCAAGAACTGAGGCTTGGTTATATCAAAGTGTGGGGGAAAAGCCAGACTGCAGTTTCAAGTGTTGAACTCACATACAATGGCCAGACTCAAAGCGTCGCCTATAACACCAGTTCAAACAATGAGGTAAGAAGATCTCAATGAAGATCTCTATTATATATCAATTTTTTTAAACTGATTGTTTTTTACTCTCATTTCCTTAGAGAAGTCCATTTTAGTTGTCAGAAATGTTTTTTTTTCCTTTTTCATTATCTCCTTGGTCCTCTCTTATTGCTTCTCTACCCTTCCTTCCTATTACCTAACCTTCCTTTTCCTATTATTTTCTCCAACCAACGGTTTCTTGCTGAAAATACCCTCTAAGTAGGAAGAAATAACACTAGCATTGATTTGTCATCCATCCCTCTTTAAACAAATTTTCCTGGAACTAATGTGGACTCGTTAGCTTTTCTTTAAGTAAATGAAGATTATCATAGGGAAGAGGGATTAGAAATTTCTACTTATTCCCAAAGAATAGAACTGGAAGGAAAATATGCAAATGGCAGGGAGGAACATTTATGGTACCTGTAAGAGAAAACTTCCTTATAGAGCTCTCTCCTAACTGTAAGAAGATGCAAAAAGAAGGAAATAGATCAAGGTTCCTGGTTCTGGAATGATGAAGAAAGCATTAATAGCCTGCATATGCTCCCCAATAGAAAGTCAGTGTCTCATCTATTGCTATATATTATAAATTACTCCCTTTTCTACACTTTTCATTCCTGTGGGAAATTTTCAAACAATGGCTAGATCATGGCTTCAGAACCTGAGGGGACCTTCAACATCATTGAATTTAGGATCTTCATCTTATGGACATGCTATTTGTCCTACCAATGATCTTTGTGGCTTTAGGAAAATCTCTTCTTCCTGTTTTTTTTTTCCCTTTCTTTCTTTATCCATAACAAGAAAGGTTTAGACTAGATGATTATTAATGCTCCTTCCAGCCTTGAGAAATTATGCTTCATCAACATAGGGCATTTATATATTTTACTGGTATTCTTGATCATCATGACAAGCTAGAAATGTAAATTTCTGAATTAATATTAAACTCATATATTTTCTTTAACCCTTCTAGATATTAGAAATTCACCTTAGAGACAAACTTGTCCTTTTGGAGAACTACATAGAAATCTCTTGGAAGACATGAGGACCAAATACAAACTTCAGTTTTCAAAGGAAAGGACCAATCTACTCCAGATTCAATTAATGTGTCCAATTTTTCATCTTATCGTTGTGTTATTTTCTATAGAATATAATTAATATTTTAAATATATTTAAAGTAAATTAATTTGTGTGAACATGTCTATTTTTTATTATTCTAATTAAAACAGAAATCTAGAAGTCTATTTTGTGTTAGTTAGAAGGATTTCAGGGACACAGTAAGCTGATGTTTAATTCCTCTTTCAGAGTCTCCAGGATGATCACCAACTAATAATAAGACATATTAATTGAAATGAACCAGGTGAAAGTTAATGGACTGGGTGGCTCAGTGGACTGAGAGCCAGGCTCAGAGACAGGAGGTCCTGGGTTCAAATATGACCTCAGACATTTCCTAGCTTTGTGACCCTGGGCAAATCATTTAACCCCCATTGCCTAGCCCTTACCATTCTTCTGCCTTGGAACCAATACACAGTATTGATTTCAAGAGGAAAGTAATGTTTTTTTTTTGTTTGTTTGTTTGTTTAAGAAAGTTAAGGGAATGATTTTTAATTATCCTAAGTTATTCTGGAGTCCATCACGCATCTACTACACCAAGCTACTTCTCATATCTACATACACTTAGTATATATTATACATGAAGTTTTCAAGGCACTTTACAAATATTATATCATTTTACTTTCACAACAATTCTGAGAGGTAGATGCCAGTATTGTCCCCATTTCATAGAAGAGAAAATTAAGGCTGAAAGAAGTTTTGTCACTTGTCCAAAGTCACACAGTTAGTAAATGTCTGAGGTAGGATTTAAACTCAATAGTTTCACACTCCCAAGTCCTGCCTATTTTTAATCATACCACTTATCTGGCATTGATTTCTACTAGTTAAGTAAATGGGAGACACAAGAGTTCAAAGTCAGTTCCCTATCTATTGTAGAATAGGAAAACACCAAAATCTTGGTGATAGGTTAAAGTGTACATAAGTCTGAAAAGCATGAAACAGTCATCATCAAACCCAGTTGACCCAGAATATAATGATGTCCCTCTTTTCACTCAGAATTGTTTTGAAATAAATACATATTTCTATTTTGTGCCACACTGATACATACACAAATTGTTTCCCCTGGAATATATAAATTTCACCTTTGTATATCTAGAGCTTACCATAGGGCCTGGGACAAAGCAAGTCAAGTTGTTTATTGATCAGTTGCCTGATGGATAAGGAACTCAAGGCAGTGAACACAGAGAAGGTCCATTTCCTGCTAATTTAGGCCTGAAATGAGAATATAATGGAACATGTAGCCATCGCAGGAGGAAAAACAAAACTATTCAGAGGAGCAAAGAGATGTTCATTCATACATGATATAACTTTGATTCAGCTGAATAAAGCTCTCTTGTGCAAGTGTTAGGCATTCTGCTAGTCTAGAGTCAGAAACCTCTGAGAAGAGTTTTAGTCCTTCATGTCCTGCCTATTTTGTATGTACATTATCCGGAAAGGTACACCAATCAATGATTTAAGCCATAATACTACTCTAAACCCAATAAATATCTAGGACAATTTCAACTCCTTTTAAAGAAATACTAAACTAATTTTTGAAGGACTGGAGGATATTGTTATTTTTTGTTGTCATTTTTAGTTGTATCCAAATATTATTGGCTTAATTGAAATCTCAAAATAAAATTTCATCTTTAAGCTAGTAAAATGTCTTTTGCACATTTAGAGAAATATTTTTTAATTAATCACAAGAACCAATTAACAAAAATTCAATTTGCTTTCCCTCACGAATGCTTTTGCAAGTTGATGGTGGTGTCCTTACTAAACATCCATTAAAATCCAAGTCATTGCTCTGAACTGGAGTTATCTTTGGTCAGGAATTGTTAACTCTATTCAAGGATTCTAGTCCCATTACTTATATTCCTCTTTCAACCCTAATAGTTTCCAAATATTTTTCTAATTAAGTGAGTGTTTGATTCTTCAGATAAGGAAATGTATAGAGTGGTAAGAAGGGTAAGAAAACTGAAATTTATTAGATCCATTAAAATTATGTTTTTTTTTACCACCCTGTAGTAAGAATATTCAGCTATGAGTTGGGAAAATGAGACATGATAAAGTAAAAAGGTTCCTAAGAATTATGAGCTATTTACTGACTGAAGCAAATGAATAAATATCAATAAATGGATTTAAATCTTTAAAAGCCAATATATTTTCCAAGAAAGCTCTAAAGTCATCAAAATATTAGCAGTAATTAAAAAACAAGTTAAAAATCCAATAAATATTCCTAGAGTAATATGATTCTGGTGGTTTGAAAATGCAGAACCTGTTCTATGCCATTGTAAAGGGAGAAATAACAAGTTTGGAAACCATTGGATCATAAGAATTGAGAGCTGGAAGGGACAATTCTCTCTACACTCTACACTTATTTCATATGAGAAATAAAGCCTAGAGAAATTTATAGATTATACTCACTACAAGTTGCAAATAACAAATCTTAATATTCTAGGTAACTATAATAATTTAGAAATTAATAACTGGAAAGTATGACAATATTACTGACATTATGAAACAAACAAAAATAAATAGATATGCCCTTGTGTAGAACTTCTCCCATCAAACTATTTAGTTTTTTTGCCATGTTTGTACATAAAAAGAAGAAAAATGAAGAGTTGATAATGAGTTACATGGAACTTCTAGTATAACTAGATGTATAGTGGGATGTTTATCAGAAGCAGAAAAATCTGGGGAAAGACAGTGTTAGGGCAGAAGTTAATAAGTTCCACTTGAAATTTGATAATTTTGAAATTGTCTGTAACATATCCACTTGGGGCCATTGATTAGTGAGTTGTTGAAGGAGTGGGCTCAAGGGGAAGATTAGGGCAGTTAAATAGATTTCATGAGTCCTTTTCAGAGAGATGGTAACTGAATCTATGACTCTGGTGAAGATCACAAACAGGGAGAAAATAAAAGAAAGAAGGGAAGAGGTTCACAACTAAAGACTTGGGGAGTAGCAGCACTTATGAAGTGGGACAAGGATAAATTCAAACAAGAAGACTGTGATGGAGATCTCTGATTTCTATGGAAGAGAACCTGGAAAAACTAGTATCTCAAAATCAAAGAGAATTAAGACTTGTCAGGAGTAAGAATCAGTCAAAAGTGACCAAGCTCTGGGATGATCAAGATAGAGGAAGACTTAAAATGATACTTGATGCTCACAACAGTGCTATGAGTTAGATAGGGCTGGTATTATTCTCTCAATTTTGTAGATGAGAAAGCTGAGATGAATTGACTCAGCTAGTAATAAGATAAAAACTTAAACCTAGGGTCTTCTGAATTTTTCCACCATAACATTCTGCTTCCCTTAAATTCCTTTAAAAGAAAGTACAACATCTGTAAATGGACATGTAAGAACTGCAATGCTATTCCATTACTTTATTGAACTTTTTTAGACTTAGATTAGACTTTAATCATTAGAGTATCAGATGTCAAAATATTAGTGATACAGCATATATTGTATTTGGAGAAAGTCTATATAAAAGGAAAAAAAATGGTTATATGATTCAGGATTAAGTGCCAAGAGGGTATTAAGCTGCCTTCATTTGGTCTTAAGGAAAGAAAACTAAATTGGAAATAATGGGCCTTTAAATTATATGGATGAACTATTGCATCAGTTACTGAGGCCTGTATCTGTAGGGAAGGATTGGCTTTTCACTAAGAGTTTAGGTAGAGGCAGCTGAGTTACTTAGTGGGTAAAGAGACAGTCCTGGAGAGAGGAGGTCCTGGGTTTAATTCTGTTTTTTTTTAACCCTTAACTTCTGTGTATTGGCTCCTAGGTGGAAGAATGGTAAGGGTGGGCAATGAGGGTGAAGTGACTTGCCCAGGGTCACACAGCTGGGAAGCGGCTGAGGCCAGGTTTGAACCTAGGACCTCCCGTCTCTAGGCCTGACTCTCACTCCACTGAGCTACCCAACTGCCCACAGAAAGAAGTCCTTTTCACTATTCTTCCTTGGAACCAATACTTAGTATAGATTCTAAAACTAAAAGTAAAGGTTTATTTTCCTTAAAAATAATTTTGATCAGAGCTTTGCCAGAGTAGATGGTAATGCTTTCCCTGATGCATGCAAAAAACCTTGATGCTATGGATACATTATATAGTAGGGTCCCTGCTTTGAGTTTTTTCTGACAATGGGGTTGTACTTAAACAGAGCCATCCATACTCTTCTATTTGTTCCTCCTCGTGCTCCATAGTAATCATTTGTAAGTTTTCTTTTAGGCTGGGACCAATTTCTGGTCAGATCAAAAGAGTGCCAGACCCAAATATGTTATTAAGGGGATGTGTAGGCAGCAAATTATCGTGGAGAGAAAATTGGATTTTAAAATCAGGAGATTTGTTTCCAAATCTTAGTTGTCATTTATTAACAGTATGACCTTAGACTAGAAAATCCCTGGCCTCATTTCCTGAAATGAAGGATTTGAACTAATGGACTTCTGAGATCACTTCCAACTTTAAACCTATGTTTGTATCCTTGGCTCTGTTTTAAAATTCCTAGATCTTTTACTTACTAAGAGTACTACCACTTACTATTTACCAATAGGTATCTGACCCTGGCCAAATCTTTCCTCTTCTCTGCCACAATTTTCCAATCTGTAAAGTGAAAAATTTTGACTAGATTATTTCAAAAGTTTCTTCTAGCTATAAAAGTTACAATAATTTTGAAATCATTTGGGGTATATTATTAAAATATGAGGTCAAAAGCTTATAAGTTTAGAGCTGATCAGTACATACGTGTGGATTTTAATCTGTATTATTAAAGGGAATATGCTCATTGATGTGTTTTCTGATCCATTGAGGATAAATTTTATCTTATAAGAGTTGGCCCAGCCTTCTAGATTGTAGTGATTTTTTGGATACAGTTTTGCCACCACTGTCAGCTTTATGCCATCCATCAACTTCCATTAGCAGGCTATTTGTGCATTCTTTCATTTGTTGAAATTTTGATCTATGAGCCACTTCATTAGAGTCTTTTCCCTTCCCAAGTGGACATTGCAGGAAGATACTTATTATTTTTCACAAATGCTTTGCTTTTAACTACTGCTGGTAGGTACTCAATAAATACTGAATTTCTGCTATTTAAACTGTGTATCCTCAGTATCTTACTCAGCTTCCTTTGTGAATAATAGTCTCCATATGGAAAATGGCTCATTGGAATTTAGCCCTGAATTATAAGTTCAATGTAATGGAGATAAAATAGACCTTACCTTCTAGTTCTCTTTGGATATTTTCCTACAACTTAAAAAAAAAAGAGAGATTTCAGAAGCTTCCATGGGGTATGATGAAAGGGTGTTGACAAGTGGTATAGAAAGAGGTCATCTGTTTCTCAAGGGATGAAAGATTCAGTGACTAAAAAAGACAGGATGTCCAATGTACAAGAATCCTGTTCTTAAATATTTGAATAAATAAGTTCCATCATAGTTCCTTTTACTTTGTAGGTTCAATGATTCTATTAAGTTTTCAAAAGTCCCAGGACAATTGTTCTATCTATAATCTATGTCTAGGATAATACATGTAGAACTGGAATCAGTACCATATATATATATACACACACATATGTGTGTGTGTGTGTGTGTGTGTGTGTGTGATTCATACACACTCAGTGTACAAAGCAATTTCAAGGAGAAAGCAAGATGCCTTGGAGGGCTTTCTGATTCTTTCAGGTCTCCGATATTGTATTTAATATTTGCTGCTGCAATATTTTTATTGTTAAATCATTTGCTGTCGTTCCTGAATCTTTCTGATGCCATTTCGGGTTTACTTGGCAAAGATACTGAAGTAATTTTCCACTTCCTTCTCCAGTTTATTTTACAGATGAAGGAACAGAGGCAAAAAGGGTTAAATGGACTTGTAAAGGGTCACATAGCTACTAAGTGTCTCAGGCTAGCTTTGGAATCAGGAAGATGAGTTTTGCTGATTCCAGGGCTTGCACTCTATCCATTGTGCCATATAGCTGACATATATGCCAAGAAAATAACATATTATATGTTCGTTTTAAAAAAAATACTTAATATAAAAATAATATAAAATAATTAGTACACGATCTTTGATAGTTTGATTCTTAGAATGTCAGAGGTGGAAGAGATGTTAAAAGTCTTCTAGTCATATTTAAGATGAAAAAACCAATGCAGAGTGAAATAAGCAGAACTGGGAGAACATTGTATACAATAACAGCAATATTGGATGATGATTAGCTGTGAAAACTTGGCTATTCTCAGCAATGCACTGACCTAGGATAATCCTGAAAGACATGATGGAGCATACTATCTACTTCCAGAGAAACAACTGTGGGAGCTGTCTATCACATCAATACTATCTTTGGTTTTATTTTGGGATTTTTGTTTCATATGAGTTTGCTCTTACAACAGTGACCAATATGGAAATGTTTTGCATGACAATAAAAATAAAAAATATGATGAATTACTTATGAAGTGAAATAAAGTGAAACACAATTGAAAAAAAAAACATGAAGAAACTGAGTCCTAGGGAGGATTTTGCCCATAGTCACATGGTCAAGTAGATGGTAGACCCATGACAGGCACTTAATTGCCAGCTCAAAGAACAATGCCTTTCCCAGGATATTAATTTCTAGGATTTTCACTTTTTGCATATCATTACTTGACAACAGATGCAAAAATAAATTTCTAATTTCTAAAACCAACCAACCCTAACTTGATTGTAAATATCAAACACTAAGAAATAAATATTACCTACACCTAATGCTTTTTAATGTTCTGAACAGTTCTGGTTTTCTTATTAGTGCCTATATGTTAACAGTAGTAAAATCAGTGTCCCATCATGTGAAAAAGGCCTATTCCCGAGTATCTAATAATTTTTTTTTGGAATTATAATCAGAATATTGGCCAACTGACCAAAGAGTATTTTTTTCTGTGATAACAGCTTAGCTTGTTGTACTCTGGATTGTTATTACATGAATTTGGATGAATTAAATTTTGCCCTGATCCTAGATAAAAAAGCATATAGTAAAATCTTGATCCTATTGATCTCTTTCTTCTATGTGATCTATAAAGGCAGGCATTCCATATGCATTACTTCATTGTACTTTGTTCCTCTCTATCCCTTGCCTATCTTACTCAGATGCACTTGCCTCAAACAGAATATCTTGTTAGATATCAGTTAACATTCAAGAGATGAACGGTGTCATATAACAATTTTTTTTAAGGCAAAACTTTTTTGTTGAGAATTATTCCTGTAAAGGATGTTTCATGACACAATCTTGCTTGCCACAGAGAATGATAGGATTATTGTAAAAATGATGAGGCATCTCCTTATTTGTCTTGCAAGTTTTCATGTGAGTCAGAAGATGATGGAGATGAGAGAGGTAATTTTAAAGATGTAATTATATTGGTTATTCTGCACAACTGTTTCCTGATTTTGAATATGGAGCTGAATATTGTGAAATGAGGCCTATGACAAGTATTTTTAGTCAATAAACTACATTAAGACATCAATAATTGTATGTTACTAGGCTATAATTATTTCTGATCATTTCCTTGAGAGTTATAAGGAATTAAGAAGAAAGTTTGAATGATATTCTATTCACAAATTACTTAAATTAAACAAAAGAAAACACAAACTATGAGCCAGAAACTATACTTCTGTGGATCCATGTTTCAACAGACCTATCATTTCAGTGATACGGTATGCTTTCTAACAGTACAAATGGAAACTGACAAAAGTCTTTTCGTCAAAAGTTTAGTTCAGGTAAGTGACACAGTAAATAGAACATCTGGTCTGGAGTTGGGAGAACCCGGGTTCAAATCTGGCCTAAGATACTAAGAAGTTGAGTGATCCTAGACAAGTCACTTAACCCTGTTTGTCTAGTCCTTACCCATCAGCTTTAATGTTGTTACTAGAACAGAAAGTAAAGATTAAGGAAAAAAAAGTGGTTCTATTTCCTGGCCTTGCATGAATACTCCCAAACTGCTAGAGAACAGCTTTTAGGTATTTTAATGCTGAATTATACTAGTGCCTCCTTTCAGATGTCCATCTGTCATTCTTCCAGCTCAATGCATGATGTATCTACCTCTTTTGATGATCATATATTATCACAGACAATAAATTTACACCCTTTTTCTATTAAAGTGTTAATTTGTGATGTACTTTCCACCAAAGCCTTTTATCCTTATTTTATAGCTATAAAGTTTAAAACTTTTGAAACCCATCAAGCAAAATCATCTTGTAGTGCAAACCCGATGTAACCTCTCTCTGCATTTTCCTCTTGTCCTTTTGGTAACATAAAATGCTGATTTGTTGTAGATTGTGGCAGTCCATGACTTATAACCTACTCACAATTAAGCATATTATGTAATTTTAGAAAGATTTTGTGGTTTATTTTATGTTTGCATTTTTTCTCTCTAATTTTCACTACAGAAATAGCCTCAAACTTGTAGTTCCTACAGTTATTTTCATAATTACACACACACACACACACACACACAGAGAGAGAGAGAGAGAGAGAGAGAGAGAGAGAGAGAGAGAGACCCTTCCTAGATAAAAGAGGAAGTATTTATCCAACTCAAATGCCCAGTGAAAATATAGATTGACTATTCTGGGGAGATTTTTCCATCAAAATCCAATGTGTGCATCTAAAAAATAAATTCTACTTATGGAGAATTTAATTTAAAAAGAAAATATTGAATCTCTACTATGACAACAAGAATAGAAAGACAGGATGAAAGTATAATTCTCCACAATTCTGATGTTTCCATGCTATGCTCTGAGGAATAGTATTTCAGAGTCCTGAGTCAGAGAAGAGAAGTGAAGGACCGAGGACATCTGGTACAACTGTGCCTAACTTTCAATGTTGATTCTTCTATTAGAGTCAACTTCACATGTTTTATTTAAACTTCACGTAAAGAGTTACTGACTCTTCTCTTTAACCTGGTTTCACTATCTAGCTCTTTCTTTTTGGGAATACTGTCTTCCTCAAAGACCAATACCAACTGAAGCTAAAAATTATCTATGCAGACAATGGAAGAGTCCAGTCCATTCTTGCTGCCAAAAGTGTTCACTGCCAAGATTTTTAATTCTAACTCAAGCCTCCCCTTCTAGTCTAAGCCCTCCCCCACCACAATGACATATGATCAAAAGATGTGGCCAAAATATTCTTCAGAATAATAAATTTCTCAACAAACACATGAAAATCTGTTTCCAAACATTGATAAGAAAAGAAGATTATGTAAAAAACTTTGAGGTCTTAAATCATACTCAGTAATTTGGCGTATGTTAAAAAGTGGAAATAGTAACAGTCAGAAGAGCTACAAAAAGATTAGAATATTAATATATGATCTATGAATGTGTGGATTAGTAAATAAATCTGGAAAATAATTTAGAATTATTTAAGAATAATCACTCAACTATGCATGCTCTTTGACCCAGAAATCACGCCATTGAGCTTATACGGAAGGA
Source organism: Gracilinanus agilis (assembly GCF_016433145.1). Classification (NCBI taxonomy): domain Eukaryota; kingdom Metazoa; phylum Chordata; class Mammalia; order Didelphimorphia; family Didelphidae; genus Gracilinanus; species Gracilinanus agilis. The sequence continues at coordinate 664,304,762 of NC_058132.1, read as the reverse complement.
GGATGAAGACAGAAATAAAAGAAACATATATAGAAAAATGTTTTTGATTGCTTATTTGTTGTGGTATTAAAAACCTAGAAGGTAATTGTTTACCTAATGGTTAGTGAATGACCCCAAAATAATGAAATGTGTATATAAACAAATATTATTTTGCCAAAACAAATGAAAGACCCACGATATAAGGAGAAACAAGGGAAGATTTGTATCATCAGATGTGCTGTGAAATAAACAAAAAAATAGTAAAACAATGCAATCTTTTAAAGAATTAATCTACAAACATTTATTAAACTTATTTATTAAACAAATAGTATATATTAGGTGCTATTCTCAGCACTTGAGACATGCAGAGAAAGGTGAAACAGTTATTGTCTTTAAGAAATTTGTATTCCCTCAGAGGAAACATGATGGGGATCTTTTTAGTCTACGGGCAAATTGGAAAATGTAACAATAAAGAAAATGAGAAGAATACTTTTAAAGTATTTGAATATTATACACATCTATAATCTGGGTGCTGATTAAGAGACTATGAAATGCCTCTTCTTCCTCTTGATAGAAAATTCCTTGGGTGTGGGATTTTGCATACAATATCACATATGATTATTATAGCAGTTGGGCAAGTAGGTTGAATAATAGATCACTGTTCCTAAAGTAAAAAAGTCCCAAGTTCAAATATGAACTCAAGAACTTATTATCTATGTGGCCCTGGGAAGTTCTCTTAACACTGTTTGCCTTAATTTCCTCATCTGTAAAATGATCTGGAGAAGGAAATGGCAAAGCATTGCAGAATCTTTGCCAAGAAAACCCCAAGTGGGGTCATGAAAAAAGACATATGACTAAAAAGACTGAAAAACATCAACAATTTTCTCAGTTAGTTTTAAATGCTTTTCTTAAAGGCTCCTGGATTAGGAGTGAGATGGGAATATATAGAAATATATGTTATTGAAAAGGTCAAGAAAATATTGTTTTTAACTTTAAATACAATATAATCCATTGACACATCAACTAAGGAATCACTCGAATTTTATTTTTGAGATAGATTATGTATTTCTGAAACTTTGGTGTCAATTCAGCAGTAAACTTGTTAATTACAAATGTAAAATTAAAATATTTGAACAACGTTGATGAAATCAGTCTTAGTGGTCTTGAGGAGGCATGAGCTCTCAATAAGAATTTTCCCAAATGATTATTTTCACCATATGACTTTTTTTTCTGTATAACTTTTGATGGCTCCCTCTTGCCACATACTAGAGATGAACTTCTAAGGCCTTTCACAGCAAAAGAGTGTACAGTTTTGCCATTCTTAGATCAAACACCTTTCTTTTAGCAACTCACCAGACGGAGCCCAATCTGTTTAACCCAGTCTTTTTTATTCTTTTCTTTTTAAAAATTCCTTTTCACCAAGGCCTTTTATCATCATTTTATAGCCATGAGGTCTAAACCATTTTTTGAAAGAAAATCAAGCAAAATCATCCTATACTTCAACTATAAAGATGGACCTGACATGATATCTAATATTCCATCTTAGTGGCCCACCACTTTTCTGTTCTGATGTGTGATGGTATTTCATTATCAAGTCACTAGAGCCCAGTATTTATTTTTCCTGTCCTGCCAGTACTTTGATTCTAGGTTTTTTGTTTGTTTGTTTGTTTGTTTTTTTTTATTAAACCCTTGTACTTTGGTGTATTGTCTCATAGGTGGGAGATTGGTAAGGGTGGGCAATGGGGGTCAAGTGACTTGCCCAGGGTCACACAGCTGGGAAGTGGCTGAGGCCAGGTTTGAATCTAGGACCTCCTGTCTCTATGGCCTGACTCTCACTCCACTGAGCTACCCAGCTGCTCCTTAGCAGCTAGGTTTCTAGGTTTCTGATGACGCCACATAAATTTTCTGATACCCTCTTTTATCTTTCCCCACCTTCATTTTACTTGTCTGTTAAATTTAGCTTAAAACTACTTTTTGACTTTTTTTCATAGTTTTTTCCTCTTGTACTCTTCAGAAAACAATTATTCGGGTACTGTTTAATGACATTTGTTGCATGGAATCTACTTAAGTCTCCTATTGCTATTTTATTTTGATGCTTTCCCCCCCTTATTGATGTCTCATTATATCATGAAAGAAACTTCCTTTCCTGTCCTAATCCTTTCTTCTCTCCTCTCTTCTCTCCTTCATTAAACCTAGTTTGTTAGAATATATATATATATATATATATATATATATATATAGTCTCATAGTTTCATATGTGTGTGACTATACACACACACATGCACACACACACACACACACACACACACACACAATCTTCAATCCTGCCTCTCCTAGCCTGAAAAGCACAGAATTGAAAACTTTGCAGAGCAATGTGTATCTGTAGTGGAACCAGTATAAGGTAGGACTTTCTATTCTATTCCCATCCCTTTCTTTTCCCTTCCTTCTAGACTATTCTGGATAAAAATATAGTCATTTTATTAATATATGTAGTAATTATATTCATACACAAAATATTTTTATATATGAAGAAAGAAAGGCAATGGAAAGATTTACCTTTTGCAAATATAAATAAGAGAAACATCCCTAACTATTGCCAGGCCAGAAAAAAAATTCTAAAGGAAAAAGCAAAAGATATTGATTTTATATTATTTTGAAATTTTACATACAAGTAAAACCAAAATAGCTGCGATAAATATAAAAATATAATTATGTATGTATTTGTATATACATAAACATACATATATGTACGTATATAGATACATACACACATACATATTTTTTAGATTATTTGGTTATATATGTATATGTGTGTGACCAAATAATCCCAAAACTACTTCAACTAAAAAAGTTTTATCTTATAAGTTTCATCCACGTGTGTATGAAATCAGAATATTGCAAAGAAGACATTCCCTTTATGCTTGTACACTGTGTACTAAACCATAACCTGTATTCCATTGTATCCTACTCATTTTACTGTCAAAAATGATGATCAAGGTTGAAAGATTCCAGAGAAGATAAAAAAAAATCACATTTCCATAATCTCAAAGCTGATAGACAGACCCTTTCAGGAAATATACTTTTCTGATTTTTCAACGTATCTGGTAGTTTGCAGTTTTCAAGTGGATATGTTAGATCTCGTTTGTACAAGAAAACAGTTTGTTGTCTGTTTGGTGCCTGAGTTTCAATTTTAATAGGATGAAAGCAGTCAAAACCAAGAATACATTTCCAAAAATTAAACATGTTCTCAAAGAATTATTCACTTGCCTATTTGTTCTTTTTGTACAATATATTCTGATTATACAACTGTAATTTTTACAAGATCAACCAAAAGCTCTATTTTCAAGTTTTGAATTTTTCATTAGCTCAAGAGTTCCAGGGTCTGTTGTCCATGTTATGACGTACACTTCTATGAAGTAGGAACAAGAAGTATTTTTTATCCACATTTTATATATTTAGAAACTTTGGCTAAAGGAATTTATTCATGGTAACAGTTCAGAAAGGCCAGGGAAAAGATTTTATCTTTGAACTTCTTGACTTCCAGGAGTACAATTGTGTCTTGACGTGGATATTTATTTTAGATACTTTCATGTGAGGTCCCACTGTTTCTCTAACCCTTAAGAGAATGTGAATTTCTTGAGGGTAATGGCTGTTTCATTTTTGTCCTCAGAGACTATCAGAATACTTGGCATATGGTAATTGATGTTTGTTGAATGAATAATTGATTGACGTGTGTAACCGGGGGCCCCGTGACCAAGGGCAAGTCATTTAATAGGTCAGTACCTTAGAAAAAATCCCAAGATGAAAATACAGAGGAGTTTCTTATCTGCAGTGATAGAAAATTCTTTATTTTTCACTGAGCTTCCTTCCTTACACTGAAGTAGTCAAAGATACTGAGAGGTACCTACCTTCTCTAAAAACAAAGAAATGAAAATTATACAACTGCTTATTCTTTACATATATATATACATATATATAGAAATAGATATATGTGTATATATACATATATATATACTTTTAATAAAGCAGAGTCAATGGAATAAATGGAGTTATATAATCTCATTTTTAAGAATTACTTTATTCATAATAGAGACTTATGTGTGAGCGATAAGTTGACGATCAACAGAATCCACTGCGATAAGACTATCAAAGTCCAATAGTAAGTGTCCTTCCTTCCAGTTAATCTATTTTACAACAAATTTGTATTTTTAAAATGTCAAAATGAATATGAAAGATTACTATTCATTAAGGATGTCCATATCAGAGAGAGTAAACTATTAGTAACATTGCCAATGAAAAAGTTAACAAGACATCCTTGCCATCTTCTCTAAAGCAATGGGAGTAAACTTTTAAGATAAAATTATTAAAAGAAGAAGAACTGGTGTTTGAATATCAACATGAAGTCCACAAAAGAGATTTAAAGGTATTATCTCATTTGAGCCACATGACAACTTTGTGAGGTGGATGCTACAAGTATTTTCAGGGTTCCATTTTCCAAAGAGAAAACAGGGAACCATAGAGTGACTTCTTCATGGTCATGTAGCTAGAAGGTCTCAGAAATCTAGTTCTTCATGACTCTAAATAAAGTATTCTACTTCCTATGACACGTTGCTTTCCTCCAAGAGGAATCATTTTTTATTTGTTTAAAAAATTGCATGCAAGTATCTGGGGATATGATTTACTCATAGAAAAGAGTAAAACTGTAAACACCTAAGAGAAAAATGAAGAAACATTTCTTAATTCCCATTTTTTTAAATAAGCATTCACATAGCATCTACTATGTGTCCGATAATGTGCCTAAACTCTTTATATCATTTCATTTGATCCTCAAGACAGCTCTTCAAGGTATGTGTTGCTATTCTCATTTCACTATTGAGGGAATTAAGGCAGAAAGGTTGTGACTTACCCTGGATCACAAAGCTTAGTGTCTGAATCTTGATTTAAACTCCTTAGGTCTTTCTGAATCCAGATCCAGCACTCTAATTGTTCTGACTATCTATTTTCACTCCCTCTAGAAATCTGTAATATCTAAGAAAAATTAAAAGCTATATAACATATCATAATGTTATTTCATTCAACTCATCATAGCTTCATCAGCAACCTGAACTCAATGATCAATCCTTTGCAAAGAATGTTAAGGTCTAATTCTCTAGCCCTAACCACCATCCCAGCTTCACATTTCCAGCTGTTTATTGGACACCCTAAACTTATAGATGCAACATTTCTAAAATAGAATTAATTATATTTAACCCTTAATACTCCCCACCTCTAAATTTTCCACTTACCCTCAAGAGCACTAACCTCTTCTTTCACTTAGGTTTCCAACTGAGGTATCATCTTTCCCTCCCCACCATCTTTCATACCACACATCCAATCCACTGCCAAATCTTATCATAATATTTCTTGTTTATATCTCATCCATTTTTCTTGCACTGCCAACATCCAGGTGAAGGCCCTTATCATTTCATCACTACCTCACACCAAGATAATTACAATAGCCTGCTGGTTGATCTCCTTCCATTCTAATCTATCTTATACTTAGCTGTCAAATTAATCTTCCTAAAGCTCACATCTGACTATGTCACTTCCCTATTCAATTAACACAAATTATTCCTTGTTCCCTCCAAGATCGCACATAAAAATCCTCTCTTTGACTTTTACAGCCATTAGTAACCTCCCCCTCCCTACCATTCCAGTCTTCTTACACTTTACTCTCCTCCACATAGTCTATAATCCAGGGAAATGGATCTCCTTAAAGTTCTTCCCACATAATCTTCCATCTTCCAATTCTATGGATTTTTACTTGTTTACCCTGGACTTTTCTTCTACCTCATCTCTGTCTCCTGACATCAGGGGCTTCCTTCATGGCTCAATTAAAATGTTGCTTTCGGGGGAAAAAAAACAACTTTTCCCATTCTTCCTTGATGTCATTTCCTTCCCTCTGATATTTTGCAATTTTTTATATATAATGTTTGTACATAATATTGTTACTCCTATTACACTGGGAACTCTTTGAAAGCAGGGACTGTCTTTTGCTTAATTTGTATGCTCAATCTCATCACAGTGCCTCAACAGAACACACATTTAACGAGTATCAATCTGTTGCCTAACATCCATCATTCAATGAATACATTTTAGAGCGTTTACTAACTTCCTACTATGTGAAGGTACTCAGCTAGGGGAAATGAAGAACAAAATGAAAGCATGTGTGCATTTTAGGAGCTTAAATTCCATTAGGGAGACAGATGAAAAGTGTACTTTTATATCTATTTGCAAAATATATACAGTCATATAGGAGGGAATAAGGAATTAGCAGCTAGGGAATCATGAAAGAACTCGAAGAAAAGTGAATGCTTCTGTATCTACTGATTCTTGATGCATATTGTACAGCAATTCATTCCTCTGCTTAGTATCCACTCACTTGACATATCTTCAGAATGCATATCTAATCAGTTTCAAAATAAATATATTATTTGCACAGTAACTAATATTAGCCATCCTTTCAAAGAAAAAGTTACCTTTGAGTAAACTGAGGAAAGCTCAGGTAATTCAAAAAAAGAAAAAAATCAACTGTAAAGCTCAAATGATGGAATCAAGCTTTTAAACTTTTTCATTTTTTTTCTTTCAAATTAAGACGATACTTACCTTTATTCATGTCAACATCATATGATCTTTGGCTTGTTTGGTCCTGTTAGAGCAGCCAATTTGTGCTTAATTATACAACTGATGATTATTAGAAATAGCCAGAGGTCAGAGACACTAAAAATACAATTTCATCTAAGCATAATCATATTAAAGGAATCATCAGTGTTAGCAAATAAGACATGATAATAATAATGCTGATTAACATTTTACAGTGGCAGATATTCAAAGAAGCTGTCCCTCAAGGGACAAGTCATGCATATTTCTTTTACTTTGGCTGGAGGAGTTTTTCTAAAATTTTGAATAGCTTGCTTTTCTGTAATATTTTAACTTCAAATATAACTTTATATATATCATATCATTTTGTCTTCAAACATATCAAGGTAGGTGAAATTTATGTTCTCCATTTTAAAAGAGGAGGAAAATGAGGTTTGAAATGGCTGAATGAGTTACCCAGGTTTGCACCCACTAGGTGTCACAGGCAGAATCTGAAAACAACTTTTCCCAACTTTATGTTCAACATTCTCTATCCATTCTGCTACAGTGAGTCTTGCAATGCAATCAATCAATAACAATTTATTAAGCTTTTGTTTGCACCAGGATTGATCTGTATACTATGGGAACAAATTTTAATTCAAGGACAATTAGAATGCACAGTGGATAGAGCTTTTAGACTTTCAGGAAGATCTGAGTTCAGATCCAGCCTCAGACACTTAACTAGCCTTATGATTCTGGTAAGTCACTTAACCTCTGTTTTACTTATCTATAAAATAAAGGTAATAATAGCACCCACTTCCCAGGATTCTAGTGATGCTTAAATGAAAAAAATAATTGTAAAGCCTTTTATATAGTATCTGGCACAAAGTAAGTGCTCTGTAAATGTTACCTATTGCTACCAAAGCATATCTACTCATAAGGAGCTTACACATAATTTTAGATAAAATAAATGTAAAAAGAATTAATATATGGTATGTAAAAACAAGGTAAAAAGGCTTAATATTGAAGAGGAGGCTTGAACTGTGACTTAAAAGATGGATTCAGTGATGTGAACGTAAAGAGAGAGGGCATTTCATACACATGCAAAGACATGGGACATTGAGGCATATTGAAAAGACCCTGAAAAACTCTGGTTTTGGACAAGAGGCCAGCAGCCATCTTGGCATCTGAAGAAGTTCATCAAGATCACAACATCTCTATCTGACAAATGTTTACCATGACTATCTTTAATTTGAGGATCAGTCAGCTCAGGGTAGATAGTTAGTCTGCAGTTTTTAGAGAGATCAGAGTAGGAAAGTATAGCTGGAAGAACTTGAAGAAGGCTTTGTGAGAAGCTCATAGAATGGAGGAAGACTATCTAGATTTTAGAGTAAGGGACTTCCTCTTCCCTAGGTCGTCCATCATTTCCTTTTGATTTATTTTAAGTAAACCTATTTTACTGGTTTTAAAAGAAAGTCAGATAGCATTGTGGCCTAAGAGTGACTCTCAGGCCTACTCAGGTCTTGAGAGTGATTCTCTCTGAATATATAACATCAACAACTTTACAAACTAAATTGAGTCATCTTACCTATTCAGTAGTCTTTGTGGATCTAAACAAGTAAGAAAGTTTTGATTTAGAAAGTTAAACATATGCATTTGTATTAGATATCAGAGGCAATAGAAAGTCACTGGAATTGGTTGAAGAGAGGAGTTATGTGGGTAGATCAACCCTTAGGAGAAGCGTTTGGGGAATAGTACTTTGGATGGACAAGATGAGAGGCATGTGGAAAGGACAGTCATTAGGAGAAATTTGTAATAATCTAGATGAAATGTAATTAGGGTGTGAGTTGGGGTGATCTGAAATGTTTGTGATGATGGTAAGAGTTAGATGCAAGAAATGTCATAGTGATAAAAATGGAAAGCATTTGAGACTGAGTGTATATATGGAGTGATGAAGAATTAGGACCTAATGATAATATCAAGGTTTTGAACCTGGGGGATGGAAAGGATGATGATACCTTGAACAAAAATAATAGGTACAACTGTGGCCCTTTCCTTCATCTCTCTGTTCTTATTTTCCTTTAGTAACCATTTTATAGGTGCAATCAAACCATAGTAGGTCTTAAATCCCATATATTTACAAGATGGTAACAATTTCAGATATTCAAACTAGGTTTTAGAGTCAGGATTTGATCTAATTATTATGTCTCAACAATAGAAATGTAAGGAACAACCACCACAAAGAAATAACAAATCCATACTAAAAATTATGAAGAATAAATATGCCACTAAAGCAATATGAGAAGAAACTTTCCCCACTGCTTCTCATGGGAGTCCCATGGGTACGAAATGTTACAGATATTTTCAAAAAATGTTGGATCTTTCAATCAGTTTCGTAAATTTTTCTCTCTTCCTTTTTTCTTTAAATAATTATGGTGTTGCAGTAGCTAAGTATTGCAGTGAATTTTGAGTCAGGTCTAGACTTTGGCGATCTTGGGTTCAAATTGGGGCTTATATATTTTCTTAGCTGTGTGGCCATGGATATTGATTCTAAGACAGAGGGTGAAGGCTTAAAGAAATTATGGAGAGATCCAAGATGACAGAATATAGGCAACAATCTCCAAGAACCTCCAAATTCACTATTTTTTTCTCTTTAGTACAATTCTTCCTTCTTGATCTCTATGGTTATTTCCAGTTTTAAATCACCCATGTATTACCTAAAATGATTAACCCTGTACCCAGAGAGCCTCCTACATGAAGTAATTGAAAATATGTAAAAAAGAAAGAAAATTAAGCAATAATTTAAGTACCCAAAGATTTAGAATAGAGAAATTTTTTCAGTCAGAGCAAATCAGGGAAAACTTCCTGGAAGAATTAATTTAGGTACAAGGTTTCAGGGAAGTTTTTAGACATGGCTTGGGAGCAAAGAAATGGGAAAACGTCCAAGAAAGAAATATTTATTTGAGAGGAAATATTTATTTTTAAATATTGAAGTCTGTCAAGATCACAATTGTGCAAATAAAATATTTTTATAGTACTGATATATATATACACACACATATATATATATANCTCTTTAGTACAATTCTTCCTTCTTGATCTCTATGGTTATTTCCAGTTTTAAATCACCCATGTATTATCTAAAATGATTAACCCTGTACCCAGAGAGCCTCCTACATGAAGTAATTGAAAATATGTAAAAAAGAAAGAAAATTAAGCAATAATTTAAGTACCCAAAGATTTAGAATAGAGAAATTTTTTCAGTCAGAGCAAATCAGGGAAAACTTCCTGGAAGAATTAATTTAGGTACAAGGTTTCAGGGAAGTTTTTAGACATGGCTTTGGAGCAAAGAAATGGGAAAAACATCCAAGAAAGAAATATTTATTTGAGAGGAAATATTTATTTTTAAATATTGAAGTCTGTCAAGATCACAATTGTGCAAATAAAATATTTTTATAGTACTGATATATATACACACACATATATATATATATATGTATGTATACATATATATTTGGAATTGTTCAGCAGTAAGCACTTGCCTGGGATTAGAGGCAGAGATCCTGAGTTCCAGTTTAGGACTCAGCATTTATTTTGAAATCACTTAAACTTTCAGGTTCTTATTTTCCTAATCTGTAAGGTACATGAGTTGAACTAGAAGTCTTGAAGTCTATTCTAGCTCTTAATTGCTGAATGATTTGTCATTTGTATTTTAAAATTAAAAATAAAGAAAAATATGCTTTGTTGAGGTTTCATATTATTTGTATTCTAGAAGTCCACAAATTTTATTGATCTCAAAATCTAAGAAATCCTTTTAGAACAATATCCATTTATTTTAAAGATGCACATTTTTTACATTAATATTGAGGTTATTCTGCAAACTCCATAAGGGGAGGAAGAGAATATTTTCTGTTCCTTTGTTGGTATATCCTCTAATGGCTGGCATATAGTAAGAAGTTAATAAAAGTTTCTTTATAAGATCATAGATTAAAAAAAGTTAGATCTATAGTTGGAAGGGAACTTTGAAGTCAGTCAGCCTAGAATGTTCATTCTATATATAAGGAAACAGGTATTTAGAAGTTATTATTTATTAAAAAATGGGATAATAAATTTTAAATCATGTTTTTATAATATTTATCATTTAATTATAATTTTAACTTTGCCAAGTACCTTACATATGTTAACTCTTCTGATTCTCACAAGGACATTTTATGTTAGAAGCTACTATCATCTCTTTTAATAAAAGAGGAAACCAAAGATCAAAGAAGTTTAGTGATTTACCCAAGGTTACCCAATAAAACAGCAGGGAATTCACAATAAGTGGTTTCCACAAATTTACACAGATGAATAAGCTTGAAAACCTAGTACTGAACCCAAGGCCTCTGATTCCACATCTAGCACTATTTTAAATTCACAAGGATGATATTCATGATTTGAAATTAATTGAAAAAGGAAAAAAAAATTTGAGAAGAGAAAAACAGGTCCAACTCTTGTAGTACTGACTATAGTTTATCATATTTAAGAGTTAACTTGGCCATCAAGAGTATGATAAAGGAGTAGAATGGTAGAATGAGACAAATATTTTTGGAGATGGACAAAATGGGATTTTCTTTTTTTCTTTTTTCCTTGACAAAGCATTTTTCAAATAAGGAATTTTTCCTTTCTTCTTCCCCCCTCCTATTCTTCTTTCCTTCCTTTTTTCTTTCTTCTTCTTTCCTTCCTTCCTTCCTTCCATCCTTTCTTCCTTCCTTCCAATTTTTTCAATGAGAACAGGCATGATATAATTAATAATAGTAGTGACACATTACTAATATATGTGATATAATAAAAATATGAATTTATAATAATTGGGGAAAATAACTTTAAAACAACAATGACAACAATAATAAAGCAACCAGAGTAGTGATCATTAACTAACATTCCCTGCGGGAAGTGCCCGCATCCTCAGGCTCAGCACTCAGGCAATTTATAATCTGCATAATAAATGCTGCATATTTTCTACTGATGGGCTAATGAGAGATACAATAAAGCCTAATAAGCATCTAGTTATGTAACTAGCCTGCCCTATTTATCATTCATTGTGAGCCATGCTCAGAAGTGATTTAGCATGGTATCTTCACCAGGCTATGAGGTGAGTGTGTAGATTATAAGATTCTGCTATGCATTGCTTTCAGGTATTGATTTCATAAGAAGTCTATAATTTGTATTATGGAATTCATTGGGTTTCAGTCTTTAAAACAGCACAAATAAGTGGAGGTTATCTGTAGGTCTAGATACTCAGATTGTTTGTTGTTTTTGGATAGAAAACATATTACTTAACATTTTCCCCAATATATGACTATTTTTTATAATCAGAATTCTGTTTCAGGAACCTAGGTTAATTATTTTATCAATATTGAATAGAATATCAAAAGCTTAAAAGAATATTTGGGATAAAAAGGGTTAAATCAATTAATATATTGTCTCAAAAGAAAAAAAAAAGCAACTCTTGTAACAAGTAAAGCTCTGTAAGAATGAAAACATTGCCATGGGGGAGGAGAAGCATAAAGGAGAGGCTTGAAAGACCACTTAGACATGTAAAGCAACATGAGAAACCATCTTGCCCCTGAAATCCTTTCTAGTTTTGATCTTAAGATCTCTTTCCCTTTTCTTGGACCTCAAAAATGTCAAAGGCTAGAGGATTATGTTACTAATGTGGGCTGACAGTGGGCAGTAAGGGGTGGTAATAAGAACAGGACCCTCACACTCTGAAATATTGAAACTATTTCTCACTAGTTAGCACTACTTAAACATCAACTTCAAAACCTGTAGTTTCAGTATTTGTCAAGTGTGAATTGTAGATTGTTCAGTTATCCACTCTGTGTACTGGTTCTTTAACATTTTATATTAGGCATCAACTTTGTGTTCTTAGAAATAATTAATTACCTATAGGGGTCCTCCAATGTACTACATTCACCACCACCCCCGTGTTCCTACTCTAGAAGGACACCAAGACCTCTCTTACATAAGCAAATGATGACAATGTGAACAAGGAGGAACATGGAACCTGTGCACTGGGGACTCTGGAATTCCAGAAAAATCCCCCAATCTTGTGCATGCTCCTTATTCCCTATGGCAACCCCCCCAAAAACCTACCTCTATCTGAGATTGGAAAGGGAGATGCTAAGCTACCAGAACCCAGTAAATATTCCAACCCTGATCCACAGGGAGTGGCCACTCCTCAGTGGAAGCTGCCATTCCACTGTGGAAGCTGCCACTATAGAGTAGAAGTTGCCATTCTACATACTATCAGCTCCAAAGTGGCTACTCTACCAGCCCCTGGGTTTGTCCAAGTCTACCTGATTAGTCCCTGGACTATTCCACCGGCCATTAGGCTAAACCACCTCTTTTTCAAATAAAATTATTTTCTTCTGGATTATATAGAGTTTGAGTCTCTCATTCTTGAGGCAAGACCCAGCTACAAACTTGGGTGTATTTATAGAACTATGACAATCTTCAAACGAAATCAAGTTCGTAACTCTGTATCCTTACACACTGCCCATCTTTAATACCATAAATCAAATTTAAACCAAACTTCTTGGTCCTCCAGAGAAGGTGGGAAGCCAATACGGAAGATATAGCTCTTTGATCATGATAAAACACAGTTCGGAAATTATATTTTCAACCCCTAAAATTCAGATAAATGTCAGAAGTCATAATGTACATTTTGAAGTCAAATTATAGATTAAGTCAATAAAACCAGGATGGCATTTTTATCCACATTTTTTTAGGGACCAGATATTTCATTGATATAGGGTGCACCCAATCAGGAAACTACTTCTAGTCAGTCAGGGAAACTTTCTGCAATTTAAAGTGGAAGAAAATTTCCAGAAGTACTTACTTCATCACACCACACTGTTTCCTTTGCAAGTGTTTTTATAGCTGCCTTTGAGACCAGGTTTCTCTCCAGTGTACTATATATGTATTACAATATAAGCAAATTGGTATTTACTCGAATGGGGGGGGATTGAAAAATATTTTAGAATAAATTTTCTATATTAAAATGGATATATATATATATACATATATGCCCATAATATATTTATATGTGTATATAATGCAAGTACATGTGTGTGTGTGTGGGACCTAAATGTGACAAATTAAGAACCTAAACATTGATATGATGATGGAATAATTTCTTCTATACCTATTCCATTCTTTCTCTCCTTTTCTTGCTTTTTCTTTTTTTCTTGTTTATTGAAATAATTCATTTGCCTGACAAATATTTAATGAATGCTTAGAAAATATGTGGATCTTGACTGAAACCAAAGGGAGAGAGAGAGAGAGAGAGAGAGAGAGAGAGAGAGAGAGAGAGAGAGAGAGAGAGAGACTTCCACAGGGATAAACATGAGATTTTTCATTTAGGTTAATAAAAGTTAATCATTGAAATATAGGTATACCTAGAGCTGGAGACATAGTGTTGAAAGCATAATATTTAAAAAGAAGAATAATTTTTTGGCCTTAAGATTAATGTTAAAAATAGTGTGGTTTTTGTTGCTAAAACACACATACTACCTATTTGGGGACTGTAAAAAGAGAAGGTTGATGTCTATATCATAGGAAATACAAACTCTGCTGGACAGTTCCTAACTGCAGCATTTTGTACAGTCCTGGGCTTTTTATTTTTCAAGCTTGACATTGACAAAATAGACTATGTCCAGAGGAGGTCAACCAGGAGAGAGAGAGAGAGAGGTCAGAAGAGTCTTGTCATTTGAGGGATGGTTGAAGGAAATGAGCATGTTTCTTGGGGAGAATACAGACTTCCTGAAGTTTGGCTTCAAATATGTGAAAAACTTTCACATAAAATAGGGAACAGATGTGTTCTCTATTGGACCAGAAAACAGGGCTACAACCAGCAGGAGGCAATTACTGAGACACATTATGAGTCATCACAAGGAAACCCATTGGAATGAATAAATCTTTCTAATGGAAGAACTCTGCTCTTTCTGATAGTTGGGAGCAAACCATCACTGGAAATTGCACAGAATCACAAAATTTCAGATTTTTATTTATGGTATAGGTTAGGAGCTGTTTTTTTCCTGCCAAGGTTTATTGAAAGAAAAAAAAAACATACCTAACTCATAATCATTTGAAAGTACAATGGCCTCCCTCAAAAGTCATAATGCCCCTTTTCAGTGTCAATGGGATCAAGAATTTCATGTACATTTAAAGGGTTATCCTTATTCTGTCATGAGTGGGAGGAGATGGCTACTGGAGGACTTTTCAACTCAGATCTTCAGTGATTGTGTAATCTTGCCTACAGGGCATATGCAATCATTTCCTTCAATATTTGTCACCCCTCATTGTCACTGATAGGTACTTTCCAATTTACAGCCACCATTTTAACCCTGATGAATGTTCAGTCATGGTTTAATTTCCTGATTGCTTGGTCATTGGTATATACTTTAGATACACACTAGAGAAGAAGATCCTGTGTTTCAGAGTAACAAGGAACTCACAGTTTAAGTGAGTTGTGATAGAAGAATAGACAATGAAGACGAAAGAAATGCTATTGACCTTGTTTAGTCCACGGATAATTCACTTACATAGAAAATATTCAAGCAAGTGACCCAAATTATTTTTTTTAAATTGAGATATTTTGTCATACATTGCAATTTATTCTTCAATGAGATGTCTCTGGCATCAAAGCAAAAAAATTAATAAAACTAATGTAACAGTGACACCATCATAAAAAGCTAGATGGCACAATATTAGATGGAGAATCTGGAAGAAATGAAATCAATACTGTTCTTAGACATCTACAAATTGTGTGAGTTTGGAAAAGTTACTTAATTTCTATGTGTTTCAGCTTATCCATCTGTAAGATGGGGATATTAGTTCTATCTACCTCCAAGGATCATTATGAGGATCAAATGAAATAATATTTATAAAGTGCTTAGTACAGTACCTGGGACATAGTAGGTGCTGACTAAATGCCTCTTTTCTTCCCTTTTCATTCTAAAATGCATGCAGCATTCCCCATCTGCAAGATCTCACTCATACTTGTTATGATGATAATAACAGATAGTTTGGAGAAGCAGATAAATGTGTCAGGGCCAAATAAAGTTTTAGGTCAAGAGCCAGAGATTGACAGGCTTCAGTTGAGGAAAGGATGGGGCTGAACACTCCTGGCTCTCAAACCCCTCCCCCTCTAACTGCTTCTGCTTCAGTTGGTAATGAAGACAGGAATAAGATTCTTCTGGTAAGTTTCTGTTATGGCTGAAACCCCAATAATGTTCCTTTTCTTTAATTTATATTTCTCTCAGGTCAGTTAGAGGAGATATAGCAGCTAGCTATCTAACTGTTGAGGACAGAGAAGATCTTCTTAAACTGGCAGCCAACAGGATTCAAACTAAATGTACAGACTGAGTTGAGTATTTTCCCAAATAATTATCAGGTACAGATTTGAAGATAAGGGTTATATTAAGTAATAACAAAGAAAACTAAAAAGGGTAAATGAGGGTTTTAGGATAATGAGAGGAAACCCCGAACTGCTAAGTAGATGCTGCCCTTCCCCCTCTTCTCAAGAGGGGATGAAGCACTTAACTAAAACTGGCTCTCTTGCTATTGATAAATATCTTACTCTCTAATCACTAAGTAATTATATAATTATATTAATGAAGAATAGTAATAACAAACAGGCTAACCCTGTTTGTTATTAGAGTAGAAATCACTAGCTTATGCTACAATGGCCACCTCAGGAGAAACCCCAAGTCAGGAGTAGCAAGCAGAGTGTCTGCTCACATCCACTCCCACAAATTAACTGACTCCAACCCTTCTCAACTGCCCCCTCACCCAAAGTTCTCCAGGGGGTGGTCCCCTGGAATTCTGGGTGAGGCTATGCCTGTACCTTTGCAGGGATTCCATGCTTTGCATCTCCACACAACATACTTCCCTATTAAGCAATCGAGTCATCCAATTTGTAGGACTATAGTTGAAGATCTTATAAAGATGATCAAATTCAAAGTCTAATTTAAAGATAAAGGAACGGAGACTTTCAGAGGAGGAGTGATTAATTGAAAGTTACATAGCTAGCATTTACTCTCAGGTCTTTAGACTCCCAATCCTGTTTGAGGAAGTTAGGGTAGAGGATCCTGGGAGAGGTAGTCTCCCAGGGTTAGTGCATTTCAAATTGTAAAGATTGATGGAAAATATATTTAATCAATTGCCTGACATAAGAAGTAGGGTTTTTTGTTAGAGACATCATTTCTAAAATGTGGATGATAGGAACTTTGCTTTCTATTTCATACATATATTGCTGTTGCTCCATACCTCTGATTGAGCTGCATTTACTAAGGAGGAAACATTCTATCTCTATACTTTTCATTTTACAAATCTAGTTTACCTATCCATTTGTTAAGGAGTTGTCTTCTGGTCTACTGTTTGTTCTTCATTCACACTTCTTCTTGATTTATGGTTCTACATTTCTGTTATTTGTCTTATATTGGTGGCAAGTAGAGGATCAGAATTTTGCAATTGCAATTCACTTTGCAAATTACCTACTATAGTGATATAAACAGAAATTTAAAAAATACTTCTTCATAGGGACTCTGGTGAGAATTGACAAGAGTTTATTTTCAGTTGTGAATAGTAAAAATAGTTTATTTTTTACTTCAAGGTAACAAACATTTTTCTCCTTCCCCCTTCTAGACAGCCAAGAAATTTAGTAAATTGGGAATCTTTATTTTTTATAAACTTAATAATACCTTAGTTGCTATTTTAACAAAAAGCAGTCTGAAATCCAAGGTAAGTATGTAAACTCATATGTTGTTGTTGTTGGTTTTTTTTTTTATCATTTTCTGTCCTGTCCAATTCTTCCTATTCCTTTTGGGGCTTTTCATGGCAAAGATACTGGAGTCATTTGCTTATATCTTTTCCAGCTCATTTCACAGACGAGAAAACTGAGGCAAACAGGGTTAAGTGACTTTCCCAGGCTAAGGTAATAAGTGTCTGAAACTTGACTTGAACTCAAGCCTTCTTGTCCCCATATCCGATGTTCTATCTTTGACCTAGTTGCATGAAACATGTATATATGAACTAATATAATAAAAAATAAAATTAGTTATTATAAAAATATTAATGAGAGAAGTCATGAATAATCAATAGTAAATAATGAATGCTAGACCATATGACGGACCAGCTATTATTTGACATTTATTTGCCATATTTATTTTTAAAACATTGTTTATTTGTATTTTTAATATACAATATAAACTCATTCATTTGAATGTCAGAAGTTGGGCATAGACTCCATGCTCTCTTTGGAAGTATATTGCTCTGAAGGACTGAGTGGAAAATTTACACCACAAGGAATATTTTTAAGCGGGAAAGTAAGAAAGCAATGGGAGAAGTTTTCCAATGGGTAGAATTAGAAATTGAACTAGAGTGAGTGTTATTGCTCTAGACAATCTCATATTTTTCAAAGCATCCGTAACTCATCTCTTCATGCTGTGAACTAATGCACAGCCTCCAGGAGATGCAACTCCAAAGGAAAATGGGATTTGCATATGTAGACCTATTTACTAGGAAAAAATGGGAGGGAACATCAATAATTTCGCATTACTTTTTGCATAAGTGTATTATTATGCACAATAATTAAAACAGGAACAGGAACATAGAAGGGTGTTATTCTAGGACATTCTAGTCATCACCTGCTTTTAATGAGGCTTCTCTCTAGCTCAGAATATGAACTCTGAAATATGATAAAGGGATTCTGCTACTTTCTAAGCTTCTCCGTTTTTCCTGGATCCAGGACTAGAGAAATATAGATGAAAAATAATACAAGAAAATATTATTCCTGTTCATTTTCTGACATCATTAGTAAAGTGTTTATTTTTTTTCTCTCCTACCTCCAATGAAGCAAGAGAATATTGTGTAACTTTCATTTTTGACCCATTTCTTCTTTAGTTATCTCACATTCTCCTCTTACTTTATAAAAACATATTTTCCCTTTTAATTGTTTTTTTTCTTCCTACCTTCTACCCATTTTTCCCCTCTGCCACATCCTTTTGGCCTTAAACTGTATTTTGTTGTTGGTGGTGCTATTCATCATTTTAAGGAATGTTCCATTTCTTCCAATGCTCTTATATTTTCAATAGGAATGGGTGTTATAATATGTCAAAAGCTTTTTCGGCATCTGTTAAGATAATTATATGGTTTGTTGTTAATGTCCATTATGTTGAAAATTTTCTTAACAGTGAACTATCCCTGTATTTCTGGTATAAAATCCACCAAGTCATAGTGTACAATCATCATGATATATTATTGTAATCTCCCTGTTAGATTTTATTTTATTTAATTTTTTGCATCAACAGTATGACTTTTTGGGCTAGCGAAGACATAATTTAGTAAGGCCAGGCCTGGCTACAATCAATTCCAGTTTCATTTTCTCTCCATCTCATACCCTAATAAGTTTCAGGAGAAAAAAATGGGAGCAAAGGATGGGAAATTACAAGGAATCTGTTCAAACTGTGGGATGTTTTTTCTATATTGTTATCTCTTGACGAGATTAAGATTTTAATAAATGTTTCTTGATTAAAGTTGTCTCCATAGAAATCCTGCTCTTGGTAAAGAGTGGATTCCACTCAGATTTCCCAAATTTCATGACATAAAACAGCAAGTAGTATCATATTCTAGTAATTTGAGGCAGGTAGTACAATGGTTATTGTTGAACTTAAAGTAAAAAAGAACTGAGTTCAAGTCCTGTCTCAGACATTTATTAGTTCAGTGACCCTTGACAAGTCATCTAACATCTGTCAGTCTCTATAACCTTATTTGTAAAATGAGGATAATAATAATACCAAACTTACATGACTATTGAATCAAGGTACTTTTTTTTCTGCTGCTTAAATGTGTCTATTTTTAAAATTTTTTATTGATTAAAGAAAATTTTCCATGGTTACATAATTCATATTCTTTCCCTCCCCTCCCCGCTCCCACCTCCCATAGCTGACACACAATTCCACTGGGTTTTAATGTGTCATTGATCAAGACCTATTTCCATATTATTAATACATCCCCAATCTATCCCCATTTACCCATGTGATCAAGCAGTTGTTTTTCTTCTGTGTTTCTGCTCCTACAGTTCTTTCTCTGGATGCTTCAATGTGCTTATAATGTGTCAAAGAAAAAAAATAAAGTTCCCTCCACATATCTGCAGCAGAGTACTATCCAGTCTTGCCTGTATTATCTCTACCAGGGTAAAGGCTTTATTTACATAGATCAATAAAAACCCACACAGAGCAGCTGGGATATGCAAGAACATAATATCATCTTGATAGGAAGGGAAGGAGAAGGAAGAGAGAAGGTTATGGCACTGTGTTCTTTAGTAACCAGCTTCCCATAGAGGGGAAAGTTTGATGTTCTTCTTTAAAAAAAAAGTTTTCCAACACCAGTTGAAAATAAAAACGTTTTATGAAAATGAAGTATGTTTTACAAAATTTAAGTTGCCATGTAAATATAGTCATCTTGTTTTATGAGAAAAAACCACAATGATTTTATTCCTTCTAAAATGATGATGGTGGTGGTGGGAGGTGGTATTAATCCTCCCAAGTTGAGATAATTCTTAGGTATTTGGGCCTAATTTTTCCTAGCATCCTCAGTCCCTGCTACATTGACTCTTGCTAGTTGCTTCTGATTCTGAGTCCACCATTGTACTTGATCCTCTTTGGCTCTTCATATTGAGGCTTTTTTGGGGGGATAATTGAAGCATTTTGTTCTCCAGGTTTAGGGAATACAGAGGAACCCTGGGAGGTACAAGAATCCTAGGCAGTGGCTTATATTTGGACTTTGGGCTAGCAGTTTGAGGAGGTGTATACTCTGCTAAAAAATCTCTCCTTTGGAAAGGTAAAAGGAGGGAAGGCAAGGATCTGAGGTCAGGTGAGGAGTGGCTACTTGAGCATATATTCTTCTGTCACAGCCAAAAATGCATTTCAGTAGGGTCAGGAAGACTATGAAAGGAGATAATTATGATCAATAGCTGGGCTACTTTTCTTTTAAAATATTCTGACTGCATGGTCTTGGGTAAGTCATTTAGCTTCTCTTTTTTTTTAAACTGAAAAACAACTTGTATGACCATAATATATTTTTTTCTTGGGCAATGAAGATACCAGTTGGTTTTCATTTATTCTCAATAGTACCTTGATAAAATATTATTTTTTTTAAACCCTTACCTTCCATCTTGGAATCAATACTATGTATTGCTTCCAAGGCAGAAGAGTCGTAAGGGCTAGACAATGGGGGTTAAGTGACTTGCCCAGGGTCACATAGCTGGGAAGAGTCTGAGGCCAGATTTGAACCTAGGACCTCCCATCTCTAGGCCTGGCTCTCAATCCACTGAACTACCCAGATGCTCCCTTGATGAAATATCCTAATTTAATCACATGCATTTTCTTCAGAAGAATCTATACCTTATAAACGAGACTCGTGGTTTTGTACAATCTGCTAGTTTTGAATTCTGGAATACAATAAATTTGAGTTTTGCTAAGTTCATTTCACATGGTTCCAATTGGAGATGATGTGTACTGCTCTAGAAATTAGAAAGCCAGACGTTCATATGATTATTCACTCTACTTGAGTATCCGGAATCTGAAAGATTGTGTTGATGAAGTTCAATCCATTCAGTCTGACTGTTTTGAACAAAGAAGGGCCCATGTAAAAGGCAACATAAGGTAACAGATGGAGAATTGTTCTCAGTAACAGGAAGACCTGGATTCAATGACACATAGAAGCTGGAGAAGTTACGTATTCTCTTAGGTCCTAGAAAGTCCCGAGTTTGGTAGCTAAAGTTCCTTATCCTTAGCTTCCTTTATACTAGTGAAATTAAAGGTCTAGCCCACTGGTTCCCAAACTTTTTTGGCCTCCCTCCCCCTTTCCAGAAAAAATATTACTTAGCCCCCTGGAAATTAATTTTTTAAAAATTTTAAAAGCAATTAATAGGAAAGATAAATGCACCTGTGGCCATCACTGCTCCCCTGGATCACTGCAGCTCTCACCAGGGGGTGGTGGCACCCACTTTGGGAATCACTGGTCTAGTCTAACTGTGCAAGGCACTAGAAATAGAGAGGTGAAAACAAAATAATCTCTGTCTTCAAGGGAATTTCATTTTACCTAGAAAGGGGAAAGTTGTACAGTATTTATGTCAATAAGACAATACTGTGCAAGAAGATTAGATAAATGCAAGAAATCTGACAACCAGGAGGAATAGACATGACTTCGTTGTGAAGAATCACTTGATTTAAGTGTTTAGCATAGTGACTTGCACATAGTAGGCACTCAAGAAATTCTAGTAGATTGAGTGACTCATGTCTTTGAAAGAAGCTTGTATTCCAAGAGGAAGAAGAGTTAAGAACACAATAAACACACAGGGAAATAAGTAAAGGAGGGAATAGCAATACCATAGGAAACTCTTCATGAATTTGCATATTTAGAAACATATTTTGGGATCATTTTCACCTATAGAATGTTTTGAGATAATGTTTTTATTGACTTTAAAAGACTTTTCATGCTAGGGAGATAAATTTTAGGGAAAATAATAGCTGGCAATAAAATGCTGGTTTGCTATGTTGATCTTCTAATGAAATGACAGTATAATTATAATACTGTAATGAATTTGTTTCTGTGCATCTTTTTTAATTCAATATTTCTTTTTCCCCCCTATTGAACATTTCTGCAAAGGTATTTATGTAGTCAAGCTCAATTATAACTTACAAAATTATTGGTGGTAGGTCATCCAACACCATGTTGGGCTATGTTTAAATTGTATATTTTTAGCAATTATATTTTTACATTTCATAATATTTATATATATTTCAAAATATGTATATTTCAAAAATAATTTTACAATGTTTTATTTTCCTTTCTTCTGAGGCAGTCACATATTTTAGAAACACTTTTTCAGTTTAAGTTAGCCACCAAAATAAAAAATGTGTGTATACGTATGTATACACAGACACACACATTTTTTATTTTAGTGGCTAACATATATATCCTTCATCTATTTAGAATTAAGCCACTTAGTATAGTCCTTAGAACCATTTTAGGCACCAAACAAATGCTATTTGACCTACTCTTCTCTGCCATTATCTCTCTCTATTATAAATATGACACAGACAGAATGGTGTAGCTAGACTCAGAGGTTGGAAGATCAGTATTTCTGGCGATTACTAGTTATGTAACCTTGGACATGCCACTTAAAGTCTACTAACCTTGGGAAACTTACAAAAATTGTATGCTATAGACAGTTTGCACTCAAGGTACAGGATAAATATGTTTCCATAGAGATAAAAATCACAGCTCTGGGATGTTCTAATTAAAAATAATTTTACCATTTATTAAAAAATATATAGTCCAATTAAGGGCCAGAAATGGAGATTATTCTTTTTTTTAAACCCTTACCTTCCATCTTGGAGTCAATACTGTGTATTAGCTCCAAGGCAGAAGAGTGGTAAGGGTAGGCAATGGAGGTCACGTGACTTGCCCAGGGTCACACAGCTGGGAAGTGTCTGAGGCCAGATTTGAACCTAGGACCTCCCATCTCTGGGCCTGATTCTCAATCCACTGAGCTACCCAGCTGACCCCTGGAGATTATTCTTAAAATAAAGATGAATGAAATATTTCAGACTTGTGAACAGATGTGGGATTTTTAGATATATATTAGCCTTTTGTTGAAATTATGACATTATTGTAAACACGATGAAAAATCATAGTAAAGATTATTGAATGTTTCTTCCCCTCCTTACAGACTACATCTATACTCAGTGACTGATTAAAATATTTTTTGGACAACTTTTTGATATTCAAATATATAGCAGCAGCAAAAACTCTTTTCAGTGGCAAGGAATGAAATTATTTCAAAAGGAAAATGTTTTAATCAAAGTTTTAACTTTTTTGCATACTCTAAAGGAATATAAGTGATCCTTATCTAAAAATTTAAGCATAAACATTTAAAATTTATTGCTATAGCCAAATATTTGTTGAGTTGGATTAAAGACAGGTTCCATTATTAAAATTCCAATTTGTTAACAGATATACTTATAAAGCAGGTAATGGGGAAAGGAAAGGAGGCAACTTGGGGAAAGGAAAGGAGGCAATGTAGGGGAAAAAATCAGCTCAAATTTACTTGACTGCCTTACGGTAGCATATTTCTTCAGTTTTTAATGAAAGTGTACTGGGTGCAAGATATTCATATAAAGTTTTCTTCCAAAATCCTGGAGGTAGAAGAGGTGGGCCTGGAGCAGATCAGGTTTATATTTCTTGTCCTTTTATGTACTCAAGGCAGTTAGGGTGATTTTCCTGGTTGAAAAAGGAGGATCTCAGTCCTTTATGTTCAATCAACCAAGAAGTATTTATGAAGTGATTCCTGCCCAGGAACCATACTTGGTTCTTGGGATATAGACAAAAATGAAATAATTTCTGTCACAAGAAGTTTATGACATATGAGGGGAGACAATACATGTATAAATAAGTCTATACAGAATATATATTTTGTGAGGGAATCTAGTATGTGTTGGAGTGAGCTGGAGGGGAGAGAAAGTTGAAAGTGTCCTAGGAATAAGAATCAGAGTTTTAGTTTTCAATATTAGATGAAAGATCAAGTTTGGTGTAGGTATATAACAATGTATGTGCAAATCTACATTTTTGATGAAAAACTTCCAAATGTAGTTAATTTTAAAATGAGAACAAATGACAATAGAGATGAAAATATATTCTTTTACAAATGTCCTTAACATTTATCATTAGCATATTCATTCCTTTGCCCTGAAATCTGTGCTTTTCTTCTGCATATTAAATTAAAATGACTACTTATGATCCTGAGGAACATCTGTTTTTGTATTACTTTAGCATTTCAACTGAAAATAGCCTCTTGTCACTGGCAGAAACAAAATTTTCTTGTTATGTCCTTCATTTATAAAACACATACAAAGAAACGTTGACAATAAAAAAGTTACACCATTCATGTCAGACAACAATGCATTTAAGTATTTTGTTATAATTTTGGATTTGTACATGGAAACTTTGTTTTTGTTTTTTCATGGCCTTGGCTACTTTTAAAAGTAGATTTTTCAACAGGTTTTTAATTCAGTAAAAGTTTTCAAATGCCAAAATTATTTCATTGTCATTCTTTTTGATTTTTTTTCTTTTCTAAACTTACTGGATGGTCATTAGGTTCTTCTTGTCTATCACATGGGTAGATCCAAGAATATAAACATCTTTAGAAAGTGAAAGACTGTGCCAAGGAACCAAAAGGTAACATATCTTTTGTAAGTAGGATCAAAACTGAAGAGACCTAGAATCTAAGTTGAACCTAAGAGAAAGACCAACTGGTTCATTTCCTGGAAAAAGAATCTCCTGTATCAGACAAGTGAACAGCCAGCCTCTGAAGGTCTATAGTGGTAAGGAAAGTGTTACCTCCCATGGTAATACATCCCACTTTTCATGTAAATCATATTAATACTTAATCATGTTGCAAAAGAAAACACAGTCAAGAAAATAAAGTTGAATCTATACTTTAGTTTGCAGAATTCATAAGTTCTCTCTCTGGAGATGATTAGGATTTTTTAAAATCATCAATCTCTTGGAATTGTCTTGGATTATTGTCTCAATTGGAGTAGCTAAGTAATTTACAAGTGTTCATCCTCACAATGTTGCTGTTACTGTATATATGGTTCTCCTGGTTTTACTCACTGTATTTTACATCAGTTCATAGAAGTCATCCCAAGTTTTTTTTTTCTTTCTGAAACTATCCTGCTGATCATTTCTTATAGCAATATAATAGTCCATCAACATCATATACAATAACCTGTTAAACCATTCCCCAGCAGATGTGTCTCCCTTTGATTAACAATTATTCACCTCCACAAGAAGAGCTATTTAAAAATATTTATAACAATAGAGCATTTTCCCTTTTCCCTTTCCTCTCCTCTCCTCTCCTCTCCTCTCCTCTCCTCTTTCTTCTTTCCTTTTCTCTTTTCTTTTCTTTTTCCTTCCTCCAAGGACAATGGAAACTCCTACAGGGCAGGAGCTGTTTTCTTTTTTCNTCTTTTCTTTTCTTTTCTTTTCTTTTCTTTTCTTTTCTTTTCTTTCCTTTTTTTTTCCTTTAGCATACAAACCTAGTACTGACATTGTGGAGTCAAAGAGCATGAACAGTTTTATAATCCTTTGAGGGTAGTTCCAAATTATTCCCCAGAATGGTCAGACTAGTGCACAACTCCACCAATAATGCATTAGTGTCTCAGTATTTCCACATCCTCTGCAACATTTGTTATTTTCTTTTCCTAATATATTGACCAACATGATAATTGTGAGGAGTTATTTTCAGTTAGCTTAATTTGTGTTTTTATAATTAAGAGTGATTTGGAAATTTTATTTTCATGTGAATATAGATGGTATTGATTTCTTCTTTTGAAAACTGCTCATTCATATCTTTTGATCATTTATTGATTGGGAAATGGGCTATATTTTTATAAATTTGGCTTAGTTTCCTATATATTGAAAAATGACTAATTGTCCTTAAAAACAGGATTTTGTATTTGTTGTCTATTATCAAGAGATTAATTTTTTGAACTCCTTAAGATTCCATTTGAAAATTATGTATTTATGTGTCACAAACAGTTGGAATTCCAAACACTTGTTTTATCTTTTCATTTTTTTTTGTGGTACCATTGAGTTCTATTGACTTATTTTCATTTTTTATCTTCATTACTTGTCCACCTTCCAAGAGAAATTAAAAAAAAAAAACTTTTGGGAATACTAAAAATATCAAATAGTTGAAGGGAGTAGTTAACTCCTGAATAATCCAGATCATATTATAAATTTGACTCTATATCCAAGAGATATAGTTCTGATGTGAAGAATTGTATAATTGACATTAACATATAAAATATGATATTCAAGATATGTTGCTACACCAAAACTTATTTGGGCCTCTGTCAGTAACATCCCATTGAAGGTCAAGTATAAAAATTGTTTATTAATTGAGCCTAAAAATCATACAATATCATGTAAAATGTAAGATATTAGGAGAAAAGCAATGAAAAAACATATTCCTCTGGGTACATACCATCCTTATATGGTTCAAACAGGATTTACTGGAGGAAATGGGCAAGAGTAGCATGTGATGACTAGAAGTTGATCAGTTCAAATATTCATTGTTAAGGGAGCATTTACAAGGATGATATGTAGCCTGAAGCAACCAGAATTCATGAAGTCAGTATGGTATTTTTTTTTTTATGTCACACACTAAATATGCAAACTATCCATGAATAGTCACAATATGGAACAGTGGGAGGCAAACTTTGTTAGAATAGTTGTTCCTGACTACATTTTCTAATTGTATACAGTGATCAAAGGGTTCCCCTTAATTGTTTATTCACAGATTAACATCTGTTTAACAATATCACTACCTAATAGTGTCAACAGATGGTCTAGAATTAATGTCTTTCTGGCTCTGATGAGGTTTTGGACATGCCATGCAAACAACATGTCTGTTCAAACAGAGCCCTCCCACAAACTTCTTGAGTTTCTAGTATGTTCCCAGGAATAAAGGAGTTTAGTTTGTGGCTACAGAAGATCCAAGAGGACTTGAAGACAATTCAAGTCAAATTAGTAAGTATGTATTAAGTATGTTCTATGAAAGCAAGAAATAATTGAGGGACAGCTTAGATACGCTATTTGTATCCCTTAAATTGGAAGAGAAAGTGAAGAAAGCACTGAATGTTCGGATCCACTGCTATGACCGTGGGAGGATGAGGTCAGGAACATTTTCTCTAGCCAGTATTCAAGTCATTAATTTTTTTGTAGAAAAAAGGAGGAAAACAGGATAAAGAAAAGGGATGTTTCCACATGATATGTATTAATTCCAATTAGTTCTTAAAATCATAGCATGCTTTTTCTTTATTTAATATTTGTTTTATTTATATTACTATAAATATATTTCCATTATATTTATATATTTTATTCATATGTGTGTATAAATGTGGATCTGTGCTCTTATCAACTTGAAAATCCCTTCATAGAAACTCCCTCTATTGAAGCAACTCAGAATTTCGCCAATAATTTATAACATAAGAGTGTTGTCTGTGGGTATTGAGAAATTAAGTGACTTGTTCATATCATATACCTAGTATGTGTCAGAGACAGAACTTCAACCCAGGTCCTTTTATCTTCAAGATGAGCAATCTCTCAGCTTGCTCTGAGAGCTGTTTTCTTTATCAGTGGAATTAAAGTGGAAAATATACATTGTGCTTATTTAATTTTCTACTCTATTAAAAGTTGTCAAAAATTTAAAGAAATTTCATTGATTATTTTTATCCATACTACTTCCATTTTTCTTGTGTATCATAAAAAATGTTTAAATGAAATAAAAAGACATAAAAATATTATATCATAGAACAGGAGGAGAGAGGAAATAAATAATTCTATCACTTTGATTTCATGAAAATAATTTAATTCCATGAGCTGCTTTTAATTTTGGTGAGTTTTAGTTTTAGAAGTTATTTCTGAGTAAATATAACATAGGGCTCAGTGAATAGAAAGGATCCTTAAAATTAAAATGTGTAATTAAGAAATTCTCCTTTCCCCATTCTTTATAACAACTAATGATCTAAACACTTGAGAGAGAAGAGCTTAGTGTACTTGGAATAATTGCCACTAAGTACCTTAAACTGTCATTTTTAATTAAAATTATTAGTCAATATTTTCTAAAACAGCTAGTGCCATATCACTTCTTTTTTCTTACTAAGTCAAGTCTCCTCTGTTTATATTTCTAATTTATGTTCTAATTATTTAATGGAGATATTACTAATAACTGCATATATTATATTTAAAGACATAAATCTTTGGGAAAACAAACTTAATTAAGTATCCCAAATTGTAGGGCAAGATATGAATATATAAGAGTATTCAAAATATCATGCAATTTGGGGATCCGATGGGAACTACTTTTTTTAATTTTGAAAATTAAGATTGTTTATACTTGGCTAAATTTGAATGGGGAGGAAAAAAACCTAACGCTAAAGGCTATTTCAGGAAACTATTTCAGGAAGCAAAAATGAAAAGAATGCTGAAATGACTGGAGATTTAAAACCTTGTATGAATAATAACTGAATGATCTTTGCTGTGTAGTGTATATTAGTTGAGTTTTATACCACAGTGATTTGTGATATCATTTATAGTGCTTTGTTATATTCACCCCCCACTCTTATTTGAAAAGTAATTCTAGACTATTGAGCATTTAATATAAATGTGATAAAATCTAGCTGCAAAATAAAAGCTTCATGAGGTCAGATGCTATGACTCTTGTAATAATGAAATAATACTGCCATATTTTCTTCAGGCAACCTGTCAGTTGCCCTGGTTGGAATGTTGACTGTGGCATGAGCCATAGGACAAATACCTTATGTTTCCTCCTGTACCTACTATACTGTTCTGTACAAAGGGAATGACTAATAATTGACTATTAAATATGAACAGATCGGAGTAGTTAGGTGACTCAGGGGATTGAGAACCTGACTTAGAGCCAGAAGATCCTGTGTTCAAATCTGACCTTAGAAAGGTTCCACTTGTGTTAAACCAGACAAGTCATTTAACACTTATTGTTTAACAGACCTTGCCACTCTTCTGCCTTGGAACCAATACAAAGTATTGATTCTAAGACAGAAGAGAAAGATTTTTTAAAAATATGAACAGATGATGTGCTTAAAAGTCTCTGACATATAATATATTCTTATTAAGTGTTTATTGACTTGAAATATTGAATTTTAGGTCAGTGCATAAAATTGTTAATATGCAAATGAATGTTGATAAAGTTATTTTTTTTAATTCTCAGTCAGTCTGCAAACATTCATTAAATATATACAATGTGACAGCCACTGTATTAGGTACTACAGATTCAAAGACAATCCTTGTCTTCAAAGAGTTTTCATTGTATTTAGAAAGATATAATTTAAACAGATTAGTGTATCTATGCACAGAAAAGCCA
Source organism: Gracilinanus agilis (assembly GCF_016433145.1). Taxonomy (NCBI): domain Eukaryota; kingdom Metazoa; phylum Chordata; class Mammalia; order Didelphimorphia; family Didelphidae; genus Gracilinanus; species Gracilinanus agilis. The sequence goes on along the minus strand of NC_058132.1, from coordinate 664,275,148 downwards.
AATGCACAAGAGAATATATTGGCATTTGTGAATAAAAGTACAGAAGAATAAAGCCTTGCACACATGTGCAAGGCTTTATTCTTCTTTGCTTTTGTGCTATATGTATTATATGTGTATGTGTACATGATTATTTTTAGCCTGGTCCTCTATTCCCTGTGTCACTTAGCTTCCTAGGTTAAGAATAGATCAAATGTGTTGCTAAAGGTCTCAAACTTAGTCTGTAGCAAATCCAGGATGTGAACCAAAGTCCTTTCACTTTAATTCAATCCACTGTGCCATATTTTTAATCTAGAGCAATGGAGTTTCTGCATAGACAAAATCACAGTTTGTTTAAAATTATGTCCTTTATCATCTTAAAGCCTAAACTTAAATAATTTCAGAGCTAGAAGTAATCATAAGTCTTCCAGTCAAGGAAATTAAGAATTGTTAGATTGTGTTTTTTTTTTTACATTTTGAAATAAAATGCCATAATATTTTAAAATTTAAAACCCTTTCTTAGTGCCTCAACAGTGCAAAAAAGGGCAGGATAAAGCATTGGTCCTAGTTTGTAAATGCTTGTACCCATTCATCTAGCCAATGTAGAAACTGAGACAATTGAAGGGATGTTAGAACTCAGATTACCAAATTTCCTTCTGAGTTCTCTTTTCATTAGACTCTGGTTCCCACTGAAAATAAATTCAATAAAGGCTTACTATTAAATCAAAAAGTATTTGATGGCACATAGACATTTGGATTCACATTTTTACTTACTAAACAATTACTAAGTGTATTGACAATGCTCTACCATTCTATAGATTTTTGGAGGTTACCCTGTGCTGTCACTAGGGAAATCATTGCACTGGGTCTCCTCCAACTTCAAATTAGCTTCCCCAAATAGATGGTAAAAAAAAGAATGTTCAACTCAGGCTATAAAACTTTCTTCAAAGGTAAAAGTCCTTTGTGGGCTTGTATTCTTCAGTAAGGATGAACTTTATCCTAGCATTCAAAATAGAAAAACAAAAACTTCCACCTGGGACTTCATCGTAAAGCCAAATTGTTTTCATATTTTTTTTACTTTTTTTTTAACCCTTAACTTCTGTGTATTGGCTCCTTGGTCGAAGAGTGGTAAGGGTGGGCAATGGGGGTCAAGTGACTTGCCCAGGGTCACACAGCTGGGAAGTGTCTGAGGCCAGATTTGAACCTAGGACCTCCAGAGTTTTCATATTTTTAATGTGAAGATGAGCCTGTAACTTTGTTTTTGAAAACATAAAGGAAAACTTTAGCTTCATTCTGCCCTTCAAAACATGCATCCCTAAATCAATAAGGGGATATAGTGATAGAATCAAAATGCACCAAGACCTGGAGTGGAGAGATGAGTTAGATTCTCAGCTATTTACTAGCTGTGATTATGGACAAGTCTCTCAACCTCTCTTCACCTGTTTCTTTTTCTGTAAAAAGAAACATGAACTTTTGTCACACATGTATTCAGTTCTGAGTGCCAAGTTCTAGAAAGAACAATGAAAAGCTGAAGAGGATGTAAAGGAGGAGAGCTGCCATGGCCAAGGGACTAAAAAAATTTAATTAATTCAATTCAACAACATTGGTGAAGTACATACTATAGGCCATGCAATGTGGTTAATCCTGGAGAGAAAATGAAAACTAGGTTGTTGGAGTTAGATAATGCATATATAGATAGGAGAATATAAAAATATTTATGAAGTATTTTTTTGGGATGGAGAGAATGCAATCCACTGGTGAGATAAAGAAATCAATTAACATGCTCTAATGGTCTACTATGTCACTGTCCAAAAAGTGGTAGATACCACTTGAAGTGAAACTTGACAGGAGCTAATTACTGAAGCATGTAGAGATGAGGAGAGGTACTATTTCAGGCACAGAGGGGAGCCTGTACAAAGGTCCAGAAATGGGATATAGAATTATGTGCAGAAAATAGAATATAGGTCAGTTTTGGTTTGAATGTAAGGTAAGGAAGAAATGATATAAAATCAGTGTGGAAAGACTGGAGTTAGATTTGAATAATTTATTTTTGTTCTATCTTTTTTTGAATCTTTATACTTGCTAAACATTTAAAGTTTTGTTTTTTTTCTAGTTAAAAATCATTTTTCTTACGCTTTCTTTACTTCACTGGGGGGAAAAGAATAAAAACAAAATTGCTATAAAAATATGCAGAATTCAACAAAAAAATAAAAAATTAAGGAACCGATGATGTCCAACATCTACATCTCAGTCATGCACTTTGAGTTCATTTCATCTGTCAGGAGACAAGTGACATTTGATAGTGCTTATAAATCAATCAAAGAGGGGCAGCTGGGTAGCTCAGTGGATTGAGAGTCAGGCCTAGAGATGGGAGGTCCTAGGTTCAAATCTGGCCTCAGACACTCCCCAGCTGTGTGACCCTAGGCAAGTCACTTGACTCCCATTGCCCACCCTTACCACTCTGCTGCCAAGGAGGCAATGCACAGAGGGTAAGGGTTTAAAAAAATAAATCAAAGTTTTTTATCTTTATAATATTATTGTATAAGTTGTCACCCTGATTCTATTGATTTCACTCTACATCTGTTCATACAAATTCAGTTTTCTCTGAAAATGTCCCATTCATCATTTTTAGGCATTTTAATAAGCTATTATCTTCATGTAACATGATTAGCTCATTCAGTCTCTAACTGATGAGTGTCTCTTTAGTTTGAAGTTCCTCCTTGCTATAAATGTTTTTAAACACATAGATAACTTTCCTCTTCAACCTCTTTCATTTATAGGTCTGCTTCTGATATCACTTAGCAAAAAATTGGTGGTTTTAGTACATTTTCAATCAGAAAAGTTAAAAATAAAGATGATTTATCTTTTTTTATTGTGTAGACTTGAAAAAATGATGAATGAAATATTAATAATGTAATTTAAAGTGAAAATGTCCCCTTCCTTAGTAACTAATGAAGACAAAAAGCATTCCTAAGAATATCTTAGGGTCCTTTCAGTTGCCATGGTCTTTGCATTGCTACAATTTTCCATCACTCTGAACACTCCATCAACCAAGGCCATTCTACTACCTTCCTCCCTCTCTCAATAAAGTTTGCTCCTTCTCCATACAGATTGTCTGAATCATTAATTCTTCGGACAGGGCCTCAATATCATCCCCCATATCAACTGAAAATGCCTCTAAACCTCTTCTAAGTTTCTGTTTTGATCTTCCTTGTCACCAAAGAGAAATTTCATTTAAAATAACCATTAGCAATCTATAAATATATAAAGAAATATAAAATAGAAATAAATATAATATTTATGGGATGTACTTGTCTAGAGACCCCAAGAATTATATAAACACAGTTACAAAACACTTATCAGACAAATATTGTCATATCTAAACAATTAGAAAAAATATGAATTGCTCATGGCTAGACTGAGGCAGTGTAATGAAAATGACAGATTTACCTAAATTAATTTACTTTTTTCAGTGCCTTACTAATCAGGCTACCAAAAAATGGCTTCAAAGAACTAGAAAACAAATCATCTGGAAAAACAAAAGGTCAAGAATATCAAGGGAATTAATGAAAAAAATATTATAGAAGCTACTAGATCTCAACTTTTTTGACCTACTGCCCCCTTCCCAGAAAAAATATTACTTAGTGCCACCTGTCACACACTATCACTGCCCCCTTACAGTTTATTCACCACCCTCAAATGCCCCTGTGGCCATCACCTCCCTCCCTGGATTGCTGCAGCACCCACCAGGGGGTGGTGGCACCCACTTTGGGAATCACCGCTGTATAATAAGGTGGTAATAATCAAAATCATCTGGTATTTGCTAACAAATAGAGTTGGAAATCATTGTAATAGATTAGGTATACAATACTCCAGGGGTCGGCAACCTTTTTGGCCATGAGATCCATAAACGCCACATTTTTTAAAATGTAATTTTGTGAGAGCCGTACAGTACTCACAGTGCCGCTCCTGTAACAGCTCCTGAAAAAAAAAAATTGACTTTATGGCTCCTGCAGAAAGAGCCATACCTGGCCCTCAAAAGAGCCAGATATGGCTCGAGAGCCATACGTTGCTGACCTCTGCAATACTCAATACTAAATGACCTCAGTAATCTAGTATTTAAGAACCCAAAGAATCAATCCTTTTGATAAGAAATATTTGACAAAATTGCTGGGAAATCTGGAATACAATATGGGAAAAACTGAATATAAATCAAACCCTAAGATGGTATACAACTATTAAGTCAAAATGGACACATATTTTGAAATAAAGGGTGATAATGTGAGCAAATTAGGGGAGCATGAAACAGTTAATCCATAAGATCTAAGAATTTATGATCAAACAAGAAAAAGGCAACATTACAGTCTATAAAATCTATAATTTTTATTAAAGTAAAAAATGGCACAAACAAAACCATCACCACCAAGATTAGAAGGAAAACAGAAAATTGGGGAAAAAATTTTTTTTCCAGAAAGTTATCTGACAAGGGTCTCACTACTCAAATCTATAGAGATTTGAGTCAAATATAAGAATACAAATTGTTCCCTGATTAATAATTGCTTTAAAATATGATCAGGCAGCTTTCACATAAAGAAATCTAAACTATTTATAGTCATATGAAAAAGTTTTCCAAATCACTAAGGATTAGATAAAAGAAAATTTAAACAATTCTGAGATATCACTTCAGAAGTGTTTGACTGGATAATATAACAGAAAAGGAAAATGATAAAATCTACATGGGGGTCTGAGATAACTGGGAAACAAATGCGTTGTTAATCGAGTATTGAACTGATGTAACCATTTTGTAGATCAATTTGGAACCGTGCCCAAAGGGCTATAAAACTGTGCATGCACTTTGATCTGGCAACGCCACTCCTAGGTCTGTATCGCAGAGATATAAAAAAAGGTGGAAAGCACATGTTCTTACAAAAATATTTATAGCAGCTCTTTTTGTGAGTGCCAACATTAGAAATTTAAGGAATGTCTATCAATTGAGAAAATGGCTGAACAAGTTGGGGTATATGATTGTAATAGAATAAAATTGTGCTAGAAAAAAAGGATGAACAGGACAATTTTGGAAAAACCTGGAAAGACATATGAATTGAAGCAAAGTGAAGTGAGTATAAGCCTTGTATATAGTAACAACAATATTGTACAACAGTTGTGAATCGCTTAGCTACTATCTGAATATAATCATAAAAGATGGCTCCAAAGGACTCTTGATGAAAAATGCTATACAACTCCAGAGTAAAAACTCATGGAAAGGCAGTAGAGTGGGTTAGTGGCTAGAGAGAGACCCACATCTGGAGATGGGAGGTCCTAGGTCAAAATCTGGCCTCAGATACTTCCTACCTGTGTAACCCTGGGCAAGTGACAACCCCAGTTGCTTAGCCCTTACTGATCTTCTGCCTTGGAACAAATACTTAATATTGATACTAGGCAAGAAAAGTGTTAAAAAAAGAGAAAAAATTGTTGAAATCTGGACTTACCTCAAAGCGTGCCATTTTCTACTTTAGTTCCTTGATTTTTTTTGGTGGTATGTGTCTCTTTCCACAGTATGATGAATACGAGAATATATATTGCATAATAGTACATGCATAATCTTTATCAAAATGATTAATCTCTTAGGGAGAGAAAAAGGAAGGATGAAAATTTGGGACTCAAATTGTGACAAAATGAATGCAAATATTATTTTACATGTAATTGGGAGAAAATAAAATATTACTAAAAGTATGCTACATGTGTCATATTTTGTTCTTTGAGAGAGCCTATTATATATTTACCTGATTACCACTTTTAAGTAGATATTAAATAGGTGATTTTAAAAATTGAATTAAAATTATCATGTGGTTTTAAATTATGCTCGCTGAAGTAAAAAAACTACAGATTCTACTATGGTGAAGAAACTTGGCATAAAAGTCAGGTTACAAACTTGTATTTCTCTTCATTCTTGTCATAAAACCAAGAACTAGAGGGATTGTTGTCTACCTCTATGAAAGGAGATAATCATAAATCCTTGACAACACTGATATGCCATTCAATGGTTAGGCAATTATGTGCCCGCTTGGAATGGTTCTACTTTGATGATTAATCTGCTGTTTTAAGACTTAATTGAAACTACTAAAATTACAAATAAATTGGTAATCCATCTGCTCCACAAACCTGCCTCATATCAAAAAGGACTACAAATGCCCTTCCATTCACTAAAAGTTTATAACATTTCTATAACAGAAAATAACTTATAAGGAAAGAAAGAAAGAAAAGGAAGGTAAAGGAAAGGAAGAAAAGGAAGGAAGAAAGAAAGAAAAGAAAGGAAGGAAGGAATTTGCTTTTAGAAGGATATATATGCATGAAGGAAAAGAGAACTGCCAATTCAACCTTACATTTTACCTATTTGGGTTACGAACCCATTGGCCTGTTTCTTGATCTGTTCCAGGCACAGCAGAAGTTATTTAAATTACAAAACAACAGTTAAAGTGTTAAAGAAATTTCACCCTTGGGTCTTTGCTGTGAATTAAGCAATGGCATCTTTGGTTTCCAGAAGGTAAAAAAGAGAAATAAATGTATGCCCCAAAAGAATGACATAGCATGCTTTCCCAGTGACATTATTCCCAAAAAGGGGAAATAAGTGTATTAAAAAAAATCTTATCAAGGAGTTGCTTGATTCCCCTGCTGAAGTACTCAGTAATTTTGTCTTGAGCTTCCTCCTTTTCTAATACTAGTCCCACCTGACCAATTCCTTGAAAGCTGGCTGGTGACTAATTGTATTGTACCTTCTAAGTGTATCTTGTGACACTTAGGAAGATTGGGGATGAGAATGAGATAATTTTGTATCCCCTACTGTAAAACTCGGAGGAAGAGGGAAATGCAGTACTTAAATTCAGGTACATTCAAAAGCATCATTATGAATAGAATCAAATTTGTGAGAAAGCATAATGAAAAGCTTGTGGGCATCCAGAGTCAGTCAGTCAAACATTCATTAAGGGCCCATTTTGTAACGGCCACTAGGAAAAGCATTAGAGTTTCTAATAAAGACAACCCTCTCCCCAAAAACACAGCCCTCACCCTAAGGAGCTCACAGTCCAATGAAAGGGAAAATAGGCAAACCCTTATGTAAAAATAAACTTTTTACTGCATAAATTGAATGGTCTTGAGTGCGTACTAGAATAATGGCATGAGATCGTTAATATATTACATAATTCTATATAACATGGCATATAATGCATTATAATTTTGGATTGCAAATACATACAGATATAGTGCTAAAATATTTCAAATACCATTGTAGATGATGGCATTATTATTAAAAATGATAAATGGCCTGAGAGGCAATGTGGAAAAACCCAAGTTGCCTTTTAACTAGATTCAAAGCTTGCTTCTGCTCACTCACTACCGATGTGCTCTTTTTTACTCAGTCTTCCCAAAGAAGAGTGTCCCCACCTGTAAAATGAAAGGATTGATTTAGTTTCTTTGATGTCTTCTAGCTCTCTAACCCATAGTTCTATATGAATATTTGTTAAACAAAGTGGGAATATTTAGCTTGTAAATGAGAAAACTTAGGAGGAGGATGAACTGAATGAAAGAGGAACTTCTTGACCTCAAAAACAGGGATGTGATAAATGAATAGAAGCTGCAAAGATTATGAAAGTAGAGAAGATTCTTGTTTCAGTGTGAGTTGGACTAGATGATCTGTGACGTTTCTTCCAAATCTGAAATTCTAAGTGTGTCAAATACCTGAGATATGATACATCTGTTGATCAGCTGTAAGAGGTTAAGTACTGTCATTAAGGTCCTAAGGAGGATAGTTAAGTATCTAAGCAGGGCCTTTTAATACAGTGCCAGAGTACCCTTTTATACTTGTTATTTGATATGATTAATGTGACCTCTATGGCAAGCCAGTTGGAATTATCAATACTTTGGGGTTTCTATTTTGTGATTTTATTGTTATATATTATATTGCACTATACAGTTTGATACTAAGAATGTTCCTGTAATTTTGATTCATTATATCTTATCTACCTACCTATGTCTTTTGCTCTAGAGTTGTACATTATGATTTTGTTTCAGTTGCTTCAAATATTGAAACCTGAATTCATTGAAAAGGTGTTAATCTCTTTTGATGTCTTCTGAGATTCTTGATCCTATTGTCCTACAAAAGAAAGCACAATGTCTGACACAGTAAGTAAAATATACATCCTTCCTTCCTTCCTTCCTTCCTTCCTTCCTTCCTTCCTTCCTTCCTTCCTTCCTTTCTTCCTTTGCTTTACTCAATATCAGAGGTGTATTTTGTTTGATCATCTGCCACCCTCTGCTTACAAGATGGTGGTCCATTTCCTTGTCTTGATATACATTTCCTGAATGAGATGCCTGAGGATACTTTCTGCCCATTAGTATTCCTTGGAAATATGCTAGAGGCTACTATTACTCTATTGTTCATATACAACTTTCATGCAACTAGGACTGCAGCATTCCAAAAATACCAGCTGTAACACATTGCTTAGAGAACACTGGTGTCAAAAACATGGGTTTTGATGTTAGAGAGCAGCCTGGGATCATTTAAAGTGCTGTACAATTTCCCAAATGCTGTCTTCCTGCTATTTGATCTCTAGGCCCAGCTCATTCTCCATCTGTAGAACATATCCTGGGTCTATCTACTGATCTTCCTAAATATATTGTTCTGATTAATCTGTACAAGGTCCTGTGGTAGGTAGTAAAGGAGAGTTAAAGAGATGTTCCCTATCCACAACAGTAGATAATAATAGGTAGCATTAGAAATGCAGTGACATTTGCAAGGGGTGGAAAAGTGAAAAATGGGGCAGGTTCAATTAAAATGATCAACACCCCTCATGTTTAAAATGACCATAATTAATTAAAGGAATGATAAACAATGAGTGTTTTTAAACTATGACTTTGCTGTGATGGGGAAATCCCACTATGGAAACTCCCCCCACAGACTTAGATCTGCCACTTCTTCATAATCGACTGTCTTCCGGAGTTTTCTGGGGTGCTGAGGAGTTAAAGTGACCTTCTCACAGAGCTAGTGTATGCTTATATGCATGTTTTAAATCTAGGTTTGTTTTGACTCAAACACTAGGTCTATTTTGATTCTGCCTAAAGTGCCTTTCATTAAATCATGAGGCTTTCCTCCCCCTATTTTCCCAAATTGAAGGACGTATCCAACAATAAATATGGTAGCATATTATAAACAATACTGTACTAGGAGTCAAAGAGATCTAAGTTGAAATATTGTTTCAGACACTTATTTGATGTATACCTAGAAGAGTCTCTTAAATTCTGTCAGCCTCTGTTTTCTCTTTTGGGAGATAGAGATAATAATAGATCTATCTTCCAATATTATTATGAGAATCAAAGAAGATAATGCACGGACAGTGCTTTAAAAACTTTTAAGCACTATATATGATCAGTTATTATTGCTGTTGTTACCACTTTAGGGAAGTGAGCTACTTTCTAAGAGTTCAAAATACTTGATAGATTTAACTTCATATCTTTTCATGCCATAAACCAGATAAGTCTAACAAAGCCTAACCTAATTTTTAGAGTATTAAAAAGGTTCAAGTTCAAAAGTATTGAAGTGGCCTCTTCTGTGAGAGGCAGTATAATATACTGAAAAGGGTTTTGGATCAAAGTTCACATTTCATCTTGGTGGCTTTGCTATGTGACCCTGGACAAGTCACCTCCTTTTTCTGAAAAAATAAGAATAACAATGTTTGGTTTAACAAAAGTGATTTTTAATTCAGGTTATTGAGGTATCAGGGAAATTGATGGAATTTATAAAATGGGATGTTTTCCTCCATTTTGGTATCTTCTATGTATATAAATAAAATCTCAAATTTTGTTAGAGGTTCAAGCAAAGGATTCATAGACAAGTAGATAAAATTCGCACCATTTTACTCCATATTATTTCAGTCTCTTTGATGAATTATGAATCTTTGGGCACCTGGCAGCCTAGCCTAGTGGTGGAGAGGTCCTGTGACTTGTTATCAGAATGACTGGAAATCAAATTCTATTTTAGATTGCTACTAACTGTGTGACCCTGAGAAAAATCATTAAACCTTTCTGTACTTAATTTAATTTTTGATTATGAAATGGGGATAACATTCACACTCATTTTACAACGTTATACAAAGTAAATGAGAGAATAAACATGTAAACTTTGATAATAGTAAGACATTATAAATACGAACATCTATTGTTAATATTTTAGAACTAATCCTTCATTGCTACCACTGATACTATGGGGGTTATTTAGTATTGACTTCTCAATTAATTGAATAATGTCTCTGAGAAATTATGATCTACATCATTTCTCAGGAATAAAGATAGAGGCCTGAAGCCAGGGGAATAGAATTAAACAATTTGGGAGGGTTCTCTAGCTCTACAATCAATGAATACACCACAAAGTGATATTTTCCTTTACTAAAATCTAGAAATAGTAGATTTCTCTTTGGGATTAAATATAATGAAAGTATAAAGATTCATGATCGAAATGCACAGAAAAATAATTTCTTTTTTGAAAGTATTCTTAACAATGTTATGTAAAAAAGAGTTAGAGGAATTGGAATATAATGAAGTAAACAAAACTGAAGTTTAGAAGCAAGTAAGATAATTAAATTGTATTGATGATGACAAGTCCTTTTTTGCCTTTTCAGAGAGATCTATAAATAAGGAAACAAAGAGATGTTAATTGTAGCAATCACTATGATATTATTTGATTATGGATCACTCTGAAAAGCAGATACTATTTTTTGAAGGTTGTTTTTTTTTCTTTTTGCCAAGGACATTATAATGAGTTAATTTAGTGAGTAATAGTTCATAGTTCATATGCTTGGGCATTGTGTGTGTCTATATGTGTATGTGTAAGTAAATTAGTCATTAGCTCCAAACCATAGTCTTTAGGAAAATGATGATTAAAGATTCAAAGATGTGCTCAAGTAAATATTAACTATCTCCTGGTTGAGAAAGAGAAATCAATACAAAAGCAACTCTCCCTCTTATTAGAGTTATAAGCAGGCATTCTGGAATTTTTGAGGCAAATTCATTTGAATATTCATGGCAGTGGTGCTAGTAGTAATGGTTGTTGTAGTGGTGGGCATATTTCTGGTCTGATTATTCCTGTGCCTTCTTGACGGAGAAAGGAAAGAGACATTATGGGCAGTGGAGAAACTAAGGAAATGAGAAGCCAAGTGAATAGCTAGAAGACCATGAACTAGCAACCTATAGAGGAAAAACACTAGGACCTTAGAGGACTAGATGATAATGATCTTTATGTGGGGTTGGAGAGATTGAATTCTAAAGGAGATTTGATTATTGAATACTAGTGACACATGGTTTATAAGTGCCATTGGGGAGCAAGGAACATGGCAATGTTTCATTTGGCCCCATATGTTGGGATACCATATGGAGAGGAAGAGAGAAGGAATAATCAGTACTGGGAATGGTGTTTAGAGATGTAGTCTCTTCCAAAGAAAGCTAGCCTTCAATGGATATCAGAAGAAAAAATGTGAGAGTAAATAATAATAATAACAACAATAATAATAAATGAGCAGAGCTACAGAAGAAATTGAAGATAGAGAAATACAAAGACTTTAGGATGATAGATAAGGAATCTGGAAGATCTAGGTTCAAATCCTATCTCAGATAGGATGTGACCTGGGGTTAGAGCATTTAACATGAGGCACAAGTTTCTTTATTTATAAAATGAAGGGACTGAATTTGATGACCTATAACATCTCTTATACCATGAAATTTTTAGTTTTCAATGGAATCAGATGTTTAGTCCCTTTCCTTCCCTGTAGGCTTTACCTATCTCACAAATTGTCCTTACTATCTATGATTCTATGACTAGGGAGGTTTAGGGCTGAGTTTATCATGAAGATGGCAGGTAAGTAGGAACAAGTAGTGATGTCTAGTGGGTTCCTTCATGCTACTGATATTAAAATGATTCTAGGTATTCCTCAGGCCAGACTTTGTACTCAAAACAGTGTGCCACAGGAAGAAGATACTTATTCCCTTGGTGGAAAACTTGTGAGCAAACATACTGCAAACAAAAACCAAGACATGACCATTTGGGGCAAGTCCCAAAGGCTCTAATTTATGTATGACTTTGCTAATTGCTCAAGCCAGATATTTTGAAGTCATTCCAGTGATAATGATGAATTATTTAACTATTCAGATAGATAAAGCAAAGTAAACAAACTAAAAAAAAATGGGAATGAGTGTAAAATGGATTTGTCACCCAAAATATAATATGTAGTTGGAAAGGCACCTATTTGAGTTAGGACATCAATACATGTATCTGGTACTCCAGATGGACAATGAGTTAGTCCTAAAATTGAGTAGGAGGAAGAGAACCATTTAGATTGCTTTTGGGAAATTGGACAGAGCTTTTAATGATCTCAAGCTGCAACTTGGCACCAAAAAGAAATCTCTTTTACAAAAATATTCTCCAGGAGTTTGTGTATGGCTTAGAATCTTGGAATATACCAATCCCCAACATATCAAGGGTAGAAATTGCCAAAAGAGCAATGAAAAGGTGCCTGAAGGCCATAGGTAGACTATGGCATATTTCTAGTAATGACCTACAAGCAATAAATAATAATAATCATAATAATCACATTTATATTATAATTCTAGGATTACAAAGTGCTTTATATATATACATATATATATATATATATCAACTGATTTAATTCTTGCAACATACCTATGAGTTAAATCCTCCCCTGTTTTCTTTTTTTTTACAAATGAAGAAATTGTTACACGCTGAGGGGTCATACTGCTAATAAGTGTTTGAGGCCAGATTCTAACTCAAGTCTTCCCAACCCTTAGTCCAGGACTTTATACCCTGGGCCACTTAGCTTCCCTGAGAAAATGCATAGCAAAGAAGAATGATCATAGAGTGAAGAAGGTTAATTTCCTGAGGGAAGACCTCAGATATATTGAATGGAAAACAAACAAACAAAATAAAATAAAATAATAGAAAGACCTCTACCATGTGGTATAGATCCTCTGTGCAATATAGTTAGGAAGACATGCACAATAATTTCTAGGTTGAGAAGGCATCAGTGAGTTCCTATACGTACCAATGAAGGGAATATATACATTGCTTGTCTCATAGAAACATTAATTTATTAAATATTTTTTTCACTAGTGCTATTTAGCAATGTGAATTGGAATTTATTTTCATGAAGATACTTTATTTCTGAATATCTTTTATACATGTTTTTATTAATGCTTATTTGTTTTCATTTTTTTTAGTTTTTGAAAAAAAATACCTAATAAAAGAAACTTCATGCTTTTGCATTATATTTTTTTTGGATCTGGAAAACATGTTGCTCATTGATTGGGGAACAGAACTTTAAGGGAGCAAACAAGGAATGGTCCATAACTGGAATGCTGAAAATTATTTTATTAGACATTCCTTCTGTAATTATAAATTGAAAACTGTTACATTTTTAATGTAAAAATTATTTTTCTTTCTAAAATTGCAATCTTAATATTTAGGAGTTAACATTGAAAGCATTGGCAGGAGGGGGCTCTAGAAGTTGACTATAGACCATATAGGCCTTAGCATTAAAGAATTTACACAAATAAACAATATTCCTAGTAGGGTTTTGTAATGGGAAGTAGAGAAATGGGTACTAGATTTGGAGTCAAAGGAAGATATTTTGTATCTGGGCTCTTTCTTTTAGCTCTGTGAAATTGAGCAAGTTATTTTACATCTCTGTAGAATGACAATGGTGTTCCTATCAACTTCTATGGGTCCTTCCACTTATTATTATTATATATATATGTGTATATATATATATACACATATATATATATATATGTATATATATACGATGTTTTGCATTTTTGTTTGGTCTATGGTTACTCTTACAAAAGCAGGCAATGGCCTAAGAAAGAATGAAGGAGGAAGAAGGACTGGTGTTGATTTTTCATGAAAAGGAAATCGAGATGTGGGATTTGAAAAATATGGGGAAAATGGGGAAGAATATATGAAAGGGAGTGACAAGTGTATAGAAGGATTGGGAGGAATGAGACTGTAAATTAAATAGTTATCTATGAGGCCGATATCTATGTTACTGTTCAATACCATAGAGGAATTTTGTAGAAGGTGGCTCCAATTTGAATCCTTTTACCCATTTACTATGAATCAAAAATTGTGAAAAAGTTCAGGTAGATCCCTTTTTCTCAGACTACAGTTTCTATTCTCTTTTTTACCCTGAGGATAAATCCAGTTTGAATTGCTTATATAAGGGTGAGAGAGTTAGAGGAGAAAGCATATCTAATACTGTCCAATGTTTCATGGATGTGCCCCAGTTACCTATAAGATCTCAGTTGTACTGGGGTAAATAGAAAGTCACTTTGAGCTTAGTTTTGAGCCTGGTGTAAGGTTGTAGATAAGTAGGATCGGAGGTCACACATCAGAAAACCATTACTTCTGAACCCAGTGACCACTGGGAGATAATTTCCTGAGAATCATGGAAATGCCTAAAAAGGATGAGAACAATAATATCCAAATCCAAGTGACATGATACAGAGTAAGTAAAGTTTCAGGTGTTGTGGTGAGTCTGCTGGCAAATCTCATTTAAATCCCTTGAAAGATATTTCAATCTCTCCATACTAAAAGCACTCAGAATATTACTGGTGGCATATGCTTCACTTTCAGTTTGCATATTGTTTTTTGAAAAAAAAAATTGTCCTCTTTCAAATGGCTTTGTTATTTCTTGGTTGCCTGTCCTCATTTTAAACAAATCTAAAAGGAAAAAAAAAGTAGAGGAAAAGAAGAAAAAAAAATATATATATATAGGCAAAACTAGACCACTAAAGAGCATAACTGAGACAAATACATTTAAAGTGGTGATTCTTAATATATATGTATCATTCTTTGTTCTAATTGTACATGTTGTTATCTACTATTTTTAGAAAATGACATGCCAAATCTTTCAAGATCTTATGCAGTTATCCTTTAAATACTTCTTTCCTTAACTAAAATGAGGTTTTACCAGTTTTTTTCCCTACAAAAACAAAATACAGATAAATACTGCAAGGTCATATATGCATATACATGGGGAAAAGAAGAGTGCCTAGGAAAAGTAGCTTTCTGTTTGATTCTAATACGTTCATCATATACATATATATTATATGTAGAGAGAGAATTATATAGACGGGTTTTTCAAATCTAAATTTCGAACTAGTATAGAAATGATACTTAATGAAAATCATAAGGGGATTACAATGAAAAATAAAATATTTTTATAAATAACCCAAACCATGAACATTTGAGTATAAAAAGAAAAAAGAGGATATGTAGGTAACCATGAACTTTGGTTCCTATACTTATTCCATATGATCTGTGGTACAGAGAGGGGGACATAACAGTAAAACTGTACCACAGATCACAAACTCTCTTCTTCCTCCACCAACACTTTCCCCTCTTTAATAAAAAATATTTCTTCCCACCCCTCATCATCAAGATTCAGCAGTTTGTGGACAGAATTCTCTGTTGGTCAATTCAACAAAGTCCTCTTTTACCATAGACTTGGAGTGGATTCCTCATGTCTATTCTTGTTCTTATCTATTCCATAAATCTCGTACATGGTGACCTATAGCAAGATTATTTCTTTTTCATTAAGTACACTATTCCCAAAGTTGAATTTATAAAGGTGAATTCAGTTAAGACATATAGACTATTTTGCTATTTATGCTGCGTTCACTGTCCTGGTCAATACAGATCTGAAAGATTATATTCAGTTTTGGTAGCCACATTTTAGGTTGGTAATCCATAAATTAGAGATTATACAAAAGATATGGTGAAAATCCTCAAGTTTATACAACCTCATAATTGATTGAAAGAACTAGATATATTTAGCATTATCTAAAGACATGGGAGGAGACTGGTTATACTAGTTATCTACAAATATTCAAGAGACTGGCAAGCAGAAGATGAATGAAGACTTATTTCAGGAATTGTTGTAGGAAAAACCTGGGAACAATGAGTTTAAACTACAAAGAAGTAATTTTAGGTTTCACAACAGGGAAAATAAAACTTTCCCAAAGTGCACTATATTGCAAGGAATGCAGTGGTTTATCCATCATTTTAGAGCTCTTTAAGCAAAGCATACTTTGTTTGAATTGTGTAGATCAAAATTAGCATAATTAATGGTCCCTTAAAATAAATTGCTGTTGGTGCTCATATTCTGGGAACAAGAGGGAAGGGTAAGTAGGTATGACCAGTATCTATTGATTCTTCAAAATAATACTGACTTCCCCTGGATCCTATTTTACATTGAAGGCACCATGTATCTATGTCTGTATTGAGGTAGTTGGGTTGATCTTGTCCAGTTATTCAGAAAATTTTCTGCTTTTTCTTCTGCGAGAGAACTTAGCATATGAATTACAGAAATTTTGCTTGAAAACGTTAGTCCTGCAAGATGGCACAACCAAAATTCTGAATGCTTCGATTTACCATCATAACAATGACAGACAATAAATCAGGAAAATCCAGTGAAGTCTTGCAACCTTCATTGATACTTTTACAGATACCTTTTATTATTATAAAAGAACCAAATAAAATTAAAACATTACTCTACTGGACAGTGCAATTACTTTGGCAGACAGTTATTAAAATAGAACAGGGAGGGGGCAGCTGGGTAGCTCAGTGGATTGAGAGCTAAGCCTAGAGACGGGAGGTCCTAGGTTCAAATCCAGCCTCAGACACTTCCCAGCTGTGTGACCCTGGGCAAGTCACTTAACCCCCATTGCCTACCCTTACCACTCTTCTGCCTTGGAGCCAATACACAGTATTGACTCCAAGACGGAAGGTAAGGGTTTAAAAAAAAATAGAACAGGGAACAATTGGGAGTCAAATTTATAATTAGGAAATGCCACCAAATCTTTCTGAATCTCTACTCACGGATGAAAGAATAACTAGATACTAATGTGGGATAAATAAATAGCAACTGAAAAACATTAGACAAAGAATGAATATTAGCTTTAAAGTAATATAGATTCAAAAAAGTTGAAATGAACTTGTGAATTAGAATATTATTTTTTTCTCCAGTGGATGAGTTTGGAACCTAGATATTTTGAGAACATGTTAGAGCCTTCATTTAGTGTAAGGATGTTAGAAGACAGAGGTAGTATCTTATAGAATTAATTTTTTTTTCTTTCAAGAATAAATATACCACATAGAAATTCCATTCATCTTATTATATCTTACTCCATCCCCATTTACTCTTCAGTCCAATGACATTGACTTTTGTGTTGTTCCTTACTCAGGACACTTGATCTCCTTATGCCAAATCTTTTCATTGTCAGGTTGCCTAAGAATGGAATGATATTCCTCATCTCTGCATCCTAGAATCCTTGGTTTCCTTCAGATCTCAGATGAAGTCCTATTTCTATAAGGATCTTTTCCAAATCCTTCTTAATCTTAGTGTTTTCTTTCTGAGACAATCTTGTATATATCATCCACATACCTTCTTCATATATAGCTGTTTCTCTAGGATTCTGTCCCCGATTTTAGACTGTGAACTCCTTGAGAAATGGTACCGTTTACTTGTTTTGTTTTATTTTATGCTGTGACCCCAAAATGATGTCTGATATAGTATCAATACCTACCATATAGTCTGCACTCAATTAATGATAATTGATTTTTTAAAAAAATGTTTTTCCTCAATTACATATAAAAACAATTTTAATATTCTTTTTTAAAAATATTTTTTCAGTTCCAAGTTATCTCACATCAGTTGTCCCACTCCCCAAACTTGAGAAGGCTAGTACTTTGAAATAAATTATATATATATGTATATATATACATATATATATATATATATATATAGTCATGCAAAACATACTTCCAAATGACCCAAGTTGCAAAAGAAGACACAAAGAAAAACTCTAAGAGGAATTCTATTTTTAAAAAATATGCTTCAGTATCCATTAAAACTCCATCCGTTCTTTCTCTCGAGGTGGATAGCATTTTTCATTTCAAGTCCTTCAGAATTGAATGATCAAAAAAGAATAAAATACTATCAAATGCAAATTTGATTTTATTTTGAATCTTAACTATGTTATCTGGGAAGGATGCATTTCTTATTCTCTTGAAGTTGAAAGAATTGGGTGGGAGTATTGAATGAGCACATACAATGTTTCTTACATGAGCAATACAAATTTTTATTTTAGGTGGAATGAACTGCCATTTAGTAATGATACATTTAACTCAGATACTTGATTTAATGAATCCATATTTTTATAAGCCATATTTCCTTGTATAATTTTCTTCTATTAACATACATTTTTAATTTTATAAGATGTTAGAATATTTTATTTAACTCAAATATTAATTTATTGCAAAACAACATTTTAGAGACTTCATTATTTAACACCAGTCCTTTTATTTTTATAATTTCATAGCTCTTCAAAACAATTTTAGAGTGGAGGTTATCATTTTTCATTTACAAAAGAAAATGTGGGGTAACATGATATGTTGCATAGAGTGGTATGCTTGGCTTCATGGAAACCTAAAATCAAATCTGACTTCTGCAATATCTATATGGTCCTTGGCAAGTAATTTCATATTTGTGTATCCCAGATAATTACTTAGGATTCATTTATTAAATCATATATAGACCTTGATAAGCTTTGGTGGAAAAACTTTCCATACCAAGAATTTCCTATGCTGAGAGAATCACAGATACTTTGAATTTTCTTGAAAAAAAAATTAGAACCCAAATATATTTGATTCTAAGGTCCTTCGTGTGGGAGCAGAGAAATATTCATTCATCTTAGCATGGACATGTACAATGGATCATTCAACAAGCTCCAATATATTAGATAGAAGAGCTACCATCACAAAATGGTGAAACAATGCCTGACTTCAAGAATGAAACTTCCATTGGAGAAAATAACTATATATAAGAGTATATACAAAATAAATTCAAGAGCCTCTTTGTTATGCCAAAAAGTAATAGTAGCTGAGAAGGGAAGATGAAGATCAGTAAAGTCTTAATGTTTCAATGAAGATGAAACCTAACAACAGAATTGATATTATTTTTTAGTCTTTTCAAACTGATTACCTTATAGGGGACAGTCACATTGGAAGATTTCTTCCTGATTTTTTAAAAAAAAATCACATTTTATAATTAAGAAAGATACTTTTTAATTGATTAAGATTACATTGAGAAGCATGGCGAAATGAATAGAGACATACATCAAAGCCAAGATGATTTGGGTTCGAGTTTTACCTTTCACACTAATCAATCATTTAAAGTCTTTGTGCTTTATGTCATTCTCTACAATTGTAATTTGTGGAGAAAGTGAAAACATCAACTGATAAGAGGGTTTTTTTCCTCACCCATGAGGAAATTTTAGCCAAATTTTAGCCAAAAGTTATTACATTCAGTATCTGATTATAAATGAAATAAATTTAACAATCTTGAATAATAAGAAATCGTTATTTTATTCCAAAATGCTGTCTCAAATTTCAGGACTTTTCAAGTTTCTGTATTAATATCTAGATCTATAACTTTTTGGTGTTTCCAAGGTGGTGTGATCCAGGGAGGGATATGTTCAGTGCTCTCCTAGTCTTATTTTTTGGTCTTTTCACTGGAAAAGTCCTACTACTTTGAGACCTCAAAAGCTATTGCTCCTCTCTGCCTTAGTATTGTGGCATAGAACTGGTAAAGGGCAATAAAATTTCCAAATGGTACCCAGTCCTGTGCCTAGTCAGTCATCTGTAATTACATCTTTCTGATCAATATCAAATCTTATTATCATCTCTGGGTGGTGACAGGTCCTCGCCATACTTCTACTGATGTTCTATTAGTTCTGCCTTCAAGTCCTATAGCTGGTGTAATAATGTCTGTGCTGAATTTTAGATCAATATTGGCACCTTCAATATTATAGACTTCTTTTGATCTCCAAAGCTATTCTAGTCTAGAAAAATACCTCACCCTGACCTTTTATTATTTATGTTACTCCAGAAAATTTTTTGACATATTTAAAGTTGTGGGAGGGGACTACTAGGATGCTTCTCTTAGAATCTTCTCTCTTCCAGGCTATTTTAATTTTAGCTCAAACACTGGGATTTCTAAATTTTTTTTTAAAAAGTATCATTTATTTAAAAAAAGTACTTTATGTTATACAATGCTCTTCTCTCACACTAACTTCATGCTATATGTAGTCTAATATTATTGTCCCCATTTCACAGATATAGTAATGAAAAATGAGAATCTAATTGCTTTTTCCCACAATTACCCAAGTAGTAATTGTTCAAGACAGATTTCAAACTCAAGTCTCCTGAATCTAATCCTAGCATTCTAAAAACAAAGGTATGTTGCTACTTTACAATGTAACTCTTAGATTTGAAAAGAGTCCTAATTGGAAAATATATTTTCACAATCCAAAATTTGCCCAATTCTGTATAGTTTGTCACTATCAAAGACCACATATAGAATGTTAACATTGCTAGAAACCTTAAAAGTCATGTGGATCAACATTTTAAGTGAAAAGGCAGGTATAGAGATGTTGAACAATGATTTTCCAGGGGCCTCATAACTGGTTAGTAGCAGACCCAACAATATATATTATTTTATTGAATCCATTGTTTCCTACTATATGATACCATCTGAAACAAAACATTTATCAAATAGAGAATTTGGAATTTTAGCCTAAAAGACAAGGCTTATCTGAGACACATCTACTATATCTTCAGCATCTCCCTTCCAGGAAACTGATTTGATTTTAGTTTGTTTCAGATATTGATTTATGATATTTGATCTAGTTAAATATGCTATGATTTGGATAATGCAATAATAACAATTTTGAAATTTGTAAAATTACCTTTAAATCTAGAAATATTTTACACATTTAAATAAATTTTGTAAAGCTTTTTTGTTTCTGTCAACCTTGCAAGTTACATATTAAATATATTATTAGCGCAGTTTTTTTTAATCTCAGAGATAACCATGAGATGTTAAATGTTTAACAACTGACTCTAGCAAAACAAAATAAAAATGTGTCATAATATAGTTAAGTTTATGTTTTATTAACATTTTGTCACCTCTTTTCTAAGCCAAGTTAATTAACAAAGAATCAAGCCCTATTTTGTAGAATTTGCTGATTTATGAAGTATAAATTTCCATAATGAAAATTTTTCATGTTTGTCTTATTTGATCTGGGACTAGAATACCTTTGTTCAGAGAGGTGTAGTCAGACACATCTGTTAAATTTCAGATTTGAACCCAAATCTCTTAAGGTAGCATCTATAGTTAGTCAAATACATCAAACCATCAGCAAATTGTTATTATGAAAGCCAAATGTGTTTCATTATGTATACAGAACCTTCTTCATGACAGCATATGAGGGGTCGAGCTACTGTTAACAAGATTCTATATTAGCATATAGATAGATACCAGTCTGACTTTGTAGTCACTTAGTTCAAAATACCTTTAATTGTCTATTCTACTTTTCTTTGCTTTAATTTTGTACTTAGATTAAAAAGGCTAAATCTAAAAATATATGGTAATGTAAAGATCATAATTGGTCTGGACTCAGAGAACGTAGATCTGACAATCTATGTCTATGTGACCTTAAGAAAAGTCATAACCCTTCTGATCCTCAAGTTTTTCATCTGTGGAATTTGGAGGTTGTATTGGATGATCTCTAAGGCGTCCTCCACTTCAAAGTCTATAATGTTATTTTGCAATGGGGTGAAAAAGTTTCACAACCATCCAGTGGATACAGGTTATACAGACTAAGTATCTGAACTTATTCTTAGGAAATGCTCAGTAAAAATTGTTGAATTGTCTTGGGTAAAATTGAATTAGATTGAATTAAATGAGTAAACCTGTAATTTACTTTTCTACTCCAGGGGGCAGTATAAGAATCTTTGCTTACTTAAATATTCCGATAATATATCCATATGTGTATGCCATGTAACACTATACAAAATCCACCTGTTACTTAATTTCATCAAAGTGCTTGTATTTGAAGATGTAAGGATGGCCTCAGAAGAGGCGACTGAAAATATATTGGAAATTACACCAGTAGAAAACAAAATTTGTTGAAACATTTTGTAAGTTTCTTCTTTTGCATGTCATTTTCATTCTCAATATGGAGGAAAAATATATATTTTTCAGCAAATACAAAACTAGGTCAGGGTGAGTAGGACTTTATTCCAGTTTTCTGAATTATACTCTTTCACTTTTCAGCAGTACAAAAAAAATCAAGTTTAAAATCTACTTAATAATAAGAAATTATGAAATCACACACTTTTCTCCCTGACCTTGATTCCTGCCACTCTTTGTGAACCCATTTCTCTTTTTAATGATTTCGTCCTATTCCCCTCCTTATTAATGGTTTCCTAGAAATCAACTTTATCTCTTTCTTCCAATGGAATGCTGTCACAGTGTCTCACAGCCCCTTTCAATTAAATTTATTTTAAAAAGTTATTAGTTCTGGGAAGTAAAATTGATAATTATTGCTCTGTTTTTAAAAATACAATAAAAATCCATTTTCAATTAAAAACAAATAGGTTCATAAGCGCAAAGATGGTTTCTAAACTATGCTTCATGTCTCTCTAAGTACCTAGTCCAGTATCTGGCATGCTGCAACATGCAGTGTTGGTGAATAGAAAAATGAAGTCTACTTCAATAGAAGATCTAGTAAAAATACCTCACTCTACAACAGGGGTCAGCAACGTATGGCTCTTGAGCCATATCTGGCTCTTTCGAGGGCCAGATATGGCTCATTCTGCAAGAGCCATAAAGTCCATTTGTTTTCAGGCGCTGTTACAGGAACATGCACTGTGAGCACTGTACGGCTCTCACGAAATTACGTTTTAAAAAATGTTGTGTTTATGGCTCTCACAGCCAAAAAGGTTGCCGATCCTTGCTCTAGAAGGAGCAGGAGTTGCAATGATATTAAAAAGAGCAAGCAAATGAAGATATGATAATCAGAGGAATCTAGAAAAGACCTTGAGAATTCCTCATTGCTTGTTCATTTGTGTATTCGTTTGGGTAATGTTTTGAAACTGGATCTCCTTCTTTTTCACCTGTTGGAAGTACAGTGGCTTCCCATGGAAGATCTGGTTGCTGATCAGCCCAGAAGTTTTATCCTACTTGAAAGGCCCTGGTTTCCTTTTCTAGGAAACTCACAATATTAATGCCTGTCCAACTTAACGTAGACTTACTATTTTAACCATCCAGAAAGACAGAAATTCTGAGCTCAAAAGATCTCCATCAAATTCTGCCTCCCCAAGAGTACAGAATAGGACTTTTACTTATAACTCAGACTTGAAATAGGTAATATCCAATAGGAACTTCACTTCCTACTTAATTGTTATAATTTTTAGACAGTCACTTGATCTTACTTGGCCTCAGTTACCAGAATTTAAACTAGATGACTTTTGATGTTTCTTCCTTCTTGATCTTATAATTATTGGGTCTTATAATTATTTGTTTCCAGGATACTGTGAAATGATATTTCAATTTTAGTTGAGGAAGGCACATAAAAGTTTGTGATTTAGCTCCACAGAATTTTTCTAAATTACCAGGCTGGCTTGCTTAAATAAAGTCTTTCAGTGAAATTAAATACCTTTCTCTCTGTTGGTAGGACCTATTCTTAGAGGGGAACTGTGATCCATCCTAAGGGAATGTCTTAAGGCAATTCTTAGAATTTCATTTTCAGTTTGAATGCTGATGATGTCATTGCAAAATGTCAGGCTCTCACTTTTAATAAAGTTGAGAAACAAAAGATTAGACTCAGATCCTAAGAGATTATTATTGTAGGTACCATGAGTCATCAACAGCAAGATGTTTTATTTATTTCTTTTTATTTTACCCTTTCAGTTTAAGGATGTTGATGCATTTAATATACAATGTCTAAGTAGCCCTGATAGAAAAAACTGGGGCTAAATGCAAAGTCCTATTTTTTAAAAATGTTATTAAAAAGATTCAATGCCCATTGCTTCTTCCTATTTCATCTTGCCTGTCAGTTGAAATGTCTAACAAATGGTTACATGCTAAAATATTACTTTGTGCAAGATGCAGTTAGAATAAAGATTCTAAGTTCCTCAGACCCCAGATCTCATGTACTTTCTATTGTGCCATATTTACTTAATTTGGAAACAGAACTCACATGGATGTTAATTTTTTGTTTTATTTTTAAACCCTTAACTTCTGTGTATTGACTTATAGGTGGAAGATTGGTAAGGGTAGGCAATGGGGGTCAAGTGACTTACCCAGGGTCACACAGCTGGGAAGTGTCTGAGGCCGAATTTGAACCTAGGACCTCCTGTCTCTAGGCCTGGCTCTCAATCCACTGAGCTACCCAGCTGTCCCCTGGATGTTAATTTTTGTTCAAAATCACTGGCTGGATCTAAGTCATGTGATACCATGGCTAAGGAACTCCAAGCTTGTTTTTTCTATTAAATAAGAATGAAAATTACTTCCCTTATTTGTATCAAAGGCCCCTGACTTATCAGTTCAATGAAATGCATTTCTATTGCTTGTTTTCTTTTTCTTCTTCCTTCCTTCCTTCCTTCCTTCCTTCCTTCCTTCCTTCCT
The DNA here is from genome assembly GCF_016433145.1 of Gracilinanus agilis. Taxonomy (NCBI): domain Eukaryota; kingdom Metazoa; phylum Chordata; class Mammalia; order Didelphimorphia; family Didelphidae; genus Gracilinanus; species Gracilinanus agilis. The sequence continues at coordinate 664,250,579 of NC_058132.1, read as the reverse complement.
TCCTTCCTTCCTTCCTTCCTCCTTCTTTCCTTCTTCCTTCCTTCCTTTTTTCCTTCTTCCTTCTTTCCTTCCTCCTTCCTTCCTTCCTTCTTTATATCATTCAAAGTAAGAGAAACAGAATTATGGAGTAGATAGGAGACATGAGAGAGGAACAATTTAAAAATTCTACCTTTTTGTATATTATTGCCTGTAATAAAATCTTCAGAAATAATTCCTAACTGCAAGAATAAAAAAGTAGGAGAGAACCTTTTGTAGGCAATGTTTTCTTTATCAGTGGGTTAAAGGAAGAGGGAAACTGTATTTAATATTATAGAATTAGAGTTAAAAGACTTAATTTTGAGTGCTGACTCAGTCACATGCTAACTTTTTAGCCTCAGGAAATTTGAGGACCTCAGTTTTCAATCTCATACTATATTGAGAAGCCCTTAACTTTTTTATAGTTCTACATACATGTTCTCATAACCTTAATCTCATGGTTTGCAATGGAGATGGAAACAAGAAGTCCCATTCTGAGATGTGAGTAAAAAAAGAAAGAGGCTAACCGGGAGCCAGATGGACCTGACCAAAAGTTCAAGTTCGAACATTGGTTGAGATATTGGTCCTTATGCCTCTCTGCTTTGGCTTTGAAATTCTAGAGTTCTTTTCCCTAAATCTTATCCCTAGCATCTTCCCAAGTGATGGAACAGGAATCATAGATTTAAAGCTAAAAAAACCTTAAAAGTTTTCTAAATTGATGTTTTATATCATAGATGAGAAGTTGAGTTCTAGAGAGATTGTTTGGCCAAAGTCATAATTGTAGTAAGTGATAAGTTGTAATTTGAAATCTGTTCCTTTGAATGCAAGATCATATATGCTTTTCACTGTTCTTGTACTGTATAAATGGGCTCCATCCACTAAGAAAATGAACCACCAGACTTAGTTTAGAGCTGGTTTGAGAATGGTTTGATGTAGGAAAGGGATAGATTTCTGAGAGGTGTATATTGAGATGAAAAGCCTCCAATGACTGTTTCTATTATTATTGTACGATATAAGTAGTTTAGGAAGTAATGCGACTTTCCTTGAATTAGGAAGACATGTTCTAAATCTGCCTCAGACCTAATAGCTATATGAGTTAGGGCAAGTTTCTTGGCCCTTCTCATCCTTTTGTTTTCTTATTTCATTTCCAAAATGGGGAAAAAAAATTAAAAAAGGCCTTATCTCAAAGGTTGTTGAAGGGTACAAATGAAGTAATATGTATGATTTTTAATTAATGTATCAATTGCCTTGAAAACTATAAGACATATAAATTATTATTTTGATGATGATTATAATAATGGTGATATTCAGTCTTCTCAACTGCAATCCAAATTTTTAAAAAAATGAAATTAATTTATGCTAAAAATGTGCCAAACATGGTTGTTCAACACATCTTCCCACAAAAGCCAAAATAATATATTTTACATGTAATAATTATGTTCTAGAGGACTTAGCACTGTTATAGTAAGGATTAATCAGATTTGTATGCTAAAAAGACCATGTCCTTCTCTCTTTCTTTCTGTAACATTGTTTCCATGACTGAATGACATCCATGATTCTTAACACTAAATACATAAATTAACTTTTGTATTACGGTGATGTTATAAGTGGGAATTATTTGTACAGAAACTTAGAAGACCTTTTTTGTTTTGTTTTGTTTATAAAATCTCTTTTCCCAGAATACACAGATTAAAGGTAATTCTGAACATTTGGGGAAAATTATCTGAATTATATTTCCTAGATGGCTGGGAGTGAAGCCAGCAGTACAATGACTCAGATTAAGCTGGGGAAGTTATAGTATAAGGGATCTAAAAACATGGACAGTCTTTGAAGCAGTCTGGCATGAGCAATAGGCAGTGAGAAAAATGACAGCACAGGAAAAGGGAGCCATGTACAAAGAAAGGAAACAGAATGAAACTGTCCATGGTATCCTGCTTCCCAACACTCTTTGTGGAAAAACAGGATGACTCTGAGAACTGCTGCAAAAGGCATCAGTATTTATTGGTTTGGCAATGTGGAGTCAATTTTATCCAATCTGCCGCTCTAACACTAATGGCGATACTGATTAAGTAAAACAGCTTTGAACTCTAAGCTTTAACATTAACTTCCATGACTTTGATCTAACTGTTTATCTTTATCTACGGGAAAAAGGAAGAGTTAAATTAAGACTTGATTAACATTCCTTTTGGAGGAAAGGACACTGAAATCATTTTTGTTTTGATGAGGGAAAGTTTACTACCTGATCCAATTTCAAATCCATATTTCTGCTGTGTTTTAATTAATTTGAAATATGTATCCTTTGACATGACTGGGCAAAGGGATGCCCTACTGGGAACTGAAACTATGGTCTTAGTTGATAACAAATCAACATTTGTTTGCCTAAATACAGCTAGGTGGAAAGAGTGTTGGTCCTGTAATTATGAAGAAATGGTTTCACAATGAGCTTTTGATACTAGCTCTGTGATTCTGGTAAGTCATTTAATTTCTGTCTTCCTCAGTTCCCTCCTTTTTGTGAGGATAAAATGTTATATTTGCAAAGAGTTTTGCAAACCTTGAAGATCTTTAAAATGCTAGTTATTATTATTGACTACCACAACTACCCAACTACCACCACCCTTACTATTACCACCACTACTATGACTACTACTGCTACTCTTGATGTAGCTATTGCTGCTGCTGTTGATACTGCTACGATTATTATTATTACTCTGATTATAGTTATTTCCCAAAGGAGAGCAAAAGAAAGACTCAAAGGTCATCACCTTCTGCAAACAGGAGTTATCACTATGTAGTTTGAATGTGCAGATAGAATTCAATGATCGGTGTATGAATAGCAATATTTTATGATCGAGCAGACAAGAGAAAAGGAGAAAAAGGGTAGAGCAATAAAGAGATCAGCAAATAGCAAATGGGAGGATAAATATGAACCCCATGATTTTAATTTTTTATTATTCTAAAAAAGAGCATTTGTATATTACAAAAAATGAGGTTCTTTATGAAACCATGTTCTCCATTTTGTAAAGAGTTGGGCTGATTTTTAATTAAAAAACACCTATATCATAAAATCCATGTAACCATGATTCCTTATGACTTTCCTTCTATTCTCTTCTGGGCATTAAATTATATTTCGATGGTCCTTTTGGGGGTGGGATATCACTTAAACAATAAACATTCAATGCTTATAATATATTGGACACTCTGCTAAGCACCAAAATAGAAATACAAGTAAAAAAAAAACTAGAAAACAAAATGGAAATACTGACTCTGCTCTAAAGAACTTATATTTTAATAAGAGAACACAAAACAAAAAAGGAAGTGGGGATTTTGGAGCGAGGCTCAGAAGGAAGAGCTGATCATGCAAAGGAGGACTCGAGGATAGTCTGGAGAGGAATGAAATATGGCTGGCCTGATTCCTCTCATTAAATGGAGGTGCTTAAAGGAGCTATCCAAGCACAGGGAAATCCTTTCCTGGAAGGCTGGGAAATACTTCTAATGTGTGGATTAGAGGGGTTGAAATGAATCTTTGGGATGAAGAGCTGAGAGCATAAAAGAAGGTTTGGAGTACAACTTGTAGCGAAATCTAGCATTATTATTGCTAGGCTTTCTGCTGAAACCTAGAGAAAAATGCTGGGGAGTAGAGGGAGGGTTTATAATGGCCATTAAAAGTCAAATGAATCGGGGGCAGCTGGGTAGCTCAGTGGAGTGAGAGTCAGGCCTAGAGACAGGAGGTCCTAGGTTCAAACCCAGCCTCAGCCACTTCCCAGTTGTGTGACCCTGGGCAAGTCACTTGACCCCCATTGCCCACCCTTAACAATCTTCCACCTATGAGACAATACACCAAAGTACAAGGGTTTAAAAAAAATTTAAAATAAATCAAATAAATCTACACAGTGAGCATATCCAAAAATTTATGCCCAGCCACCTTGTATCCATCATTTCTCTGTCAAGAGTTGAAAAATATATTTCATCATCCTCTAAAGATATGATCAATTTTTTTCCAGATCCCTAAGTATTTCAAATTTGTTTTTCATTGCAATGTTATTATCTGTGTATAAATGTACTCTTGGTTCTACTCTACTCAACATTTAGAATACTTAGGATTCTCTGAAACAATTTTTTTTATAATTTCTGAAAATGCAGTATTGTTGCATTACATTCATATAGCACAATTTTCTAGCCATTTAGCAGTTGTTTGTTGCAATCAAACCATTTAGAACAGTGATGGGCAAACTATGGCCTTCAGGCCACATATGGCCCCCTGAAATGCTCTGTCCAGCCACAGGACATTATTCCTAATCTGATGAATACAATGAATAGGATACAATATAATGAAACTTTGAAAGGGTTGCCTTAGAACCAGACTGACAGATGAGTATTTCCTTTCCTTTGGCCCCCTCTTTAAAAAGTTTGCCCATCACTGATCTAGACAGATGGACTAAACCAAGTCGAGGATTAAAACCTGTGGATGAATTAAGGGGGATGTCTACCTCAAGCATGGGAAAATTCCACTCCCCCCCCCAATGAGATTGGGTAAATAAAAACAATTTGTTCCAATGGCTAGAAGGAGGCTGAAGCAGGTTCTGTGGAGCACTTAGAGCTTGGTGAGACAACAAAAATAAGGTATTCTGGACCATCTCTAAGTCATCCTGACTGGAAGAGAGTGATGCTGACAACTTTGTGTGACTCTACCTTACTTCAATCCAATTCACTAGGAAGTCAAGGTATTATCCAGTTATGTCATTAGTCTGCTTCGAAGAAAAAGAAAGTCAAGGAAGACCAATGACAAGATTCACTCTAAGATATCTCTTTATATGCTAATATTCCCTTCTTCCTTCTATCCTCCTCTCTTCTCTCATCTCACATTTTTTCCCTTTCTCTGTCATCTCTCCTCCCTCTTCCTCTTCTCTTTCTCATTTCCTCTACTTTCCTCTCCTCTCTAGCCTCTCTTCCCTCTCCCTTCTTCTTCTTCCCTCCCCTTCCTTCTCTCCTCTCTATACTCATTTCCTTTCCTTCCCTCTCTTCCCTCTTCTTCCTTCTCCTTCCCCCTCCTTTCTTTTCTCCCCTCATATGCATTAAGAAAAGAAAATAAAAAAAGAGGGGGGAAAAAGCTAAGCCTCAAGGCTTAGCTTTTGGAAGCGTGGGATTTCATATTGCTTTCTTGCTGAAAGTTTGTCTGAAATTACTATTCCTGAAAATACTGTTCATGACCCATAAAAATATCCATTATTTCAGTGGTGTCCTCCCTCCTAGACCATTCTATTCTCCCTTGACTGCTCCTAGTATCAACAAGCTGGGGGAACAAAGACAGCTCCCTGCAAAAAAACCAAGCTGATTTCTTCCATTAAAACAGATTACTCTAACAACTAAACAAAATGTCAACAGGAGGAGCTGAACATATTTGCGTTTTCATTAGGTCCACTACTTAATCCCCTATTTAACCCTTATATCTTTTAAGAAAAGAATTGGGAATATGGGCCACTTTTAATCCTCTTATAAAGACTTTTAATGAAAAAATGTCCTTTAAACTCCAACAAAATTCTGTTAAAGTTTTTTTTTTCCCTTTAGCAAAGTTGGAGGAGGTTAAGAGAAATTTTCTTTTTGACCTGTGTTAACATTCTTCAAATCCTGAACTGAAAATTTTTCACTAGTCCAAAGGCTTTCCATTGAATGTTAACTCTCATTTTAGCTGGATTCAATGTGCAGTTTTTATTTAAATTCATTTGTAGCATGCTGTGAAATTATCACACATTGGGTCGTGATTTTGCTAGCAGATAGCTTTGGCATCCACAGTGTCAGAGTGAGTGTGCATTATTTCAAATCCTGGTCAATGAGATCCTTGTTTACTCCAGAATAGATCAGGCTAGTTACTTAACCAAGAAAAAAAAAGAAAAGAAATGAAGAATGTGTATTTTAGAGAGTATAACTTACAGTTGGATTGGACAACACATTGAGTTACTCTATGAGTAGACATTACATTAGTTTACTTCTCTCAACTCATACCACAATTACCCTAATGCATGCAGCATTAGACTTCTAATTTGTCACTGCTTGATTCCTTCCCATTTCCACTCCCCATTCCACATTATTGCTAATGCCCAATTCTAACTGCATTATTTTTCTGCTCTATCAATCAAAGAGAGTACTTATTAAGCACTTTCTATCATCTCTGCTAGTTTTCTTGAATCATTATCTTTAGAATAAAATACATATTAGTATATTGAGCACTGAAAACCCTTCATACTATTAGTCCACCCTTTCTTTTTCCAGAATAAGTATACAATTCTTCCCCTTACTTTGTGCTGAATTTCTTTACTAGCTATTCTCTGTACATGACATTGTATCTCTTGCTGCTGATTGATAGAATGCTCTCCTTCTTCACTTCCACCTCTGAGAATCAGTAAATATCCTCCTGGGCTTGGCTTATTTGTCACTTCCTTCAAAAAGAATTGGCTAATTCATATAGTTGTTTTTATTGCCTCTCCATCAAAACTAGAATGTTTTCATTTTATATATATTAATCGGTCAGATTAATGAGAAGTAATGTGATATCATCAATAGAGAGCCAACTCCAGGACCATGAAGATCTAGGAACAAGTTTTACCTTTGACACATATTGGCTATTTAACCCTGAAGGAATTATTCCAAGTGACTATGGGAGAATAGTAATTACTCAAGACAGTGGTTCCCAAACTTTTTTTGGCCTACTGCCCCGTTTCCAAAAAAAATATTACTTAGCTCCCTGGAAATTAATTTTTTAAAATTTTAATAGCAATTAATAAGAAAGATAAATGCACCTGTGGCCATCACTGCTTCCCTGAATCAATGCAGCACTCACCAGGGGGCGGTAGTGCCCACTTCGGGAATCACTGACTCAAGGGCACTGAAACCATGAGTTACACAGAAGTGAACAACTTATATTGGCCTATGGAGCTACCACATCAACAAGTTCTCTTTACCAGTATCAGTGTTTTAGCAAGAAAATCACATGTCAAGTCTTTATCCCTATATTTTAATCAATGAAAAGGTATTAAGTGTCTACTCTATGACACTCTGGTGAGTGTAATTATGTATTTTTGGACATGTTTGATTCCCAAAATAGAATACAATCTTCTTGAGGATACAAAAAGACTCGCTTCTGTATTTCTACCATCATGCCACCATTATTTTAGATACACAGAGATAGGGAGTTGACTGATGGATATGGAAAAGAATTCTATACAATTAGAAAGTATAGATGGGTTCTATCTATAGCACTTCATGGAACTCCCTCATCTTTGAAATTTTAGACCCATTTAGTCAATATCTCCATCCATTTTCTTTTCTTTTAAAACCCTTATCTTCCATATTAGAATAAATATTATGTATTGTTTCTAAGGCAGAAGAGTGATTAGGACTAGGTAAGGGGGTTAAGTGATTTGCCCAGGGCAATAAGGAAGTGGCCAGATTTAAACCAAGGACTTCCCATCTCCAGACCTGGCTCTGCATCCTTGAGACACCTGGCTGCCCCCTTTAACCATTTTCAAGATGAAGAAACTAAGACTCAGAGAAATCAAAGGTCACATAGTCAGGAATTAGAATCAGTATTCTAGCAAATATTCTCTGGCTTTTTCTGTACTATTTTTTCTATAACATCATTCATTTAATATAATTTTAATTCAAATCCTACAATGCTTCTTTTTCAGTTTTTACTGTTATGGGAGAACATAGATGATATTGCTTTACTTATCTAAGGTCATTTTAAGTTTGTTTGTTTTTTTATATTATTAAAAATAGAAAATCCCACCTGTGCCTTATAAAAGCACTTTTTTCTTATCTGTGGAATTTTGGAAAATATTTAGGAAAGAAACACAATTTTCCTTGTGTGATATTTATGAAGCTGAAGCAGTTTAGAAAATTATAAATTGATCAAAAAGTTATTTACATTTTCTGAGGGAAACATGGCTATTTAATTTCATTTAATTATGAGTTGAGGAAAGTAAGGGACTTATATTTAAATTGGTGCTAAATTTTATTTATTATTAATACATTATTGCTCTTCAAACCAAATTCACAACCTCCTTCATACTCAGTTATTGAAGCCTAGAATGTTTTCTCATCAATAATCTGATATATTTTCATTTGTCAGACAAATTTGATTCTTATGACTTTTATCCATTTTTACCTAGCCCTAGGGAATAAGAACCCTGCTCATCAAAATCTTTTGTTTTCATTTGGAGAAATGATCTCATTGTCTATGATTTATCATAGTATGTTTTCATAACAGGAAGACATTGAAATTGTGCTTGATATTCTTAGATTGGGTATTCTAAATAATTTCTGTCCTCACTTTATACATCATTAAAGAAAGTTTAGAACTGAGGTTCTAGGTTCTAATCTTGGGTGTGCTGCTTGTTACTTCTGTTAATATAGACACTTCCCTTCAACTCTGTTTTTCATGCTCTTCATCTAGAAAATGAGAAGAAAGAATGAGATGAAATCTATGATCCTAGTTCTAAGTCTGTGATCACATGAACTGGTACTTCCAGGTGAGCGAAAACCACATCTCCACATTTCACTAAACTACACTGATATATAGTGAACAAAGGGCTAATTAGACATGGCACATTTATCTTGTCCTTAGCTATGGATTTACTTATTTTTCTGTTTCAGGATGATATGGCATTATTAATATTTGGACCCTTTCTCCCCCCTGTCTATTCTATATGTATATCACCATAACAGTATTAATATCATCTTCCCTACACTATTGTCAACCCTCCTCTCCCTCAAAAAGAGAAAGAAACTTGCAGGTTCATTTTTTTCCATTTTGTATCTCATTGCAAAAAAAAATATTTGCTCTTTGTTGTAATATAAAAATAAGTTAAAGTTTCTTTAAAATAATAGTCTGGTACTTTTTAGCAGGAATGAAATCACATGAAGGAACATATAGGATTTGGGCTCAGAATAACTAGGTTCCAATACCAGCTGTCTCATTTTGTGAGACCCTAAACAAGTCACTTAACTACATAAAGCTTTAATTTCCTAATCTGCAAAATGAGATTGACCAAATTATTTTAAGTACTCCTTCTAGTACTAGATCATCTCATCCTGAAACCCAATGATCCTATGAAATCACTCAGGACCCATATACTTGCATGTTATTCAAAGTAGTTGCTCCCTTTCCTATAGATCCTACATAATTCCAGTAGGTTGAAAGGTGAATCATTTTTAAATGTCCTTGGCTGGTTAATGATAAAAGAGATGAAACCTTGCTTCTCTACCTGCTCATTCCTCAGGAGGGAATTAATCATTACAAAATTTCCTTTGCCTTTATAAATTGTGTGTTGCACATCCCCAAATCTTCCTACATCTTCCTAGCTAACCATCATCATCATCATCAACTTTTATATAGCCTTTTAAAGTTTGTAAAGTACTTTACATATATATTATCTCACATTAAGAATCTGATCTGATCAGAATTTATATATTAATATCCCAAATGTTCTATGGTTTTTTTAAATTTTTTTTTAAACCCTTAACTTCTGTGTATTGACTTATAGGTGGAAGAGTGGTAAGGATAGGCAATGGGGGTCAAGTGACTTGCCCAGGGTCACACAGCTGGGAAGTGTCTGAGGCCGGATTTGAACCTAGGACCTCCCGTCTCTAGGCCTGGCTCTCAATCCACTGAGCTACCCAGCTGCCCCTGTTCTATAGTTTTTTTTAAAAAAGAAGGTAACTGAACAATTTGCTGAAATAGACAATGAAATAGTAGTTCAACAAGAATTTAGAGGCTATTTTGTCCAAGTTTTATCTGAAGATGTATCCTCTTTCCTATATTCAATCCTCTTTTGGTATATCTATAATGAATAATAATCCTATATCTCCTGAAGTATCCCACTCTACATTAAGATGAATATAATTGTTTAAAAGTTTCCCTTAAGTTGATCCTGTATCTACATTTCTACAAATTAATAGGGTGAGAGGTGGAAGAGGCTTTGGAAGTAAACAAATTCAACTTCCTCATGAAGAATTTGAAGCCTACAAAACCAAGTGTTTTGTGAAAAACCGTGGTAGTAAGTAAAAGAACTGAGATTCAAACAAGATCCTCTAACTAAATGTAGCAAGCTCTTTCCTCCACACATAATTCTGCAATCTAGGTAAATGCAATGAAATGTAACCACCTCATTTAAAAATCTCTTTTAATAGTTGTGGATAGTTGTTATGTGTTTTGCCCTGATTGCAAAATGAGTCTTCTTTTTTTAGGTCAAATTTTCTTCACTTGTTCCTTCAATTGCATGGTCTCCAGTTCCTTCATCATCTAGGTGCCCTCCCTTGAGTATAAAATTAAAGAATCACAAAATTTCAGTTGGGCAAGACATCATTGATGAGTAAGTATAAAGTCTACCTGAAAACAGTGCCCCCTCAATCAATTACTATTCAGTGGTCTTTCAGTTTTCCTTGAAAACCTAGAGTACTTGGAGATCTCATTACCTCATAAAGAAGCCATTTCTGTTTTTGGATAGGCTTCTTTGCTCAGAAGATTTCATCCACCCCTATGCCCCCACTTTCTTTGAGCCTACAACTTCCATTGTTAGTCTTCTAGGTTTTCTCCTCTGAGGGCAAAGTGTAAGAGTAAAACTTCTTTCTCATCCAACCCTTCAAATCAGACCACAGGATTAGAGTTGTAAGGATTCTTGGAGGCCACTGAGTTCAACTCTTTCATTGAACAACTGAAGAAACTGAAGATGTTTAGAGAGATTAAGTGATTTACTCAGTGTTTTCACCTCCTAAGTGTTTGAGCCAGTTGCTGCTATTTCTTGTACCACTAGTTACTTTTAGGTAGTTTGCCTCTTGAGTCTTCTCTTCCTTACATTGGATCTCTACTGTTCTTATGTGGCAAAATCTTATGTTCTTTCACAATTCTGAAAGTGATTTAGTAAGCAATCATTCCATAAGGTTTTAGATTAAGTATTAGGTAAAAGCAAAAGCCAAACAAACGAATAACAATAAACACAAAACAAAAAAGTCTTTGCTGCCAAGTTGCTTAATACCTAATGAAGAAGACAACATGGAAGCAATAATGCCCAAGAAATCTCTTGGAGAAGTTGGCACTTTAGTTGGTACCTGAAAGAAGCCAAAATAGTCAGAAGGTCATACTGAGTGGGAGACAAAATTCCAGATATATGAGATGGTGAGTGAAAATGGGAATTTGGGAAATTGATTTGGGATTTGGGAAATGAAATGTCCATTTCAAAGAATAGTAAGCAGGTCACAGAATATGTGAAGGGGAAGAAGTCTAAGAAAACTAGAGATATAGGAAAGGGTCAAGTTATTAAGGCCTAGAAAAGCCAAAAAAGAGAATTTTATATTTGATCTTATATGTTATACAGAGTCCATGGTATTGACTGAAAAGTAGAGTAATATGGTCTTATCTGTCCTTTGATAAATTTGAGAGTTTAGCACAAGATGCCCTTTAGGGAAAAGCATCTTGAAAAGGGTATAAAAATCATAAAGCTGTTAGAATATTTCAGGGATGAAGCAATAAGTCCTTGTAATAAAAGAAGGAATACATGAAAAGACAATATATGTATGTAGAAATAAAAGGACTCAGCATCTAATTGGGGCAGGGTAAAAAAGAGTGAGAAGTTAAAAACTACATATAAGTTGTGTAAGAATGATAGATAGAGAGAACCCCAAGGATATGTTTGTTAGATAGACTTGTATGTGTGTTAAGTCTATCTGGGTAACTCTTCACCTTTGCCCTGGGGGCTCAAAGGTGACCCCATCTCTGTGGTGGTAAGGAGAACAGAGATGGACAGGAACCAATTTCAGACAAAGGACCATTTGGGGTTTGGCATTAACCTTTTACCGGAGCTTAGCGAATGGCCTGTCTCCCAAAAGTCCTCTCTGAATACAGTTCAAAGTCAGGGAGAGCAATGATGGCAGACAACTTCGGGGTTTTACTTAACTGAAGCTAGATGGAGTTGCATCCCCAAATTTCCCCTCACACCCTCAACCCAATTTAAGGTTCCCAAAGAATTCTAATCTGACTGCTTTTCTTAAACAGTGTGGTTTATTATGTCAGGGTCAAGGAAGGGATAGGATAGGATCAGGAGATCCTATTCTACCCTACAAGAAGTTTGGGGTCACTGGCTTATGCCAAGCCTATGACTTTGGCTTCAAACATTCTTCTTCCTTCCTCTATTACTGTTAGCTAACCTAATTTATAGACAGGCAGCTATAGTTTCTTTTTAATTGGCACAGTGTAGGGTAGAGTGTCTTTAGGCTGGCTCAGTGAGCCTTCTGGGTCCAAAGACCCCTTCAGCTACTGCAGATGACTAATTAGCCTCTTTGGATGTTGTTCAAGAGAAAACAGGAACATTTTCAGGTCTTCAGGCACAAGGGATAGAAAGAGAAACTCTCAGGTATTCAAATGTTGAAACCAGAGGTCAGGTAAAGTCCTCCATCTCCCACCGAGTCCAGAGACAAAGACCCCTTCCCACAGTTTTATCTCCCACAATCCTCTGTTGCTCCTTCCAACTAATGCTCATGCCCTTCAAGCTTCCATACAACATTCCAAAGATCTCCTCTCTGTGCCATACTTTTTCTACAGTTGTCATGAACTTAGGTAATTAAGAGGATTGTGATATCTTTCAGAAGGGAATTTTAATTTGATCCTAGAATTGAGAGGGAGCCATCTGAACTTATTGCATAAAGGAGTTGGTAGGCCTCCTTCTAAGGATGCTCATGCTTATCAATGTCCTTCGCAAGTATAGGACTCAGAACCAAATCCAATTTTCCAACTCTGATCCAAGTGAGTGAGAGTGCTGTGGTACTATCCCTTCCCTTAATCTAAGCCCAAGCCTCTCTTAAAGAAGTTGACAATGACATAAGCTAGTTTGGGCAGTATTGCTTGTCATCACATGGGTTTTAATCCAGGATATAATATGTGAGAGGACAAAGAGGAACTCCTTCCACTATTTGTGTTCAAGCATCCACTTGTTCCCCGATGATCTTAGTAATATCATACTCATTGATTTTAGCTTTCATCTAGCAACCTTTAAATCCTTAGAGATATCATTATAGCATATCACAACACTACAAAGCCATAAGGAATATCCCATAATAGTCATGACCATGACATTCTTAACAACTCACTATCATTATAACAGGGTCTGATAGCACAGACTCCGAGTACAATATTATGTTGGGCTTTAATTGTACATTTTTTTCAAAATAATTTCACTTAAATGTTTTTAAAATCAAGTCTCATGAGAGTGAAAAATAAAGGACATTTTAATGATGCAGTTATTGATCTGCTACAGTTTTCTTCATAAATGTCCCTATCATGCTTAAAAGGAGTAATAAGCATTGTCATTAAAGTTCTATTTGCACAGCCTGTTGGGAAAGATGCTTATTTGTATCTTACTGACAGATAGGAAGAAAAATAAACGTAGACTTAGCTAGTCAAACTTGGTTAAAGTTGACAACTGAAGGATAAATATGACTGTACTTAAGCAATTATTTTACCTGTGTGCAACCTCTACATCCTGATACACACACACACACACACACACATACACACACACACACACACACACACAATCTGTAGCTGTTATTTCAGTAAGAAAAAAGAACTTTACCAAATTCTATACCTGTTATACCTCACAATCAGAAAATCTAGGATCAGCATGGGAAGTATAGTTTTGGAAGAAATTGACAAAAAAAGCAACAAACTCAGCTCCTCAGAGCGGGCCACAGAAATGTCTTTCTCATTCCCCTATAGGACCTATCCTTTCTCTTCCTTTTTATTGTAATTTCTGTAAATTACTTTAAAAAAGCAAAAGCCCTTCAATCTTAGATTTATTCATTTCTTAATCCTTCCATGTTCTGGTAGTCCATGAATCTAGCTAACTCCTGACAGAACCAACATGTCTTGGCAATTTCTTCAAGGCAGGATGTTCCTTAACTCCCTTTTCGTAATCATTCATGGCCAGCAGGAGGTTCTGAATTCAAAATTCTCTTTGATCCCTGTTGCTTCTTTCAGCCCCTCCATCTGCCTCTATCATTCAGGCCTTGAGGGATCATGATGGCGTTCTTATGTTCAGTAATAGCAATCACTGACATCCTGCTTTCACAACTCCAAGATAAAGATGGGGCAAGTTAATTTCTTTTTGCAAGACAATAGTCCTATTGTTTTGAGGATATGGAATACTTTTAAAGTAATATACAATATAAAAATGCATTTGGGGATAAAAACAAAAATAAACAATTGATCATCAGGATTGCAACCAATCCCTGACTAGCTTCTAAACAGTTACCTTCAGTTCTCATGGTCTTTGAGAACTTGAGTTACCTTCATATCACCATGAACTTTAGTGTAGGACTTAAGTGAAGCAAACATTCATATGTTTATTTTCATTAGTGATTTGTCAGGCCCCAAATGCATTTCCTCTTTAATTCATCTCTCAATCCTAACTTTCCAGAAAAGATCTACTTGTGTCAACTCCTCTGTGAAGATTTCTTAGTCTTCATTCCCTTCTCAAAAGACACAAGACAATTTTTAGTTATATGAATGGGAAATGGAGTTTTTTACATGAAGAAATGGTTCAGCTGGTTCATCTAGTGAAAGAGAGGAATAATTTTCAAAGAAGATATAAAGATAGGCTTGTCGTACAATGTTTTAAAAGCTACACAGGGAAATTTGTATTTTATCCTAAAGACAATTGAGAGCTTTGGAGTTGATCAAATAGGGGAATATCATACTCAGGTCTGGGCTTAAGGAAATTTACCTTGGCAACCATATGTAGGATGGATTGTTATGAGACTCAAGGCAGAAAAATCAATTAGGAGGCTTTTGTAGCAATCTAGATGAAAGGGAACAAGGCCTTTCCCCAAGGTGCTTCTAAGGGAATGTAGAGAAGAGTCAAACATGAGGGTTATAATAGTAGAAATAAGAAAATTTGATAGTGACTGCATATTTGATATAAGGTAAAGTGAGGAGCTGAGAATAACGTCATGGTTTTGAATCTAGGAGATTGTAATGGTAGTGGAATAGTAAAATTGGAGACATTGGGAAGATCAAAGATTTCGGGGAGGAAAGTAACGAGTTCAGTTTTGGTCATGTTGTTTGCTGTGTCTTTGAAACATCCAGTTTTAAATTTCCAATAGACAAGAAAGAAACTCGGGGGAGAGACGTTGTATTGTTTTATATATCTGTGAGTCATCTTCAAAGCTATGAAATTAAAACCATGTGTTTGGGGCTAAGCCTGACTCATGCCAGTCCCCTGGTAGTTTAGGTTTTATATTAGAACAAATGAGTGTCTTGTATGTTATTGAACAGTTAATAAAAAGAGATTTGCATAGTAGTAGTACCATGAGAATTCTAGTCAGTAAGACAGACATTGAGGCTACCTTGAGTTGATTCAGCTGATCCAGGCTCCTTTGTCTGAGTTGTCCATCATGGAACCCCAGCCAATCACCAAAGTATCACTGGAATTCCTCCTGGATGTTTTTTACTCAATGAGGAAGTAATATAACTAAAATGAACCTGAATTTTTTGAGTCAGCCAAGACTCAAGGAAAGTCTCATTACCTTTTAAAAGAAAACAAGATTAATTTATATTGTGGGGGAATACTAGAATACTCTTCCTAATAAATGCTGAGAAGATTAGCAAGTTATAGAGGGCATATGAAAGAAGTGGTCTTAGAGAATTTTGAGGAATACTCCTTTAAGGTGCATGATATAGATAATGAGCTAGCAAAGGAGACAGAAAGGATGTTCAGACAGGTAGGAGGAGAATCAAGACAAAGTAGTCAAAGTAGAAACAAAGAAAGCAGAGATTATCTAAGAGGAGATTATGGTCAAAAGCAATACATGCAATAAGTGAAGGCAAGAAGTATGAAGACTCAGCGAAGACCATCAGACTTCATCCACAGAGAGGAGAAACAAATTATCAAGAGTTGGCAAAATGATTCAAGACCACATTCTATTGCTCCTCCTTATCTACTCAGCCCTACCTCCTCTTGAAAGAGCTTCCAAATTTATCTCATTTAGTCAAGGGAACTGTAATGAAGACTTGTTCAAGGTGTAAAAGCCTCCTGGGAGTCTAGGTATGGATATCAATGAAGGGCATATGAGGTAATTATGTCTAAAGACAATGGGAATAATATATTGACACGTCAGAGAATGCAGAGATCAATTCAGTAGGCTAGCATGGCAACAGATCTTGGTTCAATATTTGCTTTTCGTTTTCAAATATGGCATAAAGTGAAACAGAGTCTCCTTCAATATTCATAAAAAACAAAAAGACTTCTATTGTCAAAATATCCAAATATCAGTGACATCTGTTGGGCAAAATCAAAGTTTTTGTCAATCATTTTACAAACAGAAAATTGTTTATTTGAGAATATCTGTAAAAAAATAAAAATTCATATTTTTCTGATGAGTAGAAAAGGTATTTACTGATTTAGCCTATCTATCAGAATGTAATTTGTGGGAGAAACATATCAATAAATATAAATGTGAAATATTTTGTTATAAGATAATTAAATTCATATCAGTCACCTATCTATTCAAGTTAAATTTAATGTGAGATATGCTGATCTTCAGCAATAAAAAATGGATAAGGAAAGAAAAATCATTATGGATTCTAACAGTATGACACTGTCCTCTTCTTATTCTGCCTAGTCTTTTGGGTGTTGTAATTAATAAAACATTATATTCAGGTTATATTTTGTTTCAGACTATAAACTTAAAAAAGGTACTGACCTGCATTGATGAACAATTTCTTCATTTGGGATTTCCCTACACAAATAAAGTCTTGGATCCTATCCTTCTGTTTTTAGCAAAATTAATAGCTTGCCATTCATTCTTTCCCTACAAATCAAAACACCAACCAATTTGGGTCAATTTTAACCACATGTTTCTTCACTTTCCATATGCTTATGGTCACTGTTCTAGTTTAGATCCTTATCACCTATCACTCAGACTATTGTACTATTTTCCTCCCTAGTCTTCCTGCCTCTATCCATCTTTCCTACAGGTGTCAAATTAGACTTCATAATACAAGCTCCATTCATGTCTTCTTGCTCAAAAGCTTTCTATGGCACTCTATTGCCTACTCAATGGAATTGTATAATTGCCATGGGGATTGTATAATTGTCATAAGACTAAAAATTTCTTATGAAAGAAAGATTTCAGGAAAAGGAGCTCAATAACCCTTTAAATCTAGAAGATGAATTGTTTGGTGAAGGCACCATGAAGATGCCTGAAGAAAACCACCACAGCATCAGAAAATCCAGTACAAACTTTGGAATATATCTGGTTGAAATTTGGTGGGTTGAACACAAGTATTTTGAATGTATGACACAGGGGAAGCCCCCTCTAATTGGTTTATTATCAATCCGCCTAGCAAATATTGGGTTGCTCTTTCTCTCACTATCTCTTTTATTCCCCTCTTATCTCTAACTATTGAATATTGTATTCACTTTTAGCTAGAAGATCTTTAGAGATACAAGATAGTTATATAAAATGATTTATTGGGGAGACTAGTATCACATAAAATCACAGGGGGGATTGTGAAAGGAAATTCTTGGTTCTCTTTGTCTGTTCTGAAACAATAACTTAAATGCCCCTAATAAGTACCTCACTAGATTGTGAGGACAGGGTTAATTCTCCTTTGTCTACTTTTGAATTAATCAACAAAAGTGAATATACCCACACTTAACCCTAAAATAAGGGCAACTCTTACTACAGGAGTTTGTACCTCCAAGAAGGAAGATTGCAACCCATATGATAACTCAGTAACATGAGAATCCAAACTGGATGACAACTCAGAAAAGTGTGAATAACTAACATCTTTAGTCGTGACAATTCAGTCTCACAGACACTGCCCCTGTGCAGGACTGGACAATTTGGAAATTGTGATTGGCCCCTGTGAAGAGGGGCAGGAATAGGAAACCACCATAAAAGCCATGAAATACTTGGGCTGAGGGAGTCTGGTGAATTTGAGTCCAAGGAGAATATCTCCTGGAGATAGTGTTCAAGGGAACTTCACTGGAGACTGAGGTTTGGAAAGTGGCATCAACATGAATTCTGATTCCTAGACTACTTCGTTAAGTGAGTGAAAAGGGCGGACTACTTCCTTAGTTTCCTAAGAGACTAGCTTCCATCTTAGAAGAGGCCTCATAGTTACTCCCTATTGGCCCTCCTGGACGAAGACTAGTATAGGTATTTTCTCTCACCTCTCTCACATTTCTCTACTGTTTCCACTCTATTTTGTAAATAAACTTCTGACTTAAGATATAACTCAGGACAACCACATTATTTCACATAATTTAAGTCCAACCACTAAATTTAACCCTTACATATCCGAGAATAAATAAAGCCTACACATATTAAAGACTCTACATTATAACATAATTTTTCTGTCTTCTCTATCACAAATCTCTTTTCACATCCCTCACATTCCATTTTTTTCTTTCATTTCTTGGAGTCAAAGTGTATGTGCACTTTAGTGACTTTGGAGATATTGACCCAAGTCATTTTCTGGAGTGGCAGGTATAATTCATTTAACTACACAACATTTTTTCTTTCCTTCCACATTTTCTCTAATAATTGGAATTTTTCACATTTTCCAAATTCCAACCAAACGGAAATTGTCTGATGAGTTATAATCCCTATTTAGAATCCATACATTTCATAAAGAGGCCCTTAAAAATCCCCAAGCTTATGAAATCACTAGAAGTGATTCTATAATGGTAGACTTTAATCATATAATGGTAGGTAGGGGCAGATATTTTTAGGTGAGGTGCTTTACCTTGCTACTACCAAAATATCCCATGGTGGTGACTCATAAGAATGATTCAGTACCCGTATACAAAACATTCAAAGTTCATCTGCTTCTGTTCAAAGACTGGGAAAGAGCTATTTTTGTCAACTTCAATGTAGTAGAAAAACAAATAAATGAGCAACAACAAAATAAAACCAATGACAAGAGTTTGGAGATGAGTTCATGTCTCAGTGATAACAAATAACAAGATATATGAACATGGATGAGTTGCTTAATGAGTCACTTAACCTATCTAGGCCAAATTTTTTAAATCTGTAAAATGAGAGTGTTAACCCAGATGATCTTTAAGTTCTCATCAACCTCTAGAATTCTGTGACTATGATTCTATGGTACAATTAAACATACCAGATATAAGTGATTCAGGCAGAACTTGAAAGTATCTAGTACACTTCCAAAGGAAATTGACCTGGAGGTGAATACTTTGGATCAGAAGGACTCTAGCCATTCTTCTATACAAAAGACCCAAATCTATAGCATTTAGGAGCATTCTTTAGGGATGTGACAAGGAAGTGAAGAGCCTAATGGAATGCCCTGGGGTATTCACCTTGCTATCTTTTCATTGTCAGATACCTCAGACCTCTAAGACAAGTGTCCTGTTTTTAATCATAGAATAATTCCATATGCATAAAAATTGGGGGGGGATTTATAGAGGATGTAGAAAAGAGGTATACATGTTCTATTTTGGCATGCTTCAAAATAAATATATAATTGGAGATATGTATTTAGTGTGACCTATTTCAAAATATCTAAATATCTTCAAATTTTGTTCTAATATCTCTTGTCACTAAATTAAAGAGTATGCTTATCTAGAAAACAGGGATATTTATGTTTCTTTTTTCACATATCAGCACTAAAAATTGGTCTAATGTCATGTTGTGTCAGTTTTGAATATTTGATATCAACTGCTTATTCTATCAAGTAGGAGAGAGAGAAAAATTTTTTTAGGAGAAACAACTATAGATGATTAAGTGATTAAAAATAAAAAATATCTCTAAAGTTTTATTTAATTAAATTTCCTTGATAAATGGCAGCAATTTTTTTTCCTTTTGACTAGAACCATTGAAATATAGCTTTAAAAATGAATAAAAACTCCGTACCATTTCTTCTGTAACTATAAATTTCAGTAACATTTTGAATAGAATAAGGAAATTAATTAATTCACTCAGATATAAAATATAAGATTTTAGCTACTTCTGTAACTATAGTTTCTATACCTGGAATTTTAAAACTATACCCTTATCCTATTAAAAACAACAAAAGGAACTTCAGTCATTCAATTAGCTCATGTTTTCATTGACATGGATATTTTCTGAGATGGTGTAAATGACATATTTTTTTGACATGCTTGACCACATGCTTTCAGAAATCTATCATAAGGAATCTAGACAATGTACTGTCTTATATAAACTCAAATAGTAACTTTGAAGGATATATAATAATTGCTCTGATTAGGAGAATTTCAGCATATTTAATAGATATTCATTATGCACTTATTTATTTTGGAACCTTGAATTAGAGCATAAGAATGGAGGCATCTTTGCCAGGGATAGAGAGTAGCTAAGTATGCTCTTGAATTTCTTTATAGCTACACAAAAAGAATTTATATTGCAAATGTAAAGGAAAAACAAATCTACTTTTACATATATACTGAACTCAGTAACATAAAAAGTGGATATAAGAAATCGCATCAGGAGAAAAAAACAAAAACTCATAGGACCAAAAATCAAGAAAAGAATAAGCAAAAACATTCAATAATTCAATGGATGCACAAATGGGGTTATGGGCAAAAGACAAAGGTAAATAAAAGATAATAAAGCAGGAAGGGAAATGTGACTTCATAGGCATCAATACAATTTAGTATCATATCACTCACAAATGGTTCTTATTTTTAAAAAGGATGATAGTGGTAGTGGAGGGGTATAATTCAGGTTGCACTGTATATAAGAAGATAAATTCAAAGGAGAAAATCTAAGAAACAGGAGAACAAACATCACCATGGAAAATATTTTGGTGACTATGAAAGGAGGAAGAAAAAAACAATATTGTAATAAGACTATATAATATATTACATGGCAGAAGGGAAAATATATGAGATATTTGAGAAATAAATCACAAATGATAGCTTGTTAAAATGCCTTCAGTAATGGTAGACTTTCTTTTTCCAGTTTTCTATAGGAATTCTACACAAGGTACATCTACTAATAACTTCTTGAGTTTACTTAATTATAATTCTTTTCTTAAATGGCAGGGGAATCAATGAAACTCATCAATGAGCAAGAATTAGACACTAAAATGGAAATAAGACCTAAGAGTGGAGGAGATAGATCATTTTGCCTTCAAATTTTCCAATCCGGTGGAGGAAAAGCAGGAATGATCTAACAGCATACATTATAGATTTTTCTTTTTGGAATGAATTTTTTTAAAATTTAAATTCAGAATGAGTGAATGACTTGAATGTAAAGAAGGAAGCTATAAGTAAATTAGGTGAACACAGAATAGTATATTGTCAGATCTCTTAGAAAGGAAAGATTTTAAAACCAAGCAAGAGTTAGAAAAAAATTGCAAAATGTAAAATAAATAATTTCAATTACATTAAATTAAAAAGTTTCTGTACAAACAAAAACAATGCAACTAAAATCAGAAGGGAAACAACAAACTGGGAAAAAATCTTTATAACAAAAAACTCTGACAAAGATCTAATTACTCAAATATACAAGGAGCTAAATCAATTATACAAAAAATCAAGCCATCCCCCAATCAATAAATGGGCAAGGGACATGAATAGGTAATTTTCAGAAAAAGAAATCAAAACTATCAATAAGCACATGAGAAAGTGTTCCAAATCTCTAACAATTAGAGAAATGCAAATCAAAACAACTCTGAGGTATCATCTCACACCAAGTAGATCGGCTAAAATGACATCAGGGAGAGTCATGAATGTTGGAAGGGATGTGGCAAAATTGAGACATTTATGCATTGCTGGTGGAATTGTGAATTGATTCAACCATTCTGGATGGCAATGTGGAACTATACCCAAAGGGCTATAAAAGAATGCCTGCCCTTTGATCCAGCCATACCATTGCTGTGTTTGTACCCCAAAGAGATCATAGGGAAAAAGACATGTACAAATATACTTATAGCCACATTCTTTGTGGTAGCAAAAAACTGAAAACAAGGGTATGCCCATCAACTGGGGAATGGCTGAACAAACTGTGGTATCTGTTGGTGATGGGATACTACTGCACTCAAAGGAATAATAAACTGGAGAAATTCCATGTGAACTGGAATGATATCCAGGAATTGATACAGAGTGAGAGGAGCAGAACCAGGAGAATGTTGTACACAGAGACTGATACACTGTGGTAAAATCAAATATGATGGACTTCTCCTTATTCTGTTTATTTCACTCGACTTTAGTTCATGGAGGTCTTCCCTGCTCATATGGAAATTAAATAGTTTATCATTTCTTATTGCATACTAATATTTCATTAACATCATATACCACAAATTGTTCAACTATTCCCCAATTGAGGAACACCACAACATTTTCCAAATTTGCCACCACAAAGAGAGCAGCTATGAATATTTCTGAACAAACATTTTCATTATTATATCTTTGGGGTACAAACCTTGTAATGGTATAGCTGGATCAAAGGGCATGCATTGTTTTAGGGCTCTTTGGGCATAATTGCAAATTGCCTTCAGAACTGTTAAATCAATTTAAAACTTCACCAGCAGTGTTTTAGAGTCCTAGTTTTGACACATCCCCTCCAACATTTATTATTTTCCTTTACTGTGATATTGACCAATCTCCTAGGTGTAAAGTGGTACCTCAGAGTTGTTTTAATTTGCATTACTCTAATCAGGAGTGATTTAGAACAGTTTTTCATATGATTATTGATAGTTTTGATTTCTTCATCTGAACACTACCTATTCATATCCTCTGACCATTTGTCAGTTGGGGAATGGATTGATTTCTTATACATTTGAATTAGTTCATTATGTATTTGGGAAATTAGACCTTTGTCAGAAAACTATCATTTCCACTCCCCCCCTCCCCAGCTTTTTGCTTCCCTTTAAATAAGTAAGGGAACTTAGCAAGTGCCAATCAAGGGTGCCAAAACACAACAAGACCATACCCACAACCCCACAAGTGACAGGATTAACTAGATACATAGGAAACCCAACAAGGGATGTGGAGAATGGGTAGTGGCAGAGTAAACACACAAGTTGAGTAACTGTGAGTTGAGAGTTTAACAGTCCACCACACTAGCTAGGGAAACCAGTTTTGGAAAGGTAACTCAATGTGGACTCTTGTTGGACTAGAGGAAACACAGAAAGTAAATGGAAAACAGTTTAATGATAAGTTTAAGGGTTAGGTAATAAGGGAAAATGTCACACTAGAACTAATCAGCTATGGATGAACTCAAGAGGCTGGTAGGTGAGACACTCTAACCCCAACTAGGCTATCAGAACAAGCCTGGTTAGTCAGAAGGGGTAAATGTTTTCTCACTGACTAGTCCTCTTCACCTCCACAGATGATCTCAGCTCCTCAGGACCTCGGGTATCACAGCAATTAAATCCAAAGGGTAATGAAGTCAGGGAGATGAACTAGTTTGATGTCCACCATACAGAACTAAATTCAATGCTCAACCTGAGCTTCCTCACAAGACAGAAGCTTTCTTGCTGTAGACAATTCATGTTTCCTAGCACTTCATTCAGACCAGGGGTCCGCAACATATGGCTCTCAAGCCATATCTGGTTCTTTTGAGGGCCAGATATAGCTCTTTCTTCAGGAGTCATGAAGTCAATTTTTTTTCAGGCGCTGTTACAGGAGCGTGCACTGTTACAGGAGCACACACTGTGAGCACTGTACGGCTCTCACGAAATTACATTTTAAAAAATGTGGTGTTTATGGCTCTCATGGACAAAAAGGTTGCTGACCCCTGACTCAGACAGTTAAACTAAGCAACCTAACTGCCATTAGTCACCAGAGTCACTCAGGAAAAGCTTCTCTTCTCTTACCACTGTTCTATACTTGGAACCTTCAAGTCTTGCCTGACAGCTCTAGCTGCTATCTTACTTTAAAATCCTAATTGCCTCATAATACCTTCTAATTTTGGCAGGATTAATATTGTTTGTACAAAATATTTGTTATTTAATATAATCAAAATTTTTCATTTTACATTCTCTATCTCTTTCTTGGTCTTAAATTCATTACTTTCTCATAGATCTGACAGGTATACTCTTCTATGTTCAACTGATTTATTTATGATTTCTTTCTTTATATTTAAGTCATTTACCTATTTTGAATGTACCTTGGTAAAGGGTATAAGATGTTGATCTAAACCTATTTTTTTCCATACTGCTTTCCAATTTTCCCAGCAGGTTTTTGTCAAATAATGAGTTCTTGTTCAAAAAACTGGGATCATTAGGTTTAACAAACACTAGCTTGCTGAGGTCAATCATCCATTGTCTATTCCAATGATCTACCCTTCTATCTTGGCAGTACCATATTATTTTGCTAATCACTGCTTTGTAGTACAGTTTAAGATCTGGTACAGCTAGGCCCCCATCCTTCACACTTTTTTCATAATTTCCCATGATATTCTTGATCTTTCGTTCCTCCAGAAAAACTTTGTTACATTTTTTCTAATTCTATAGAAAAAAGGCTTTTGGTAGTTTTACAAGCATAGCACTAAATAAGTAAATTAGTGTAGATAGGATTGTCATTTTTATTACATTAGCTCATCCTAACCATGAACAATCAATGTTTTTTCCCTAATTGTTTAGATCTAGTTGTATTTGTATGAAATATATTTTGTAGTTATGTTCATATAATTCCTGAGTTTGACTTGGCAGATAGAATCCCAAATATTTTATGTGGTCTAGAGTGATTTTAAATGGAATTTCCCTTTCTAAATCTTGCTACTGATTTTTGTTGGAAATATATAGAAATGCTAATGATTTATGTGAGTTTATTTTGTATCCTGCTACTGTGCTAAGATAATTATTCCTGGTCTAAATCCCACCTGATCATATTGAATAATCCTTGTGATCACTAGATGGAGTCTTTTTTTCTAGCATTTTATTTAAGACTTTTGCATTTATGCTAATTAATGAAATTGGTCTATAGTTTTCTTTCTCTGTTTTTGGTCTTCTTGGCTTGGGAATCAGTACCATATTTGTGTCATAAAAGAATTTGTTAAGAGTCCTTCTTTGCTCATTTTGTCAAATAGTTTGTGTAACATTGGGATTAATTGTTCTTTAAATGTTTGACAGAATTCACTTATGAATCCATCTGGTCCTGGGGATTTTTTTCTTACGGAGTTCCTTGAGAGATCATTCATTTTCTTTTTCTGAGATGGAATTATTTAAGTATTTCATTACTCTTTTGCTATTTTAGGTATTTTTATATTTTTGCAGATATTTGCCCATTTCACCTACATTGTCATATTCATTGCCATATAATTGGACAAAGTAGCTCTTAATAATTGTCATAATTTCCTCTTCATTAGAGGGGTGATCTCCCTTTTCACTTTTTATACTGTTAACTTGATTCTCTTCTTTCTTTTTAAATTGGATTTACCAGTACTTTGTCTATTTTATTTGTTTTTATCCCCATAGTACCAGCTTCTAGTCTTATTTATTAATTCGATAATTCTTTTACTTTCAATTTCACTAATTTCTCCTTTGATTTTCAGGATTTCCAGTTTAGTTTTTATCTGGGGATTTTTAATTTGTTCTTTTTATAATTTTTTGAGTTGCAAGCCCAATTCATTTATTGCCCTCATTATTTTGTTGGTATAGGCACTCAGAATTATAAATTTTCTCCTCAGTACTGCTTTGGCTATATCACATAGATTTTGATATTTTGCCTCCTCATTGTCATTCTCTTCAATGAAATCAGTAACTGTTTCTATGATTTGTTTTCTGACCCACCAGTTTTGAAGAATTTGATAATTTAGTTTCCAATTAATTTTAAATTTACCTCTCCATGAACTCCTATTAATTATAAATTTTATCTTATTATGATCTAAAAAAGTTTCATTTATTTTTCTGCATTTATTTACAATATTCTTATGCCCTAGTACATGGTTGATCTTTGTGTATGTACCATGTGCTGCTGAAAAGAAAGTACATTCTGTTTTTTCTCCATTCAGTTTTCTCTAGATATCTATTAACTTTACTTTTTCTAAAATTTCATTTACTTCCCTTCTTTCTTATTCATTTTTTGGTTTAATTTATCTAGTTCTGATAGGAGAATGTTGTGGTCCCCCACTAGTATGGTTTTACTATATATTTCCTCCTTAAGGTTCTTTAGTTTCTCCTTTAGAATTCTGGATGCTATACCATTTGGTGCATACATGTTTAGTATTGATATTACTTCATTGTTTATAGTACTTTTTAACAAGAAGTAATTACCTTCCTTATCTCTTTTAATCAGATAAATTTTTACTTTAATTTTGTCTGATATCACAATTGCTACTCTTGCTTTTTTTTACTTTAGATGATACTTAATAAATTCGGCTCCAGCCTTTTACCTTTAATCTATATGTGTCATTCTGCCTCAAATGTGTTTCTTGTAAATAATATATAGTAGATTTGGGGGTTTTAATCCAATCTGCTATCTGCTTCCATTTTATGGGTGAATTCATCCCATTCACATTCAGTTATGATTACTATCTGTGAATTGCCCTCCATTTTAGTTTCCCTTGTTGATCCTGCTTTATTCCCTTTCTCTCTTTTTCTCCTCACCAGTGTTTTGCTTTTTATCACCACCCCATTTCACCCTCATTCCAATTACCTTTCTTTTTCCTTCTCTTATTCCCCTTCTACATCTCTGTAGGACAAGATATAATTATATACCTCAGTGAGTATATTTGTTTTTCCCTCTCTGAGAAAGTTACAATCAGAGTAAAGTTTAAACATTGCCCATCACCACCCTTATCCTCCCTCACCATAGTGATTTTTCATTCCTCTTTATGTTATATAATTTACCCCATTCTCTCTCCTTTCCCTTTCCTCTTATTGCAATCACTTTTTATCCCTTGATTTTTTATATATCATATCATATAAATACACATTATATAATATGTATCATTTCATATCATCACATTTATATACACATTATATCGTCATAATCTGCTTATACCACCCTCTTTCTAAGGATATTCTTTCTAACTGCTCTACTACTAAGTGTAATTTTTGAGAGTTACAGATATCCTCTTTCCATGTAGAAATACAAACAATTTGACCTTAATGAATCCCTTAAATTGTTTCTTTCTCATTTACCTTTTTAGGCTTCTCTTGGCTCTTTTGTTTGGACTTCAAATTTTTTATTTAGTCTGGTTTATTCCTCAGGAATGCTTGGAAATCTTTTATATTATTGAGTGTCTATTTTTCCCTCAAAAGAATATACTCAATTTTACTGGATAGGTGATTCTTGGTTATAAACTTAGATCTTTCACTTTCTCAAATATCATATTCCTTGCCTTTTTATCCTTTAATGTAGAAGCCACTAGGTTCTGTGTGATCTTGATTCTACTCCATGGTATATGAATTGTTTCTTTCTGTTTGGTTGAAGTATTTCCTCCTTGGCTTGGGAGGGTCTCTTGAATTTAGTTATTATATTCCTGGAAGTTGTCATTTGAGGATTCTTTCTTGAGGTGATCTTTGAATTCTTTCAATTTTGTTTTTATTTTCTTGTTCAAATAACTGTGGGGAGTTTTCTTTGATAATTTCTTGTATTATAATGTCCAAGCTTTTTTCTTTTTTCTTTTTTTTTTTAATCATGGCTTTCAGGTGGTCCAATAATTCTTAAATTGTCTCTCCTGGATCTATTTTCCAGGTCAGTTATTATTTCCATTCATATACTACATATTTTCTTCTGTTTTTTTATTCTTTTGATTTTTTTTCCTTGATTTCTCATTAAATCATTAGTTTCTAGTTACTCGATTTTTCTGATTTTTAAAGCCTGATTTTCCTCTGTCAGCTTTTGGGTCTCCTTTTTCCTTTGGTCCATTTTTCCTTGTATTACTTTCATTTCTCTTCCCCCTTTTCCTTTTCCACTCTTAATTGGTTTTTGAAGTCTTATTTTGAACTTTTCCAAAATTTGTGTTCAAGTAATATTTTTATTTTGGACTTTGCATATGTTTGATTTGTTTTTACTGTTCCTGCCTGTGTCTGTACCTTGGTCTTTGCCTCCATAAAAAATTCTTTAGAATTAGGTGCTTTTTATCTTGTCTTCCCCGTTTCCTTACTTTTTTAAAGGTAGTCTCTCTTTTCTGGGAGGTTAGGGTACCTTCTTAAACTTCAGTCTGTCCTTGATGCTACCTGTCAAATCCAGTTAGGGTCCCCAAAACACAGCAAGGAAAATGATCCAGACATAATTTTGAGTCAGGAGGACCTGAGAGCTGATTGCTGATCAAGATAAGGTTTATTGATTATGATTTCCATTTTATAGAAAGTGCAAAAACAAACTGAGAGCTTTGATAAGCTTTCACAAACACAATGAAAGGTAATTCTTTACAAGGTGGTAAAATGGATTTAGTTTACCTCATTGAATCTAGAAAGAGTTTTCTATAGGCTAAAAAAATCATTATGTCAATATGTAACGATCTTACCCAGATTCCCAAAGAATTCATATATCAAGGATTTTGTAGTAACATTCAGTTACATTGAGAGGGGTGGAGAAGAGTGGAATGAATGAAAAAAAAATTAATCATTTACTATTTGCTGGAGACCAGGATAACCAGTAATGTTGCTAAAGTGAGGGAGTCTCCTGCTCTCAAGAAATTGGAATTTGGTTTTATTTTTTATAAAGATATTTTTCCAATTATACATAATAATGATTTTCCATGTAAGTTTTCTGAAATTATTTAATACAAATTGTCTCCCTCTCTCCCTTTCCTTCCATTTCCTGGAACTGGCAAGCAATTCAATCTAGGTGACCCATGTATTATTGTGAAAAACTTATTTCCATATTGTTCTATTTTGTAAATGAATACTCATATAAAATCAACCTCCTCCAAATAAAAACCCAAATAAACAAAAGTGAAAAATTCTGTGCTTTGATTTGTATTCCAGCTCCAACAGTTCAAGAAGCCTGGATGTTAATTGAAAAATGGCATATTAAAAAAAATCACCATGTCAAACAAGAAAAATAAAAGAATGACCTGTATGGAACATCATAGGCATAGTGCTTGGTGAAACTCTAGGGATTTAAATGACAGGATCTTTGTAGTAGCACTGGCAGTCTATAGTTCCCATAAAAGGAAGCAAAACTCATTGCCCATGCCAAGAAGACTGATAAGACAATGAAAAGTAGCTGAGGCCTAGTGAATATATTTGGCCTTATGACACATGAACCCATCTCTGCCACATATGAAGTTCCAAGGCTGAAAATGGTCTTTATAGTGGAAAGAACAGAACAAAATGTATAATAATATGTTTGTACCCAGCATAAATTGGAAGATCCAAAGAAGAAAAATTTATCTTTTAATGAGTTCAAGTCTCCTGCTTTTACAAAGAATATTTGAAAACACTGAAAGAATGGGCAATAAATATATGTGATTATTGTGAAAGTTAAAGAAAATTCATTTCTATGCCTATGTTAAGGTAGCCTTAGATAATATTTCATATTCAAGCAGCCATTCAGAAGTCACCAAGATAAGCCTCCAATTGCTATCTGTTTTGGACCTTTTGCCTTTCACCCCTTTCCAATTCCTCTTCTTTCTTGATTTATGAATAATCATCAAAATAATGCTATCATTTCTTCCAGAAAGGTTTTACCAATCTACTTGTCCTATGTTCTCACTCTCTGTCTCTGTGAATACATGTACCAAAACACCATTCTCTCCACATGACTCCCTCATTATGCTTTGTATCCTTGATTAGAATGTTGAAGCATTGGATTTAAGGATTCTCATTTATACCTTTGTATCCCTGGTACATAATAGTTGCTGAATCAATGTTAAATGCTAAAGCAAAACAAAACAGACAGCAACAATTACCCTTCAAAAAACAAGCAAACAAACAGATAGATAAAAAAAACATAAAATAAACTGCAACCACTGCAATGTAACGAATTAAAGAATTTCCAGGACAATGAAAACCTAAGTGACTTGAATAGATCACCAGCAAGAGAGGATCAGAAACAAGATGTGAAGTTAGGTCTTTTCTGACTGATATCAAACCTGTCCACTCTCTCTTTACTATGCTGCTTCTCAGATCCTCTTACACAGGACTTCAAATGAATGAATTGTTATGGGACTCTGTATGAAGTCTAGCATAATTTGATTTCCCAAAATTTTTTTTCTTCTTTATAACATCACAAATGATGAAGATAAAGCTCATGATAATCATTTCGATTGCAGAATTCAGAATTCAGAATTGTAGAATTTTTGAGTTTTAAATGAACTTTATTGACTCAGAGAAATTCAAAAAACTATTATTTTACAAATGAATATTCTTTCTTGCCATTCTCCAAACCCCTATACTTGATAAATGAGAACAATAAGAACCAGAGAGCAATATTTGGAGACTTCTTAAGAAGAAAGAATATGAAATTTGATTCATTCATTTTCAATACAAAGATAAGGACTCTTAATTAAGAGCTATTCAAATATATTCTAAGCAAACACCCCAAATTTATGTTCTTTGATATAATAATAGGAGAGACATTCTTCTGAATATCCTTAAGAATATCCTAAAACATGTTCTACATTTTCCCCCATACATGGTGATATAGAAAATGTGTTCTATGTCACAAGATCTGCTATAAATTATGTGTTTCCCAGCCATATATTTTCATTGCTGAATGCATATTACTTTCATCTAGACATCTGCAGAGGATAAACACAGTATTTAATAAATCAAAGATGACAAAGGAAGATTGAATCATTTTTTGTATTATCTGAAGATAAAAAAGTAGAAAATATTCTGAATTCTTAATCAGATAATCTTGGTTCAAATCCTGACTCTACTATTCACTTTCTGCATAACTCTGGCCCATTTGTTTCAGTTTTTTGGGACTCTGTTTCCTCATTAATTTAATGAGAGGCATTAATTTGTTTCACTCTAAATTCCTTTGCAGCTCTAACTCTATGCTTTTTTTTTAAACCCTTGTACTTTCAGTATATTGTCTCATAGGTGGAAGAGTGGTAAGGGTGGCAACTCTATGCTTTTTAAAAATTATGAAACATTGTTTTCATGCAGAGTTCAGAAAATACACAGGTAGCAGTACTAAATAAAGCACACAATTTTATTGGCCAAAGTTTCATAATTTTAAAAGAATGAGTCTTTGTATCTAATTTTTTAGGCTTTAAATATCATCAGCCTTAAAATATCATAGCAAGCTTTGCTCTAACTTTGAATTCATATTTTGGAAATAATTAGAAACAAACTATTCATATATAACCCAAGAAATGTTTGAGAATGAAGTAATTTTATGACCTTTAAATAAATTGGAATACTACCTTCATGTAGGAAAAAGGAAGGAAACTTTTCCCACATGTTGGAGAAAACCAAGAACAAGATGGAAGAAAATTTGTGGGAAAAGAGCTTTGAGTTTCAAGAGATGAAATTTAAATAAATTGATACAGAGAAAGAGAAGTCAACAAAAGCTAATGAAATTTAATATTGTATTAAAAAGTATATAGTGGCCAAAGGTAGGGAAAGCAGGGTTCCATCACATACTAGTGTGAATGCACCAGAGCATTTCTGTACCCTAAATATCAGGAAGAAAGTTGGAATGTTGGTGGATATACAGAAATGAATGCGCCACACTCTAATTTATTGAAGCAACATAAAACGTTTAACTTGGGACTGGGTTGAGTCTGATAGCCAGCTTCAAGTATTTGAATAACAAACACCTCGAAGAATAATATTTTTGTTTTGCTCCGCATTTGAAGAGACATTGGAAGTAATAGGAATCCCCACCTGAACTATGAATCCCTTCTACATTCTCACTATTGAGAATTTCTGTAGGGGAAATTATGATAAAGGTAAGTAGAGATAATGAAAGAAATTGCAGAGATAGCAATTTCAGTTACATATAAGGAAACACTTTCCAATAATTAGAGAATTCCAAAGGTAGATTGGATTTCCTCTGGAGGTAATTCATTACTGTTAACCTGACATATTCAAAAGGAAGATGAATGAACATTAGCTAGGGAGGAGGAAAACCTTTAAAATAATTTCATCCACAATGTATGAATAGAAAAAAATACTTGGAGTGGCAATGTGGCAAAGGGAGCAATGAGTGCCATTGGTGATTATGCAGTGTTAATAGAGCAAGAAGAAGGTTTCAGGCACTTTAGATAGATTTAGAGCATTTATGATAAAACAAGAGTAATAGGGAAAGACTTTGTTGGTGGACGGCAATCTGAAACACTGGAGTGACTACTCACACTGATGAGATTACAGATTTTTATTAGTATTCTTTTACCTGTATCTTGGACTGGATAATCTTTGAGGTTCCTCTTTCTTCTGATGTTTTGGGGTACTGGAAAAAATGTATTATGATTCTTGTATCTAAACTTCTTAGGTTGTATTGGTTTGACTATTATGACCCAGAATATTCTGTTTTAATTAGCTTTAATTGTGAATGGCTGATCTTCCTGACTCCTTTACAAACTTCTGGAAGGCATGCTATTCTTTCTTTCTTTATTTAGAATATTTTTCTATGGTTATATGATTCATGATTTTTCCTATCCCTCTTACCTACCTCCTCCCAGAGCTGACAAGCAATTCTGCTAGATTATACATGTAGCATGGTTTAAAACCTATTTCCATATTATTCATATTTATAATAGAGTGATATTTTAATGCCAAAACCCCAATCATATCCTCATCGAACCATGTGATCAATCATATGTTTTTCTTTTATTACATTCCTGGATGTTGTCATTTAAGGATTTCTTTCTGGAGGTGATCTGTGAATTCTTTCCATTTCTATTTTATTTTCTTGTTTGAGAATCTCTGGGCAGTTATATTTGATAATTTCCTATAATATGTCCAAGGTTTTTTCTTGATCATGGCTTTCAGGTAGTTTAATAATTCTCAAATTGTCTCTCCTAAATCTATTTTCAAGATCAGTTGTTTTTTCAATAAGATGTTTCATGTTTTCCTATTTTTTCATTCCTTTCATTCTACTTTATGTTTCTTGATTTCTCATGAAATCATTAGTTTCTAAATGGTCAGTTCTGATTTTTTTAGGTCTGGTTTTTCTCTGTCAGTTTTTGTTTCTCCTTTTTCAATTGGCCTATTTCTTCTTGCATCATTTTCTTTTCTTCTTGCATTACTTCCCCTTTTTCTTGCACCACTTCCATTTCTCTTCTCCACTTTTCCTCTGCCTCTCTTAATTGGTTTTTGAAGTCTTTTATGAACTCTTACAGAATCTGTGTGAAATTCATATTTTTATTTTGGACTTTCCCTGTGTTTCCTTTGCTTTCACCGTACACTTCTGTGTCTCTACCTCACTCTTTGTCTCCATAAAAAGTCTTTAGAGTTAGGTGTTTTTTTGTTGTTGTTTGCTCATTTTTCCCTATCTAATTATAAGTAGTCTCTGTTTTCTGGGAAGTTGGGGTACCCTCTTAAACTTCAGACCTCCCTTGTTGTATTTTTAGCTTATTTTCTGCATTTTTACCAGTTTCAGTTCTTGAAGGCTGATGTGATTGTCTGAGGGCTGAGAGCTCTGAAAGCCCCCTTCCCCTGTTGATTCAATTGACCCTTGAGATGCTAATGACTTATTAACTTTCCTCAGGGTTGGGCAAAAGCTTTTGATTTGACTCTGAAATCGATCAGGTCAGGAACTGATCAAATTCTAGCTGCAGGCTTATGCTTAATTTTTTGGTCTCATTGTGTGTGTTTGATCCAATCAGGCATACCCTTGATTGCCCTGCCATGGAGCTTTGCCCTTAGTTTTGGGCAACAAGATTGGGGGGAGGGCTTTGGACTGTGTCCTCACCCCAAAGTGTGAACTGTCCTCATCCTAAGCCCAGACAAGAATTCCTGGATTAGCTCTGGGCCCACAAGGATCATTCCGCTTCATCCCAGACTGCCTTGGGTTGTGACTCCAGACTTCTCCACAGGTTTGACATTTCAAGGAGTATAGGCTGGCTTGTATCACTATTTTTCCAGGCAGAATATCATGATCTGAGTGTTGGCTTGGTCTTAGGTTCTGAACCTGTGACAGCAGATGCTGGGTAGGGGTGTGTGCCTTGCTCTTGACTTGCTCTTCACTCCTTCTTATAGCTTCTTACTAACTCTGCTCCATTCTCACCCCAATGTCCTAGATGTTCTCTCTCTACCTTTTGGATTTTTTTCTTGAAAGTTGTTACACTCTGTATCCTTGTTGTTTCTTTCATTCCTTTATTCATTTTGTGGCAATATTTTAATCTTGGTTGGAAAGGATTCTCTTGGTGACACAGAGATACTCTGGTTCATGAGGCATGCTATTCTTTATGCTGCCCCTAGTTGCCCATTCTTCTTGGGCAAAAGAATGTTTAACCTTCCTTGTTCCACTCCATTGCCTTTTGATATCTTGATTCTTTGGAGGATTAGCATAGTACTCATCTTTGAATCATCAGGAGTCCTTAGAATGAGACTAATACTTAGTAGACACTTAATCACACTCTATTAAATTGATCCAACTGAATTGAACTGAATGTAACTAATTTGATTCCAAATTTTTTTGGCCTACTTTCTAGCAGTTAAAAGTTGACATATTTTACACTATTCTAATTTGTAATCTTATCAACTAGGATAGTAAAACTTGCCTAGATAAGTCACTGATGGGATTCTTTACTGGACAGAAGGGAGTGGATATAGAAATAAAGAAAAGGCATTTAGCAACACAGTAGTATCTTTGGAGTACCATTTGATCTCAAGTGACTTTATCACATAGCCATGGAGGGTAAAGTAAGGTAGAAAAAAATAGTCCCGGAGAAGGATATATCTTTAATTGTCTCACTGGATAGCACTAACATTCATGCAATAAACAAAATGGGAGAGCTATGAGTATGTGATATTTAGTATCTTGAAAAATATGATGTTTGCCCTTCTTTCTCTAGGATAAAAAGTAGTCCTTTCATATGTAAAATCACAGAATCATGGAGACTTAAAAAGTCATGTATTCCAATCCCTCTCTCCACCATCAATTCCTTTGGCAACCACCATATAAAGCAGCCCTTCCTGGAAAACTGTGCTAATTTTAATTGATAGTTTCTATCAGACCTCTCCATTAAAAACAAAACAAAACAAAAATATCTCTACTAATTTGAAATTTTATTCTTTATATTGATTCAAGATATAAGCATTGTATACCCTAACTATCCATTTCCATCATATTAGTCCTAGATCAGTTCTTGAGGCCATTCATAAAAAACAATATTTCCACATCAAAGTCTTTAATTTTTTATGTGAATATGTATTCTGTAGTGTCACATCTTTCTCTGCATTATTTCATATCTAAGCTAAGCTCTCTCAATTTCTTAGTCCAGTTCTTGTATGAAATGATTTCAATCCCTTGATCACCAGTCAGTTAAATCCATGAATTGAATAGTTGATTGATTGCTACATTCATTCCTCAGATGAGATTGTTTCAGTTACTTCACTATCTAACTTGAATTTCTCTGTACCACACTGAATTTTCAATTTGCTTTCTAATGTATGTCATCCAGAAATGGAAGCAATAATTTAGATATAGTCTTAAAAGAACAGGCAGGGTACATACAGAACTATTCACTTTAGACATTATGCTTATATAACTGTCCCATTTAATTCCCTCTGTTCTCTTTTCCTGCCTTTGCCAGGGAGTATACATTCAAATGTATACATGGGAGCCTAAGTCTTATCTAGGTTATCTCTACATGTGAAAAGTAAACTCTAACTCTGTATAAACAGAACCCTTCTGGAAATAGTGGATAGAATATTGCACTTAGAGTATGGAGGACCTAGGAATCCTAACAGACACTAACATTGTGGCTTTTACAAGTCTTTAGGTCTCCTGGGGTCTTAGTTTCATCCTCTCTAAAATAACAGTATTGGACTCAATGATTTCTAAAGACTCATCTGCTTCTAAATGTATTACCCCATAATCCTATAATAATGATAGTTTCAGTATATTGAAATTTCTAAGACTATGACCTTCTTCTTTATATAACTTTATCAATCATATAATCCAACTTCTCCATTCATGTAATTGTATTCTTTTACTGGTATTGAGTTAAGTGATTTTGTGTCTAACTCACGTTTGTTTCTACCTAAATAGTTATTTAGGAAACTCCCTGGAATCCAGCCACCATAACTTTGTTGTTTGTTTGTTTTAAAGAAAAAAAACATATATGTACATATATATTTATTTATTTTTTATTGCCACTCAACACTTGATTTACAAACATAAAAAAAACAAGTGTGTTTCTCCAAGTATCCACATACACCATACACATGGAGCAGCTCAAGTCTAAATCACACCGTGCCAGAGTCTGGCATCTTCAGAGTTGCAGCTGTAGCTGGCCTCTTACAACTCATTGGGTAATTGCAGCACCATGGCTATCTCCTGCATGGAGGAGCACTTATTACAACCTCACAGATGGCGCTGAAGGATCACCACTGATTGGGGGAATTAGCAGAGCATCAGCTCACTGTGACTACTCAGATAGAATTTTTCCAAGGGCACTGAGCAAACAAATGGCCAGATACTGTAGTCATTTTGAAAACCCAAGCTGGCATTGCAGGGCTTTGATTTTTGGAGAGCCAGGGCTGTTAAAAATGGCTTTGATTTGGCAGTGTGGAGGCTCCAGAATGGAGCCAAAGCAGCAACAACTTCAACTGTTTTGATAGCATCTGATCATTTGGTGACTGACTGAAATGCCATTTAGTTTGTGTTTATAATACAAGAAAATTTATGTTTATGAATGAAGGCCACCTGGTGAAGTGGATGGAGTAATGAGGTTAGAGGATTGGGTTCAAAGCCTTGCTCTCCTACTTTTCAACTGCATTACATTGGGCAAGTCACTTAGCATACTGTAGTTTTATGTTTATCTGTAAAATGAAGGATTTGCAGTCATTGATCAACAAATATTCTTGAGTACCTACTATGTGCCTATCCTATGATACTTACTGGCTCTGTTAGTAACAATCTCTCAGTGCTATAGTCAGCTCTCTCAGTTGTAAAGAAAGTACCAATTTCCTCCAAAGGACTCCCTGTGAAGACATTCTTTAAAAGTGACAGATGTTTTGCTAAATTATCAGAAAAGATTTTTAGATGTATCAATCTAAGGTGCCTAGCTAGTGAGATAGACAGAATTCCAGGCCTGGAGCCAGGAACACTCATCTTCCTGAGCTCACAAGTGACCTCACATATTTACTAGTGGCTTAACCCTGGGGAAGTCACCTAATCACATTTGCCTCAGTTTCCTGATATATAAAAGAAGCTGGAGGAGGAAATGTAAAACCACTCTAGTATCTTTTCCCCAAAAAAAACCAAAACACAATTAGTATCATTAAGAGTCGAACATGACTGAAACAACTAAACTAGAAAAGTGACAAAATCTAGTAAAAACAATGGAAACATAATTTAAAATAGAGTAATCTGAAATCAGGGTACCATCTTATTGAGAGTCTTCTGTAAGAATTGTAAAAGGAATCTAGAAAAGAAGAAGCCAATGACAATCTTATGGGTTTGCCAAGTGACATTCTTATTTATTTATCTCAAAAACTCTTATCTTCCCTCTTAGAATCAAAACTTTGTATTGGTTCCAAGGCAGAAGAAATGGTAAGGGCCAGGCAATGGGGATTAAGTGACTTGCCCAGGGTTCCACAGGTAGGAAGTGTCAGAAGTCAGATGTGAAGCCAGGACCTCGTGTCTCTAGGCCTGACACTAAATTCCCTGAGCTACCCACCTGACCCTCTTATTTTTTACCTATTTGGGTATTTTATCATTGAATAAAAATAATTACAGGTGTGCAAAGGACAGTGGGTAAGACAAATCACTTGAACAGTGGCATAATGATTCTTCACTGATTATTTGCAATTCTCAGATTCATCTTTTATTAAACAATCAGGAAATTTTAATTGCTCATATATACCAGATAGGGAAAGGACTAGGTTTTTTGACAAGGCCTAGGAATGAGATTTGAGGAAAACTTTGCTAATTTTTTCTAATTTCCTAATTTTAGCTAATTTTTAGCTAATTTGCTAATTATTTCTAATTATCATATTATATCATGTGAGTGAGAAATATCACCAAATCCATGGAAAAGAAATTCTAATAATTAAAAAAATAGCAACCAAAAATTTTGAGTGACAGTACTTCCTAGCAGAACCAGAGAAGCTAGAAAACACTTGGCATTATGGTCCAAAGTACTGTTAAGAACACCTTAAACTCTGAATTGGGAGCTGATACTGATTAGATATGGAGACACAGTATGAAAAGAAATTCTATGCTTCCTATTGGTGTCTAGAAAGCTGAAATATTCATTTGATATTCATTAAACTTTAGGTAGATTTTTTTTTTAAAACCAAGAAAGATGATTGTTATATTTTCTGCTTTGTTCTGAATATCTCTTTGAAGTGGGAGTGAATGTAAAGTGGACTCAGAAAACAATCTTGCTTCTCAGAACTAGTGGAATATATGTTGATTCTTTCCAGACAAATCACTTTAAAGACAGCAAATTGTAAAAAAGAAGCCACTACCAAACTGACTACAAGATTGCCTGTTAGAATTTAAATCTACCTATAAGCTTAACTCTAAGAAAGTGAAATTGAATATTAATTAAGATATGCTGCTATAAAAGAAAGTTCTTCTTGCAATGATTATGTCAGATGTGGATATTGAAATAGATAAAGTTAAAAATGAATAGGAATAACATGAGATATTTAAGGAAATCTTTAAAATGCTTGGAAATCACACATTTTTGCTTTAAATTGATACTTAATTTCCTATATAACTTCTGTGAAGTTTGCTATGATATAACAAATTGCATAATTTCAAAAAAACTAAGAAATCACTTAATGTTCTGTCTATGTCCATGGTTGCTATGACATTTAGATCAGAGATTTTATTTACATAAATTAAAAAATGATCATTAACACTGGGAATGATTTTACAAACATTTAGTGACATTAAAAAATTACTCAAGCAATATTTATGGTCGGCATTAGAGATTAAAAATAAATAAATAAAAAGAAATATGCCTTTAATTTAATTACAATTTAATCAGAATTTTAAAATTGAGTGGATAGGGTCAGTTAAGTTATTCAGTAGATAGAGAGCCAAGATTGGAGTTAGGAGAAGCTGGACTCAAATCCGGTCTCAGATTACTTACTTGGCTGTATTACATACTTAGCTGTATGACCCTGACCAAGTATCTTAACCCTAATTACTACTCTTCTGCCTTAGAACCAATACTTAGTATCAATTCTAAGACAGAAGGTAATGGTTTAAAAAAAACAAGTGGATAGTAGAGATTAAGACACATATATGAATTATTTCACTGTACTACTAAAGATGATAGATGTGCAGGAAAGGTAAAAACATACATAAATCTGAGAGTGGATGAATTGCAAGGCCTGAGGCAGGGACCAAGTTGGGTAATTTTGTGTTGTTACTGCCCATGACAATAATAGCAAAATGAAAGAAAGTCCAAGCACAAAACACATGTATCTAAAATCAAAATTAATGGAATGAAATTTCAAGATTCAATAAGGTGGCTCTTAGATTTGCAGTAAGAAAAGGAACATTGCAAATGAAATAGGCCCTTGGGAATCTTCAGTTGGAGGCCTGTTTCACCAGGCATGAAAAGCTATACATTACTGCTGATAGTACCAGTTTAAGTGTTAACGGTTCACACAAAATTCCATCTTATTGTCTTAAATATACCAGGATGTTGCTAGAATTTTCACCTTCAGCATCTATAACTCAATTGTCCTGAAAAATGGATTGGCTAAGACAGAAGTGACTAAGATTTAGGTTATGCTAATTTGTCTTTCTGTTACTCCATCCTTTTAACTGGAATCTGTGAGATCTCCTTATTTATATACTCCTTGAGCTAATTGGTCCAATCTTCTGTACTTTGAATATCTTTGAATAACTCTTGGTCATTGGGAATTTTGGCAAGGGTCTTAAAGCTCAGGTATTCAAGGCCATCAAACAGCAAATAAAATAAAATAAAAAGGAATCATCAAAATTCCAAATGTGATATTATGTTTCTCCATGGTCCAAATACATGACATAATCTTAACCCTTCTGAGTCAGTCACTCATCTTTGTGTCTCCCTTACACCCCAGCACAGTAATCTGCATATAGTTAGTGAACAAAAACAAAATTTATGGTAAGGAAGAAAGAGAGAAAGGGAAAAAGAAAGAAAGAAAGGAGAAAGAAAGAAAAGAAGGAAGGAAGGAAGGAACAAAAAAGAAAGCAAGTAAGAAAGGAAGGAAGGAAGGAAGGAAGGAAGGAAGGAAGGAAGAAGAAATATATAGTCTATCTTGGTTCAATTTAGAAGATGCCTTATTTAGAATTACCTGAATTTGGGATAATTTGTTTCACCTCTGCTTCCAGATCATTTTTCTTCTATATAACTATCAAGATGGCTCTATTTCCTTATTAGTATCACTGTAAATCTACCCTCTGGTCTAGTTCTCCTGAGTCTCTAGTGTAGTAATAGCTCATATGTTTTCCCACTTCCACCCCTTTTCTACTCTGCTCTTAGGTTGATGTTCGTTCCAGCAAGTTCTCTAGTACCACTGAACACTTTGGGGTCTCCTGGTTGTTGACTCCTCCCAAATCAATTCTATCTTTTTTTATTTAGCATCATCCTTTTACTGGTGTATATGTGTTATAAAACAAAAGAGACACAGATAACTTTTAGTCTAACTTGTCACCAATTCATAAGCACAATTTCTGCTTCAAATCTCCAAGTGATAGGGAGCTCATTACCTAATGGTACAGCTGATCCAGGTGATAAACTGCTCCAAAACCTATGAAGGTTTTCCTCCTGACTTATCCAAAGGTGAAACTTCCAACCTTTTGTCTTCCTTTGGAATTCTGTTACAATGTGGAATATCACTTCTATGAGGCAGCCAGACTTGGCATTGGCACAATCTGAGTTCAGATTCTGCCTTACATTCACTAGCTTTGTTATTTTGGACAAGTTATTTTTTAGCATCTCTCAGTCTTAGTTTCTTCATGTAATATGAGGATAATGAGAATAATCTCAAAAGTTTTATAGAGTTATAATGAGGATTAGATGAGTTAATTTTTATGTAGTGCATTGTTAATTTTAAAGCTCTCTATAAATATTGCTATTTATCATCATACCCATTTACAACCCATGGTAAGATGCAAACTTTCTCTTTCT
Source organism: Gracilinanus agilis (assembly GCF_016433145.1). NCBI lineage: Eukaryota > Metazoa > Chordata > Mammalia > Didelphimorphia > Didelphidae > Gracilinanus > Gracilinanus agilis. The sequence continues at coordinate 664,209,368 of NC_058132.1, read as the reverse complement.
GTTTCTTTATCTTTAAAATGGGATTAATAATTGTATTTCCTTCACATCGTTGTTGTCAGGGTAAGATTGCATATATAAAACATCTCATACATCTTAAAATAGTATTAATACTGTTTATTATTTTTGTAGCACATAGATGGTGTAGTGGATAGAGTATTGGACCTGGATTAAGGAAATCTCAACATCCTGAGTTCAAATCTGCCTTCAGATATTTGCTAGCTGTTTGACTCTGGGCAAATCATTTAACCCTCTTTGATTCAGTTTCTCATCTATAAGATGAGATGGAGAAGAAGATGGCAAGCTATTCCAGTATCTTTGCCAAGAAAACTCAAAAAAGTTCATGTAGAGCCAGGCATGGCTAAAAAGACTGAAGAACAATATTATTTTTATTCCATAAGGCATATCTTCAAATATTGAAAAATAGTGAAAATGATGCTTCTCTTTTAAGATGAAACATTCCTTGTTCTTTCCATCTCTTATCATAGACTCTGGTTTATGGAACTCTCAATATCCTGGCTGATGTCATCCTGCAAAACAAAAATCATAAAAAAATAGACGGGCCTCTAGGAAAACCTAGTTTGATCCATACCCATGTAAAAACATCCTATGTTCAATATCTACCTTGTTTCATCTAGTCTCTTCTTGAAGATCATTGGTGAAGGGAAGCCTACTGCCTGCTATGGCAATCCTTTCCACTTATGCATGGCTATAATTATTTGAGATGGTCCTACACGGACATTCAAACAATCAACAATTACTTAGTAAGCATTTGCTGTGTGTTAGGAATTATCACAAGTAACAGGATAAAAGTGCAAAGTCCCTACTTGCGAAGAACTTACATTTTAAAGGAGGAAGATAAATGCATATATGTCTATATGAAATAACAATACCAAATAGTTTTTTTCTTTTTTCTTTTTTTGGGGGGTGATGGGGGAGGAGGATATAGGATGGTGGGGGGGGGAGAACTAGCAATATACCACCTTGAGGAAAGACAGAGATTTTGTTAGGTGGATGGAAGATTGAAATGGATTCCAGGCATGGATGACAAACAATGAAAAGACAGAAAGATAGGCCTCCTGTCCTTCTGAGTATCTTGTGTGAGAAAGAAAGAGAAGAACATTTTGGCTGTCATAAAACATGGCTAGGAGGAATAATACCCAATGATGTTTAAAAAATACGTTAGCACAAATTGTAAATATCTTTAAAAACTGAATATAGTTTTTAAACATAGTAAACATAGTTTTTTAAACATAGTAAACATTTTTTTGCATGTAGAGGAATGGGAAGACACTTATTTTATGAGTAGGGGAGGGAAATGATCAGAGCAGCAGATCAGCATTTAAGAAAAATCAGTTTAACAGCAGTGAAGAGGATAAGCTGAAGAGGTTGGAGGACTGAGGCAAAGATACTCAAAAGAATGTTATTAAAATAATCTTGACACGAAGTTGTGAGGACATGAATTTAGGTAAGAGCTTAATAAGTAAAACAGAAAAACCAAAATTTGAGAAATATTCTGGAATTACAAATGGCAAGATTTCCATCTTTTTGGGTAAGAGAGATGACAGAGACTGAAGAGCTGAGCATAATACTGACACTATCAACTGAAATACTTAAAAGATGGTGGTGCTATTGACAGAAATAGAGAAGTTGGGAAGAGAAGATAATTTAGTGGGGAGGAGAAAATGAGTTCAGTCTTTGGGACATACAGTTTGAAATGCTAGTAGATAGTTATTGATTAGGGACCAAAGCCTGAAAACAGGATGTGAATGATTTTGGAGAACTAATAGTCACCTATACAGTAATAATATTTAATCTCATGAGAATTAATATGCCTCTCTGCAAGTTTTAATTATTACTTCCAATTCTGTTCTGGATTGGGGGGGAGAACAAATGTAATCATTCTTCTAAATAATAATTTTTTTTTATTTCTTGCAGACAATTATTGTGTCGTCCCTATATCTTCTCTTCCCCGCACTGGGAATCCCTAGTTACTGCAATAAATTCTTATACCTCTGCCTCTTAATGGTCTTAAATTTCCTTAGCATCTTGGTGGCCTTCCTTTGATTATTATCAAGTTTACCAATGTCTTCCCAACTCAGAATCCTTTAAACAAAGTCACATTGTTTCAATGAGTTTTTAAAAAACAGTGTTACTTGGGGAATTTGCTTTATATGCAGTGAATAGAGGTAGGATGCCTCATTTTGAACAAATATATTATGCAGTCATTGACCTGAGCAAACAGAAGCATGAAAGGTGATAGATCACTTTTTGTTCATGGGAATGATATACCCAATAACCTAGCAGTTACAGTATTTTCTGCTTGAAGAATGAATCCTAAAGAGTACCAATGTTTTTTATTTTTTTACTAAGTACATTCATTATTATATGTGATCAAAAAGAAGGGATTCAGGTATGAAAACACATGAATTTTATTCTATGTACTTCTATTGTGAGATTGAAGGATTGGAATGTTTGGGGAATTTTTTAAAGCAAAGATTCCTTTACACTTTTTTTTGATAAATCTCTCTGTACAATGGTATATTGCCTTTTGACCTACAGAGATGAAAATTGCCTTACAGCAATTTTCAAAGCCAAATTCAGTTGTCAAAACAAAAATATGTTCTGAGTATTTGTTGTGAGATTGAACTCAATACTTAATTCTGAGTAGAAGCAGTAAGGGGTAGTAGATAAAGTACAGTGTTTAGAGTCAGGAGAAAGTAGCTTTAAATTCTTATTTTGGCTTTTCCTAGTTATCTAAATTTGGGCAAGTCACTTAACCACTATTTACCTCAGGTAGCTTCTTAACAGGGCAGCCAAATGGCACAATAGATAAAATTCTGGTCCTGGAGTCAGAAAGACTCATCTTTCTGAGTTCAAATCTGGTCTTAGACCCTCACTAGCTGTGTGACCCTGGCCAAGTCATTTAACCATATATGTCCAGTTTCCTTATCTGTAAAATGACCTGGAGAAGGAAATGATGAACTCTTCCCTTCAGTATCTCTGCCAAGAAAACCCCAAGGAGGATTATGAATATTTGGACACAACTAAAAATACCTAATCTACAACAGCAAGCTTCCCAGGACTTATCTACTAAGTGCTGTAAATTGTGTGATGTGGCTAAATGAAGCAATTTCACGTGAATCAAGTCTTTTGGCTGAACAAATCCCAGATCCTCTGCATATTCACATACTTAATCTTGAAAAAGTTGATCTGCTTAAGGATCTCATCTATGTCCTCAAATATTTCTTGACTACAAAAGGCTAACTAATTTGAAAGAGAGACAAGGTCTAAACAAACAAAAAAAAGGTTAAATAGTTTGAGGGCATCAAATGAAAAAGGTGGTTTATAGCTGATATCATTTTTTCTACTCATCTATCTCCACTTTATTTTCCATCTTATTCTCAAAATTGAGACTGACTCATTTAGAAGGAAGCACATGTTAAGGTAATTTAAAATAGTTAATCTGACTTTATTAAATATTGAGTTGATATTTGCATCATTAAATCAATGATATTTCACATAAATAATGGTTTTCTGTGACTACTCTGTTCTCTGAACTCAAAGTTAGCTCCTATCCAAAAGCAGCACCTTATGGTGGAAGGAGCCTCAGTCCTAGAACAAACAAACAAACAAACAAATAAACAAACAAACAAACAAACCTCTTTCAAACCCAAAGTAACATATGTGCATTCTATAAATCTCATTTTTCTCCTTTCTAAAAAGAGGATTATGATACTTCTATCCTACCTGATTCCTAAGACTTGGGAAAATTCAGTAATTTTTGGAAAACTTTTTCAAATGTTAAGGTTAGGCAAATAAATGACATTAAAACCATAATCTGACTCTAATTATGTGCATAAGGTTGGATATACAAAGATAAAAGCAATGAATCCTCCATGCCTCATTTTCTGATGCCATAGATTACCTTCTGATATAATAACAATTTAGCTTAAAACATAATGTCTTAGTTGTGGGTGAATTATCAAAAATATCCCCATAAGAAACTCTAAATATCCCCATAAGAAACTCTTCCCCATTTATTTTTCCTTATTCTACTTGGTTTATGTTTCCTTTGTGTAGGACCACTATTTCTTTTGAATCACAAACTCTAAGAGTTAGAAAAGACCTTAGAAATGAACTCATTCACATCTCTAGCACATCTACAATCCCTTACACAATTTCCCTAACAAGTGGTCATTCATTGTTCTTCTGAAGAGTATTTTTAAACCTTACCTTCCCTCTTGGAACATCATAAGAACTAGGCAATGGGGATTAAGTTATAAATGTCTGAGAATACAGTAAATTTCTCTGATAAAGACCTCATTTCTCAAATATAGAAAGAAATGAGTTAAATTTATAAGAACATGAGTCATTTCCCAGTTGGCAAAAGGTCAAAGGATGTAAACAAGCAGTTTTCAGAAGAAGAATTCAAAACTATTGTTAATCTTGTAAAAATGTTCTAAATTATTTTTATAAATGAAATGCAGATTAAAAAATTCTGTGATACTATCACATACCTATCAGAATGGCCAAGATGACAGTAAAAAATTATAAATATTGGAGGAGATGTGGCAAAATCGGGACACATGCATTGTTGGTAGAGTTGAGAACTAAACCAAACTTTCTGGTAGACAATTTGGAACTATGATTAATGGGCTATAAACTTGTGCATACTTTTTGGTCTAGTCATAGCACTAGGTATGTATCCCAAAGCTATAAAAAGGAAAGGAAAAAAAAAGGACTTATCTGTTAAAAATATTTATAGCAGTTCTTTTTATAGTGGCAAGTAACTGAAATTAAAGGGAGGTCCACCAATTGAAGAATGGCTAAATAAATGTGGTATATGATTGTGATGAAATACTATTACATTATAAGGAATGATGGGCAGGATGATTTCAGAAAAAAAAAACTGGAAAGAACTAGGAAAACATTGTGCAGAGTAATAGCAATATTTTAGGATAATCAGCTATGAAAGACTATTCTCAGCATTTTGGTATAGCAGAATTTTGAAGGACCTATAAAAAAAATGCTATTCACTTCCAGAGAAAGAAGTGTTGGATTTGGAAGGCAGATCAATGTATCCTTCTTTTCAATTTTGTTTTTATTCTGGAATTTTGGTTTTATTTGAATATTATTTCACAACAATGACCAATATTGAAATATGTTTTGTATGATCATAACCCATGTCATATTGCTTACCATCACTGGGAAGGGCAAGGGAAATAATTTTGATCTTAAAATTTCAGAAAATGTTAAAATTGTTATTATATATAATTGAGAAAATAAATCATTATAAAACAGAAAGAAGATGGTTGCATACATTCATTGTTCTATTACCGTATATTTTAAATTGTAAATTTGTGGACTTTGGAACTCAACAACAATAAGAATTGTAACTAACAAATTTAGCTCTAAGTTTTCTGATGGATTTTATGTATAGCATCTCATTTGAATCTAACAACTCTTAGGAGGAAGATACACTTTTTACCCCCATTTAAAAGATAAGGAACCTGAGACTGGCAGAAGTTATATGATTTATCCAGGGTAGTATAGCCAGATACTATTTGAGACAAATATCAATTTCAGGTTTTCATAAACCTAAGCTTCGGGTTCTCTCCACTAATCCATGAATTATATTTTCTCTACAAAAATCTACTGCTAATTGGAATTAAATTATCATATCTTCATAGATATGAAATGGAAGTAGAGTAAAACTGGAAGATTCATTAGTAGTTATTGAGTCAATCAGTCAACAAGCTCTCATTATTAAACAGTTACCATGTACTAGATCCTTTTCTCGTCTTTGGGAATGGAAGAAAGGCAAAAATGTAGTTATTTCCCTCAAAATGATAATATTTTAATAGGAGATACATTTAATATCTATGTTCAAACAAGATATATGAAATGTAAACAAAAAGTAATTTCAGAGGGAAGACACTGTGTTGGGTGTGTGTGTGTGTGTGTGTGTGTGTGTGTGTGTTTATGAAGGAATGTTAAGAGTCTGATAAAAGATATAATATGAATCTTTAAAGGAACCAAGAGTGCCTATGATCAAAACTATGGAGGGAGAAATGGTTGTGCTCAAAGAGGACAACAGTGATATTACCAATAATGTTGTTTGACTCACACACAAATTGCATTTAAGTGAGGCTTAGTTGGGTGAAGTTGTTGGCCTTACTCTCACTTTCAGAATTACCAAAGTCCAGTGATAAGGTATAAGTTAAGACAACTAGTGATGACTCTGGATGCAGTGAATGACTTTAAGCTTCTTTGATGTCTAACCAAGTCCTAAGTACTCACTTGCCCACTTCCACCACCTTCATGGCTATTGGAACAAATTTTTCTCAACTTCCTCTTCCAGTGAAGGAAGTCCTCACATGCCAAAGTTAGACACCACTCCAACTGCTGATGGGTTTGATGTCAACCAGTTGCCTTCAAGTGGGTTTAGCCTGCCTACCAAAACAGTTTTATTGGGGTGTCTACATGCTACAGCTTTTTCTTTTTCTTTTTATTTTAAACCCTTAACTTCTGTGTATTGACTTATAGGTGGAAGAGTGGTAAGGGTAGGCAATGTGGGTCAAGTGACTTGCCCAGGGTCACACAGCTGGGAAGTGTCTGAGGCCGGATTTGAACCTAGGACCTCCCGTCTCTAGGCCTGGCTCTCAATCCACTGAGCTACCCAGCTGCCCCCATGCTACAGCTTTTTGAAGTCACAGGTGAGAGCTAGGTGATAAGTGAACAGCAAAGGAGGAAGATACCTCTGAAAAGGCTTAAGAAAGGCCTCACACCAGTCATCCCTAAACACTTCATATGTCCCTCACTTTTCACACCTTGGAAATAGAATATTTCAAGTCTGTGCAATAGTTAAAGGGAATAAATTTGGAAGAGGCAGTGTTCCTTAGAAATAATGGTTGACCTCATGGAAGATGAAGAGATCACCAAGGCCAATTCCTTCATCTTAAAAATAAGAAAACTGAGGCCCGAAATGACTTAATAACTTCCCCAAATTCACAAAGTTCATAATATTTGAAATAGAATTAAAATATAGTTTTACCTGACTCTCCATCCCCGGTGTTCTATCAACTATGCTATAGCATATATACTACATATACACATTCCTTATAATATATAATATATAAATAATGAAATATAATATATAATAATAATAAAATAAATAAAAATATATATATAATATAAATAATGAAATAAATTAATGAAATAAACAAGTGGCATTGAAACCATTTTTAAAATCTAAATTAATTTATTTACTTTGTTACCTAGGTGACTCCCTCCCTTTCTCCACTACTTCCATTAGAGAAGTCATAATTTGACAGAAAGATATATGTGTTTATAAAACTATGTTTTGCTCATTTCCCTTTATCAATACTTTCTCTGAAAGTAGATATATACAACTCATTCTTCATACAGTATTTCTGTTGTATAAAATGTTTTCTTGGTTCTGTTCATTTCACCCTTCAAAACTTCATTACTTCTCATGTCTTTTCTTATGGCAAAATAGTATCATATCAAAATCATACATTACAACTTGTTTAGACATTCCACAGTTGATAGTATCCCATCAATTTCCGGTTCTTTGCCATCACAAACAGAGATGTCTACATATGTTAGAACATCTGGGTTCTTTTGATTTTTCCCTGATAAATTTATAAAACAGACCTGCTAGTAGTATTTCTGGATAGAAAGATATACACTTTGGTAACTCTTTGGATATAATTCTAGATTACTCTCTGAAATGGTTGGATCAGTTCACAGTTCCACCAACAGTATTAGATTTCCCATTTTTCTACATCTTTTTTTGACATTTGTCATTTTGCTCTTTTATCATTTTAGCCAATTTCAAAAGTATGAGATGACATCTCAATTCTTTTATGTTTCTCTAATCAATAATTATTTAGTTCATTTTTTAATTTAGTTATATATAGTTTTGATTTCTTCATTCATGAACTGTCTGTTCCTTTTGACTATTTTTCAGTTCAGGAATGGCATATATTTTTTGTAAATTTGACAAATTTTGCTATATGTTTTAGCTATGAAACCACTTTCTGAGAAACTAGCGTTTCCTCCAATTTTCTATTTTCCTTCTAATTTTTCCTTGGCTTCATTAGTTTGTTTGTTTTAAAAAACAACTTTAAATTTATTTTATCAAAAACTATTTATTTTACAATTCTTTCTATCTGTTGTTTTTTCATAAATTCTTCTGCTATCCATAAACCTGAAAGGTAATATATTTCCTATTCTTCTAATTTGCTTATAATATCTCCTGTTATGCCTAGGTCACATGTTCCTTTTTATCTTATCTTGGTAAGTAGCATAAGATATTGATCTATATCTAGTTTCTGACAGACTCCTTTCTAGTTTTCCCAACAATTTTTACTAAATAATGAATTTCCCCCCCAAAAAAAATTGGATATTTACTTTTGTCAAATATATTTATTTTACAACAGTTTGTTGTATATTCTATTGCACTGATGTACTTTTCTATTTCTTAGCCAGTAGCAGATAGTTTGATAATTTTATATGCTTTTCTTTATAACATATTGCTTTGAAATAGAGTTTAGAAGCCATCATAAACTTTTAGATCAAGATGAATTTGTAAGTGGGGAGCTGCTTTGAAAAGTGACATGGAGCAGGGGGAGAAATGTTATTTCTAAAGTCAGAGGGCCTGTTTACAATCCCTGGCTCCTCTATTTGCTACCTATTTGACTTTGGGCAACTCAATTCTCTTAGGAACTTAGTTATTTCTTCTGTACAATCTGAGTATTAGATTTGATGACATCTGAGACCCCTTCCAGCTCTGAATATGTTATCCTTCTTCTATATCTTTTGTTGATAAATAAAGAAAAACAATTCTCTACAATGTTGTTTCAGACAGTAGGAATTAAAAAAAATAAGATGAATTGCTATTTTAAATTTTCCCCTCATTCAATAAAATAAAGCAACCAAATAAAACAAAACAAACAAACAAAAACATTTACTTACAGGAAAAAAAGAAACCTTTTGATTGCTCTATCCTGTTGTTTGGAGAAATGAATGTCAACTTTTTAAAGCCCCCATAACACCATTACTTTTTGGCCTAAAGACAAACTAGACAATGATATAAACTCTTTGAAAAACATCATCAAATATACAGCCTCCTCTTCCATCTTATATTTGCTGACAATTTGACAGCTGATAAAGGAAAGATTTGATTGTGAAAATGAAGACATGGCAGTTTTTCCTGGGCTAATTGACAGCTAGGGAAGCACACATCAAAGGCACTACATTAAGATATTACTGTAGTTAACAGATTCTGCTAGGAAAAGAAGACTGTTTATTTGTTGAAAATAAGCAGTATTTTTTAGTCTCTTTGATACATGGCATTAAAAAGTTACCTATTGTGTGAATAAACAATAGAAAAATAATAACTATACTTTGGAGAGATCAACAGGCATTCATGAAGAAATCTAGAAAGTCATTCCTTGAAGTAGGTACATTTTTTCTTGTTAAACAGTTTAGAAGAATTCTATGAATCATAGGAAAAGAGATTTGAAAATTGGAGTTAAAAAGTCATTATATTTCCTCATGGTTAATATTGTCCTGTGAGTACAGTAATTATAAAATTTCAAAGGCCCATTGAAGATCTTAGGAGTGTGACATTTCCCACATTTACTATTTTTTAAATTAAAATACTTATGATAGATTCAAAAGAAAAAAATATTTCTATTGCATACAAAAGAACTTAAATGGAATATTTTGAATACTAATATGGAATTTCCCTGTGGAATCCCTTAAAAAAAAGTAGTATATATGAGTTGCAAACAGTGTTGATGGTGACACCATGGCAACAAGCAGACAAAGACATTATTTAGCATAACAGAAATAACTTGATTTCCTCTCTAAATTCTATGATTAATCTTGAATTTGAAATTTGCTCATTTTACTATAGAAATAAACATTCAACAATAGAGATTATGTTTAGATGTGTACAATAGCAAACAAAATAAAATTGATATTTATGTCTCAACTTCATCAGCTTTAAAACCTCTATTTCTTTTATAACTTGTAATGATATTGATGTCTCAAAAGCAATTGTTCTTTTGATTTCTTCAGGAAAGATATCAATTAGGAGAGAAGAAACCATGGTGAATGAACATAGCATTGATTCAGAATTTAGAGAACTGGAGTTTTAATCCCACATCTTGTGCTTACTACCTGTATTGCCTTAGAGAAGTCATTTCCTTTTGGGGGGAATTGTTTCATTATCTATTAAAAAAAACTTTTAAAATTAGATTTTTTTTAGTTCACTTTGAGCTCTAGAGCTCTTTTTTATTTTAATGACCCATGAATTAGAAGAAGATGGAATAAGAATTCATTGTTCTTATCTCAAGGCTGTTGAGAGCCATAGGATGTAGAGAGTCATTGGAGAAACAGGGTCAAAATTAGGGCCTGTTATCCGGATTCCCTACGCGACCACTGCAGGCTGAGGCAGTCTTTGTGTTTGATCCTGGTCACCTGAGCCCTGAAAAGCTCTGGTACCAGCAGGTAGATTAATCCAAAAACATCTTGACCCCTCCAAGAGGCTATTAGGAGTCATTTAGAGAAACAGAGTCGGTAATAGATGTTTTATCTGGATCCCATTACAAAATCATCGGCAAGTAAAACTGTGTGTATGTTTTTTTCTGCACTGCATGTCAGATGCAGATAGAATGGGCCATCTAAGGTAAAAATCTGAGGCTCCTCTTTTGACTCATTTTTAGATCCCCACATTTTCTCAATATTCTTATTGGAAAGCTTTGAGTCCTTAACCAGATCAGCAGCTACTGAGTTAACAATTCCTCTCCCTGACAATTTCTCTCCTTGATAATTAAGAAGCCTGAACCCTAAAAAATATATTACTTAGATAAAGACTGGAGCCAGACAATTTAGGCCAGACTATCTGACCAGGTGCAGATCTGTAAATCAAGGCAGAACGCAACTAGTAAACATCTCCATGAAATTTATTTCTGCTCCCAGAATTATCCCCTACTAATTGGTGGTTGGAATTTGGCCCTTGTCCTTGCACCCATATCTCTATTTCTTAGACTTTAAGGGATTGTGTATGATTTGTAACCCCTTCACATCTGTGACTCTTTGTTTGTGTTCTTTGTTTGAAGCCAGTATAAAATAAAGTCCAAAATCCCATAGCGTTGGATCAGCATGGGCTAACCACTAATTCGGCTGTTCTCAGTTTCTTTTTCCTGTTTTAGCAATCCAATGCCGTAAAATGCCACTCAGAACCCTTACCATATACAGCTGGTCCTCTATACAAGGCTAAATTGCAGTCTCTATAAAGCCTGAATACTATAGGACAGTGGTGGGCAGACTTTTTAAAGAGGGGACCAAAGGAAAGGAAATGCTCATCTATCAATCTGTTTCTAAGGCAACTCTTTCGAAGGTTCATTGTATTGTATCCTACTCATTGTATTCGTCAGATTAGGATTAATATTGTGCATCCAGATAAAACATTTCAGGGAACTGCATCTGGCCCATGGACCTAGTTTGCCCATCACTGCTATAGGAGATTGCAAGTATCCTATATATACTAAAGACAGCGCATAGACAACTTAAAATAGATATTAGATAAAAAGACTTTTCCCTTTCTTTTCCAAATGCATATGTATATACTGACACATGTAAATAAACAAAATAGCTCATATTTGTATAACACTTTAGTTTGTTATTATAATAACTAATATTGGTATATCATCTTATATACAGAATATTAGCTCATTTCATCTTCACAAAATTCTATAGAAATTACCATAGATATCATTTTCTCCACTTGAAGATGATAAAATTATGGCCCATAGAGTTTAATGGACTTACCCATGATTTGGAGGTGAGACTCAAAGCCTTGTCTCTACCTAGGTCCAGGAGGCTTTCAAATATAACAAATGCAAATCTTGACAACTGGTAGCTAGGTAACATAGTGGTTAGTAGAGCTTAAAGTCAGGAAAAGTCATCCTCCTTAGTTAAAATATGGACGCAGACACCTACTTCTTGTTGATCCTGGGTAAGTCACTTAACTCTGTTTACTCTGTTCATCTGTAAAATGAACTAGAGAAGGAAATAAGAAACTCCAGTATCATTGCTAAGAAAACCCAAAGTGGGATCACAAAGAATCAAATAAAACTGCAATAACTGATCAAAAACATGCACAACAAATCTTGGCAATAGCCTTCTAAGATTAGTCTATACTTATTCGTGTATAGAGTGCTGGACTTAAATTATTTCATATCTTGCCTGTACCTTCTTAGTGTGTAATCTTGTATAAATTATTTACTTCCACTTAGTTTTTTTCACCTAAAATATGAGAATAATTATACTAGCAATGTCTGTGTCCAAGGTTATGGAGACATCTAAATGAAATAATACATGTAAAATGCTTTGAAAACTAACTTTAATGTATGCTGAAATGATTAATAATTCAGAAATCATTAGCATTATCATCATCCCTCTCATTCTCAATACCACAATCATTTTCCTTTTTGAGTTGAAATAGCTTCAGTGGCAAAGCAATTTGCCCAAAATCACAGTGTTGATAAGTAGCCCATGATACATATTTACCATTTATACAAGAACTTGAATTTAGGCTAAATTTGTGTTTCTTGTTGCCTGGTGGTCTCCCTAAGATGTGATAAAGATGAATTATCAGTAAGGATTTCATCTAGGTTTATTCCTAAGTAGTTATTCAATCTGTCCCTGAGATATAACTTTCCACCCTCATAATATCTCCCTTTCTAGAGTAGGGAAACATGTATTTTTTTCTTTTAAATGGTTTAATTAAAATCCCAAAATAACTTTTTTACTTACATACTGGCAAATCATTTATTTTGTCTATGGAAAAAATATTCAACTCTAGAGACTGAAAATATGCTTATCAGACTTGAAAATGGCAACCAGAAGATGATGACTTCTATGATGGGGGTTGGAATTAGTTTCAAAATGATCTGAAGAATTATGGGTAGGTGCTCCTTATACATGTTTAATATATTTATTGTTGTTTAAACCCCTAAATATCCAATCATAAATTGCCTGAGGTATCTATCTCATTTACTGAAATAGATAATATATAGGATAATATAGAAATAGAAAATAGAAATAGCATAGAATAATTAGAAAATAGAAAAAAAACCAAAGCCTTTTACCCTAAATAGAACTAGGGAACTTATGAAGAAAGATGTGTTTATATTTGTTCTCTTTTGGATGTAGTAAATTTCAGTTACTCATGGGATATCTAGATGGAGATATAGAATAGCCAATTATAGATATGGAATTTACATCCAGAAGCAGATGCAGGATGAATATATTGATATCAAAATCATAGGCATTAAGTTAATAGTTGTCCATGGAATTTTAATCGTGTCCCTCCTCCAGATTATTACATTAGCTATTATTATTATTATTATAATTTTAGAATGAAGAATATATGATTCCATAACTAGGATTCTCATGAACTATCCTAAATCCCTATTGAAAAGACCCTAAGGAACTTTCTTTACTTGACTCTTTGCATGACTCTATAGATGTTTGGAAAAAGCTGAACCGAGCTGATCAAGCTGGGAAGAGTGGTAGCTTCTATCAAAAATTGGCTTCCTACTGGTGTCTTGTCTGAGAGCAAATCTCTGGGATGTCCTCTGTCCCTGTCCCTACTCTGAAAGAAGACTCAGAGAAACAAATATACCCTTTCACAGAAATATGACTACTTGACATCTCTTTTCACCCCCATTCTTCCTTTGAATTCCTATGTGTCTCCAAAACCCATCCTACTTTTTCCATGAAGATCTACTGGTCCTCTCTCGTCTCCCTTGGACCTCCTATATAAGGTTGGTTCCTGCCTCCCAAATAGACTTACTGTATAAAATATTGGATTTGTGTTTGTGTCTTATTCCCTTCCTAAATGGCAAACTTTGTGAGACCAGGAGAGTCATATCTAAACTCTGTACATTCCCTAACCCTGAGTTCTACTTCATGTATATGTTTAATAAATGTCTATTGAAAATGACTTGTTAAACATCATAGAAGGTGCTAAAGGAAGAGATTTTTTAAATTGTATTTGTTTTCTCCTTTCCTTCATTCTGGGGAACACGCTGTTATAGTCTGGTGAGAAAGAACAGAGGACTTAGTGTTATAATATGTAATAACTAGCAACTGGTACACCTTATGGCAGATTTATGTGGGTAGTTTGGGGAATTTTTTTTAATTACATGTAAGTTTGTTAGCTGATAATATTTAAAGCACCAGATTCAGAAAATCCTCTCTATTTTTCACCACAGCTCAGAATATTCTGTGGAATTTCTGTAGAATGTAAGCCAATTTGTGGTCAGCATTTCTTTGCTTCTTTATTTTTCCAGTACCTAATTTAGTTATAAATTCACCCTAAGTCCTCAATAAATGCTTATTGAGGATAATAGATTTGAATTGATCTGAATTACAACTACCAAAAACACATTCTAAGAGTCTTGAGAGTTTTTTCCTTCCTCCCCACACCCCCCACATGGTAGTGTTTCTTCAGGAAGTCATGTGAATAAAGAGTTAGGCCTGGAATCAGGAAGAATTGAATTCAAATTAGGACTTAGACACTTACTAGCTACATGACTCTGGGCAAGTCACTTAACCTTTTTTGCCTCATTTTTTTATTTGTAAAATGATCTGAACAAGAAAATGGCAAGACACTAGTATATCTGCCAAGTAAATCTCAAATGGGGTCACACAGAATAGACTATTACTGAAATGACACAATAAATACATAAGTGTTTCTTCAACTTGTACCTCATAAACATGCCTTTATAATATAATTATCTATAATAAATAGTAATATAATGAGATTATATATTAATTAAACTAGGTAACTAGTGTGAGGGGATGAAGGGAGAAAGGTAGAAGGAAGGATGGATGGGAGAAAGGAGAGAGAAATGTAGAGGAAAGGAAAGGAAGATAGCCCAGCCCTGGCAGGGGGAAATTGATCAGAGCCCTTAGGGGCTCAAATAAAAGATCAGAGAGCAATTTAGGGTTTAGAATAGCTAGGTTTTACTTAAATTAGAAATGTGAAAGTCTAGGGAAAACTAGGAGGTAGATAGAAGGGGAAAAGGGTGCCAAGAGAGAGAGCTCAGGGTAGAGAGCATCAGCCAGCCTCCAGGCTGGAGAGGGCAGAGAGTAGAGCTAGAAAAGGTGCCAAACTTTCTCTTTTATACTTTCTCTGACACCTCCCACAAAGGAAGTGGGGAGATGTTGGGGGAAGTTGTAGCAGGGAGCCCTGGGAGACATAGTCTTCCAGGGCTTACAATCATTTTAAATGTCACGTTAGGTAACAGTAGAAAGATTGCTGAACTGAGCATCAAAAACACAAGAGTTAAAATTCTGTCTTAGACACTAGTGGTATGACCTTGGTCTAGTCATTAGTGGCTATCTTCCTCAAGTAAAATGAAAATTAAAATGACAACTACTCTAAATTTGGAGGAGTATAAATAAGATGATAAATAAGTGGCTTTAGAAATCTTAAAGTACTACATAAACTATTTTTATTATGAAATTCAGAGACTTAAAATATGAATGGCTTGCTTTTGTATATTTCAGCTTAAATTTTCTCAACCTATTGCAAATTGCATTTGCACAGAACATTTAAGTCTGATAAAATCATTATTTTTTTTAAATTCACAAAACACCACATTCATAAGTGACTAGAATGAGGCCACATTTCTTTTAGGGGTCTTACTGGTTCATTTCTGAACTTTGAACCCATAAATGAATTTCTGATAGATCAAGAAATGTACCTGTGGTGTTGAGAGAACCTTTTAATCTCAATGTGTCCAGGGTAATTCACTAAAATACATTTAGTGAGTCATAAGCAGTATGTGATTTTCTATGAAAAGAGCTGACACACCACAAACTCCCTTAATGACTGATATTTTCTTATAATCATAAGTCTTAAGAAATGATAAAACACTCTGAGTTAAAAGGAGGACTTCTAAGTTGTGGTTCTTTTTATTCGATTCTTTACTATAACTGATTCTGAACAAAGTGCTTACTGTCTTTGGATTTCAGGTTTCTCTTTTGTAAAATAATGCATGGTTGGATTGATTTGTAAGGTATCATCTAAGTATAATAATCTGAGTCTGAAAGAACACAAGCGAACTGTGCAAACCTGGACAAATCATTAAATTTCCAAATTAATTCTAATTTTGTATAGAAAGAAATTAGAAGAGACAATGTTTCTATTCTAGGATTCCAGTGTTCTTAAAATATCCAAATCCAAGGAAATATTCTCATCCCAAAAGAGTAGGTGGCAAAGGAAAAAGAAGGCATTCCCTCCTTTACTTTTTTTTTAATTCTTTTTATAGCTGTATTTTTGAATTTTTCTCTGGAAGTTCTTCCTTTGGCATTTGTTTTTTGATGCTCCCCATTCTTCTGCAGAAGATTACAACTGAGTGTGGAGTATATGGCATTCACTTCTACACATTAAGTACTTTCTTTGGTCACCTGCAATATGATGAAAGCCAAGTCTATACTAGACCACATGAAGTCCTATCTTCTTTCAGGAATGCCATTATCAGTCTCACTTAAGAGGCCTTCTCTCCCTTTGGTTACGTTCCAATCCAATCATCCTGTTGCTAAATAATAGTCAATTTATTTTGGTTTAGTCTTTACTCTGTGAATACTGAAACTAGCACATAGTATGTTCTTATTTCTTGACTTGACCAAAATAAAAAGCTGGAATATATGTGGCAGTTAACCAATTTGCTTTATGCTTCTACTAAATAGTTATCAAGTTCCATGTCTTTATCTCTTTGAGACCTAATTTATCCTCAAAATAGTCATCTCCCCTTTATTTATTATCTATGTAGCTTTAGGAAAGGCAGTGTTGTTGAGCCTCATTATCCTTAACTCTGAAATAGTGATATTAAAACCCTAATACCTATCTAACAGAAATGTTGCAAGACTCAAATGAAATAAGGCAAGCAAGGACTTTGTGAAAGTTAATACTCTACATAAATTGAAGTTTTATTTCTAATAATGCTAATAATCATGATTAACAAGATATCTTTCACAGGATAAACTCATTTCTAAACTCACCACCATGATGCTGCCAAATTAAACCTCGAATGACTTGATTTCCTTCAGCCTTCTGGAGCTCTTCAGGCTAGAGTGCCAAAAATCCTCCTAGTCCCTTTCTTTTTGGAAGGCAAAAAGTGGACCCATTATGCCACCTTGTATCTGCTGCTTCACCTGATATTAATGAAACAAAATGTCCCTCTACTGGGTACTTCTTGGTGTCCCCCCTTCATGCTCATGCATCCGTTAGTATGTTGTTTTTCTCATTATTTTGTAAGCTTCTTCAGGTCAGGGATTATCTTTATTTTTATTAATTGTATTATCAGTGCTTTATATAGAGTCTGGCACATGGTAGTTAATGAATAATTTGTTTATTGGATCGATTGATGATAAGGAGGAAAAGAAAGAGGAAAAGGAAAATGAAGAGAAAGCATCATATTATACTGATTTATGTTTTAGAGTTTTTTAATGTTTTACAAATATTTTCTTATATTTAGTATCATTAGTGGAATAAAAAGATGTTTAATTCTTTATATTCAATGAAGAATATATATTATGCACACTAAAACATGCAGTTCAATAGGACTCACGTCACTTTATGCATTTCTGAAATAAATTGTGGATAGAAAATTAAATGGAATATGAAATTATATCAGAAGAGTAGAATTTGGATGTGTTTATGGAAATAATTATTTTATCTATTAATAACATATAAACCCACTATTTTGAATACATATTGTTGGACTGGACTTACGTAAAGAGAACTCCTGGTGAGGAAATTCTCTCTACTAACACAAGTTGTAAGCACCTACTCTAAAACTGATAGGCAGTTATGCTTTCTTGGAGAATTAAGAAGTTAGTTAATTTGCTCAGGGTCACAAAGTCAGTCAGAATCAGAGGTAGGACTAAAACTTGGGACTTTCTGAATCCAGGACTGATTTTTTATCCACCATACCACATTGTCTTTCCGTAACAGGATTATTCACTTTGAAAATACTACATAACCCTGAAAGTTCATACTAAGGGTACCTAAATTTAATGAAGTATTGTCTTTTTTTTTAAATCCTTACCTCCCATCTTAAACTCAATATTGGGTATTGGTTCCAAGATAGAGCATTAGTTCTAGGCAATGGAAGTTCAGTGATTTGCTCACAGTCACACAGCTAGGAAATGTCTAAGGCAAGATTTGAACTTAGCACTTCCTATCTCTCAGTCTGGCACTTAATCCACTGAGCCACCAAGCTGCCTGCATAAGGATGAATGACTGAGAAGTTTTAATATCTTGAACAAGTATTAATGAAGAATAATTGAGTCTATGGAACCTAAACTGTAACCACCATGAAGAAAGTGAATATGAGTACAAACTTTCATGTCTGCATGAGTGCACTCAGACTTGAACACTAACTCATTGGTTCTATTTTAACGACTACTGATTTTAGAGGGATCAAATCTTGATGATCAACATTGGAACCCAAGTTAACAGATTGTCTTATATTTCACACTTAAAAGGGTATTTTAGGCTGTCAAAGAAGTTTCAAGTCATTTAACACTTCGGTACCATCTGTTGCGCAGATTTCTTTTTTTTCCCCCAAATTATAGTGATTGCTCCTTTTTCCTTGGTAATGCCTATGTAACATGGCTTTTAAGTTTGGCCCTACTATAGTTTACTCATTTTACTATCAAGAATAATGCATTCTTACATTCTTTCAGATTCTTCTTTGCTTTTGAAACCACTTGAATATATTCTACCTATGTGTATACATGTATGTACACAGACATATTTATATGTACACATGCACATACATATATGTGTAAGCATATGAAATGGCAACTAGGTGACTTTGAAGTAACTGAACTTTCCTGAAAATTCTGTCCTGTGTATACCCTGATCATAGGGGTCACTTTGTATTGTTTTCTTCCTCATGACATGTATTTGCTAAGAGATCTTTTGATATTAGTCCTAAATCATATTTACTGAAAAAGATCCAGAGCTATTATATTTTGTAGCTCTCTATTTTCATAACAGCAGCAACTCAGCAATGTGGGATTGAAATTAATTGCCTTTGGAATTCTGAATAGTAGACCCATGAGTGGAATGAAATGTAGGTTTCAAATGTGCCTATTTGTAGCCTTAAATTGCCAGAGGTATATATATCAAAACCTCTAAATGGTTTAGATTATTTTGCATAATCTATTTTATTATATGGCATATACCACAGAAATAAAAAAGAAGGATTAACTAAGAATGTGGAGTACTGGTGTCTTCTACAGCCTGAATTCTGTGTTGCACCTCTTTTTTCAGGCTTACTTCCTAATATTTCCTATCTGTTACCTGTTTCCATTAATCAGGTCTTCTATTTTCTATGAATGACATTCTATTTCTTATCAGTAAGTCATTGGACAAGTGATCACAAATGTCTAGAATATTCACCATTTTCACATTCATTCAGAATGCCCAGTGTACTTTGAGACCCTGATGATAGCTCAGATAACAATCTCTAAACCCCACCTTTCCTAGTCCTTTCCATTAAACACATTTCCATCTTACAATTGTCTTGTATTTTCTTTGTCATTGTTTTTATTTACTAACTTGGGTATGTATTTTTGCATGCTTTCGGTTGATGTAAGATCCTTGAGACCAGTGATTGTTAAATTTTGTTTTGGATTCCAAATGATTTAGCATAGTGCTTTGCTCATGTTGTAACTGCTTTTATGACATAAACTGAGCACACTTTCCAGGGATATTATATCCTCAACTTCTCCCTATCCTACTATCATCAAATCTTGACAATCTTAGATTTTATTATCACCCTTCTCAACTTAGATGTTGGCCTGGTAGATCTAATGTTATTCAACAAAATCTTTTCCAATTCTCAAATTCTATGGTATACGCAATATCTCTTTTCTAATTTATTGATTTTTTTCCCAAATATTAATTTCTTTTTTATAATTTGAGTTTTAAATTTTCTCCCTCTTTCCTATTCTTTTCTTTTCCATTGAAAAGTCAAGCAATATGATATTAATTATGAATGTGAATTAATGAAATATATTCCTATATTAGCCATTTTGCTAAAAAGAAAGTCAAAGTGAAAGAAATATTCTTTAATCTGTACTCAGAGTTCATAGGTTATCTCTCTGGAGTTGGATTGCCTCTTTTGTAATAGGACTTATCTTACTTCATTGTATTTAGAGTAAGTAAGTCATTCACCACTGATCATGGTATAATATTGTTTTTACTATGTACAATGATCTCTAGGTTTTGCTTACTTCACTTTAAATCGATTTATATTTGTCTTTCCCAGGTTTTCTTGAAACCATCTTGCTCATCATTTCTTATAGCAAAAGAGTTTTGGGGATAGATACCACTCCAAAACTGTGTTTCTTATAACTCATATTTATTTTGTGTATATGTCTAATTTAGCTGTTTTTCCTACCTTAATTTCCTTCCATTATTGCTATCACTTGTAAAAATCAATGATTTCCATGTTAACTTCAGAGTCCAAGTTTAGTAGAATTACATTTAGTGATGAACAAGATAATTGATTAGAAAAAAATATAAATTGTTTTTTTATGTGTTTTATCTCTCCCTACTTTTATCATTAGCTGATAGCCTGAGGACTATCTAGATTAGTTCACTCTCACACTAAGTTTTCTTTGAATTTGTTTCTTCTTTATTGATTTTTTTATGCTTGTGCATTATGAAGAGATACTGCTTAAAACCTTCTACTTGTCTACTATAAAGGATTTTTTGATAAAGAATTGCATTTTCTCAAGTGTTGTTGCCCTTGGGTGCCATGTTTCTCTGTCTGGAGAATATATCAAGTGTTTCCTTGCTGGAGGTGATTTCTAGGATCTTTTGTCCTGCTAGTTGTAGCAATTGTTTTTTTATTGATTGAACTTTCTTAGGCAATGAGGATTGTCATAGAATTATAGATCATCACTTTAGAGCTGGAAGTGATCTTGTAGCCCTTTGAATCTAGTCCTATATTTTTATAGATGAGGAAACTCAGAATCTAAGTTTTATTCCCAATGATTTGCCTAGTATCTCACAACTAGCTTATTTGTATCTCTGTGGGTTTTTTTTCCTTTAAGTCCATTATGATCTTTTAATCCTCATCTTATGGTGTTAATAGCTCATTTAAAATGGGTCAGTTAAGAGTTGCCTAAATTAGCTGCCATATATTGCCATTTTGATTCTTTCTCCAATTTTCTATTGATTTGGATCCTTTTATTAACAAGTAAATAGATAATCTGTCTGAAAACAGACTTCCACATCATTAACCAGTCATGTCCATTCTACTGAAAAATCATTTTGCCTGTTGCTGTTTGATGCTCAATAAATCCAATACTTCTCTTTTTCCCTTTAGAATGATTTTTCATCATGTATATGTATGAGACTTCTGAATATTCTATAAACCTTTGATCTTTCATTTCTGATTTCTGAATTGCTTCCCAACATATTCCTTATATTAATTCTATCTTTGCACTGAAATCATACTATATTGAAAGGTTTCTTTTTGGTGGTGATGGTGGGAGGACTGGACTGTGATTTCATTAGTATAGTAAGGAAACTCTTTCTACTACTATAAAACATCTCTTCTACAACTTGCTTGAGGTTCAGAAAGGTTAAGACATTTGACAAAAGTGATAGGAATAGAAGTGTAAGATGCTTTGATGGAATTTGGACATCACTGACACTGAGACTGACTTCCTATTCATGACATAAAGTTGTCCTTCATCAAAGCATACATCATGTATATATGGAGAGAGACTCTTTGGGTGTTCTTTTAAAGATTCCATGTCATTCTTCATCCACTTCAAAAGATATTGATGCATCAACTACCATTATCTTTATGAACTTTCTGCCAATGTTTATCATTAACATCCTGCTAGGAGATGAGCAAATGTACTAGGAAATCATATTTCTCATCTTTAGAGGCATAATAAAATCAACTTGGCTATTTGCTTCTGCAAAGGAAATTTCTGAGCTATTCTTTCATTTAGCTGTAACTATCTTTTGTCTTATAGTTTCATTAAGAGTCAGAATTTCAAGATTACTGTGATTCCATTCTGCAAGTAGAATGGCCCAGGGGGTTTGTGGAGGTGATACCCATGCTGATGAAATCATGGTTTTATGAAATATTAAAATTTTGATTGATGTGAGGAAGCATTCACCTTTATAAAGATGATGTTTTCCCAAATGTTTATGAGTAAACCTAAAAGAAAAGAAATCACAACTGTTTTTCTCTAACTCAGATATTTCCTGTCATAAAATAGTTCCAACATATCAAAAATGATATATCAAGACAATGAAAAACTTTAAAATGAAAAATAAATAAAAAAAGAAATACCTCCCCCTCCTCCTACCAAAAGAACTTTTTTCTGCTATAAGATCTGTATTCATATAGTGGCTCTTATGTTTTCTAACTATGAGAGCCTGATCAAGCCATTTAATTTCTTTGGACATTAGTTTCCTCATCTATTACCTGAAAGAACTGGATCAAATGCTAGACTTCGTTTCAGCAGCAGATTCATTAGTCTGTGATCTTGAATAAGGGGAATGTTTCTCACTTAATAATACAAAGAAAGAAGGAGGGCTCCTCTTTGGGAAAAAACTCAAATCATTCATGAAATATTATCATAAACAATCTGTTGATAGCATCCATTACTTGGAATCACTATTCCAAAACTTGCTGGGAAAAATGAACAATCAAAAACTTCTTTGCGTAATATAATCTTAACTGAGTTATAACATCAGTTAATGAGGATATGTATGATTAATACTAGAATGGTTGATTATAAGAGATTGAAGGCTTGGATATTTATGTATTGAAAGACTATGACTTATGAAGTCATGGATTAGGGCTTTCTGTTCATTTGTTCTACTAGCAACCCAACCATATTTATCATTTTTTTCTGATTCTTTTCAATGTCTTTATGATTCTAAATTATAAACTAATGGCTTTCTGTGATTCTTTTAATATTTCATGAATATTAGTGGATCTCTGTTAACCCTCACTCCCACTAATTCATCAGTTGATTTTCTTTTCTGGCTATCCAAATTTTTGTTAGTACACTTAATTTTACTTTTTGCATTCAAATATTCCCTGAAAATATTTTCATGGAAAACAAGTCCTCAAGGTTTGGGCCTCATCATACCCAGAATCAGATTTTCTTTTGCCCTTCTAACCACCTGCAGTTTTGATCCTATCCTAATTTCTTGCCCACCACTCTAGTACTGGGCATTCCTCTTATTAAAACCCTGAATAGTAAAGAAAAGAAGAGAAATTACTTTAGTGGACAGTAGTTGAGATGTGGAATGAGGAAGACTTGATTCCTGAATCCTATCTTAGATACTATAGAATCAGGGAAACTGTAGAAGGCAATGTAGTCTCCCTAATCCCAGGTCTTTGGAGAGACACAAGCAGGCTTGACTGGAAGGGAGGGGCAGGAACCTGAGGAGTTCTCCTTCACCTCCCTCATCCAACTATGCAGTTGGAGTCAGTTAACAGTTTGGTAATGGTGGACAATCTGGCTTGAAAACTTCTGGGCCTAGATGGCAAGTGGGGAAAGGCTAAACTCCTTATGATGATATCTTTCTCTGAATTATTTCCCCACAAGATAGAATTGATGAAGCTTGCTGTTTAGAAGCTCACTGGCTCAGAGATTAGGATTAACTTCAGGGACACCAGTAAGAGGAATTTGGCTTATGGAGGTTGTGAGTATATCCCCAAAATATTTATATCCAGACACTGTTCCTCGTTGATAAGGGTTTAATATCAGGAAATGGGAAGGGGGATAAGGCTTAGGGTTGATAGGTAAGGAAAAAAAAAAACTACCTAAACAGTTATGTCTAAAACAGCCCCTCCTTCCAAAGGGGGAAATATATCTTGAATGGCTAATCTGCTCTCTAACCCTATAAATATTCTTCTTCTAAACTTGGATAGCTAAACTAAGATAAACAGTGATATTGTTGAAAGGTCTAACCAAAGTAAAACAGGTTTGGCTGTCAGAGACTGAATGGCCCAGCTCAGAGCCATACAGCTTGCAGAGACAGCACCCAGATCAAGACCAAGACCCAAGACCCAGAACCTAAGACCCTGCAAGCCAGGTGACCTGTCTTTTTATACCAGGACTCCGAACACCTCTAATTGCACACTCTCTCTCTCAGAGTTCTGGGGCCACCATGGAATTCTGTGCTGCAGCCTGAACCCCTCTCAGCAATGTGGATGCCACAATACTTAATGCTTGAGCAAGCAACTTCTCTTCCCTAGACCAGTTTTCTCATTTTAAAAATCAGTGAGTTGAACTTGATTGCCTATAACTTACTTTTTAGCTCTAAATCTTTGGTTTTATATTATTGTGATTGTATACAATTTCCTCTATAGTGGGCCTTTCATATCCTACTCACTAGCTTGTTCAAAATCCAGTTTTGAAGTGTATATACCACTTCATGTAATTTTCTTTTTTTGCTATTTTGTAAACGACTGGATATTCTTCCTCATTTTTAATCAGTTTAGTAACAGGACTACTTTTTTTGTTTTCTATCTCAATGGCTCCAAAATTTTCTTTGATAGAACTTTGAATATTTGGGCCAACGAGTTCATCAACCTCCACCTAAAACAGCACCTATAGCAGTGGGATGAAGAAATATGACTAAATTGAAAGAACAATAAGGTACAAATCAGAGTACTTGGATTATAATAATTATCACTTTCTACCTATATGACTTTTCAGAATTCACTTAAACTGAGAGAGAGAGAGAACTGAAAGGCAGAGATAGAGGAAAAGAGACAGAGAGACAGAACCAGACCCAGAGAGAAAATGAGGACAGAGGCAGAGATTCATATACACACATTCAGAGAAAGCAGTGGAAAGAGACAGAAAGAGACAAAGACAGACACAGAGAGCTGATGATGTGCAAGATAGTGAGCTATGTGATAGGGCTACATACATAATAAATCAAGACAATTATTCCCTCAACTCACATATATTTGAATATCTCAGCCTTCTTATCTGTAAAATGTAGGGGTCAAACTAAATTACCTTTCTTTAAATTAAATTGAATTTTTTTCAGTCGCTACAAATTTATTTTCCCCCATTCCCAGCCAGGAAAAAAAGAATGTTAAAATAACATAAAATGATAACTATATATTTTTAAATGACATAAGTAATCTATATAAAAAAGTAATGTAATAAATAAGTATAGTGAAATAAAATGGATTCCCCTTTGACTATACTCCAGAACATGTGTTTCCTTTTATGTTATTCCATGCCTATCCTTGCCAGAGGTAGTTAACATGCTTTAGCATTAATCCTCTGTAAACACTGTTGATTATTTCATAGCCCACAATTTTTCAATCTTTCAAAATTATTTGATTTTACAATGTTAAAGATGTAGCATATATTATGTTTTAGATTTTATTCCTTTTAGTCTACATCTTTTAATAAAAATCTTTCCAGACTCCTTTCATCATTTCTGTAATTGTATCTGATTATGTTCATAATTTGTCCAACCATTTCCAAATTAATGAGAACCTTTGAGTTTCTACTTATTTATCATTCCAAAAGAGTTACTAAATTATTTTTGCACATATAGGACCTTTTGTCTTTCTTAACTTCTTTGGGACATAGAACTAGCAAAAGTATTGCTAAGTCAAAGAGTATGTTCTTGAATAACTTTTAGGGTGAGAGTTCTTAGTTGTTTTTGAGAATGTCTGTACCAATTCACAGCTCCAAAAAAGTGTATTAATATACTTTGGATTTTAAATCTATTATTCTATAGCATTAGAATTAAACTTTATTCCCAACTGCTCATATTCAATGAATTTGAACTCTAAAATCCCCCGTGTTGACCAAATTTTCCTGACCTTTGTAGAAATCTGGTCTCAGAAATTTATTAGCAATGTGACGCTGGGAATGGCATGTAACTTCCAACTGCGCAAGTTTCCTTAACTATAAAATAGGGAGGAAATAATCATTTCTACTTCACAGAGCAGCTGCGAGGATCAAATGATAAAGTATTTGTAATTACCTCAGTGCCCAACACATAGTAGGTACTTAATACCTTCTTTCTTTCTTTTTTCCTTCCATCTCTCCTTTTACATTATTTCTCCTCAATATTCCATTTATCTCCCTCATAAAATCTGGCATCTCACCTCCCGAACAGAACTAAACTTCCAGTTTGCTTTTCTGGGTATCCAAAGGAGATGATGAATCAGTCATAAACAAACTAAGGCAGAAAAGTCTAAAGGAATTAGATTACATTGTTGTCATTCTTAATCCAAGAATAGTTTGAGGTTTGCTGGGCACTTTCTCTCCTGCAAGATAAATAGAACATTCATTCCTACTATATATTTCCACTTTTCCTGAAGGGAAGCTGAGCCTGGAAGTGGGAAATGTATTAATCATGTTCATAGGATTATGAACTTCCTATTCACTGAAAAGATACTTGGAGATGATCTTACGTACTTTTCAGGTGAGGAAACAGGCACAGCTAACATTCTCTTACAAAACTTAGTTTAGCAATCAGTTCTCAGCTAGAAATTTTTATTTGTACTTATCATTCAAAATTATTCTTCTTGATGGAAGAAAAAGCAAAATAAAAGGTGAATATTTCATTTTTCTTCATTACCACTTCATTCATTCCATAGAGCAATTTTAGAATCATAAACTGAGAGGTAGAAGGGACCATAAGTCCATATAGTTCATTATTTTCATTTTATAGGTGAACAAACTGATACTCAATTAACTGAAGTCACTTTTGAAAGTCTCAATGGTAGTGACAGAGGCAAGATTGACTCTAGGATATCTTTAAGATTCCTGTTTTCCCTATAATATAGAAAATGGCAGGATGGAATTCCTGCAAAATACAGAGTCAAGCCTCACCCAGAATTCTAGGGGACCCCCCCAGAGAACTTTGGGTGAGGGGGCAGTTGGTAGGGAGTTAAAAAGTTGTTTTCTGGGAGTTGAGGTGAACAGATTGCTCTGCTTGCTGTTCCTGATTTGGGGTTCGCCTGGGAGGCCATAGTGGCAAAAGCCATTGTGGTTTCTACTCAGGAGTTTGCCTGTCTAGTAGGATTAGACCTTTCCAGCATCAATATAATAATTATTTAGTTATTTAGATATTAGAAGTAATTACTATTAGTTTTGAAGGCAAGTTAGCTAAAGGTTTGCCACTCCCTCCTGGGGGGGAGGGGCAGGTTCCACAGTTCAGGACTTCCCAGTTCTTATCCAAATCTTAATTACCACCTCTTGCCTTCCCCTTCTTTCTTTTATCAATATAAGCTTTATCTTTGATAGCAGTGCCTGGGTATTATTTGGGTATAAACACTAAAGCCATTAAGCTTGATTCCTGTCAGTTGCCAGCCTAAGAAGTCAGTTCCTTCTCAGTCCTTACCATCAAGATATCTAGCTTCTACTCAGTCCTCAATCAGACCTGTGGGGAATATAAATTGAAGAGAACATCATTAGAGATTAGCTTTGCTGAGTCTTGTCAGGATTCATTGCCCTGCTTCCATATTCAACTGAAAACCAACTGCTGATTAGGAGGGGTTTGAGAGTAAAGAGCACTTGCCCCTCCCCACTCACTCAAGCCTGTGTGTGTGGGAGGAGAATGTCTTGCAGGCACCTGGCCCTGGCCAGACCATCAGCTTCCCAACATCCCTATTATTACAAACATAACATCCCAAAAGGAGTTATATTTATTTTACCCAATTTATATGTGTACGTGTGTGTAATTTCTCTACTCAAATACTTAAGTACACTTCAAAACAAAATGAATATCAAAGGACAACTCTTGCCCTAGTTCAACTTTATGTTCAATTTGAAATTGCTTTTTTGTATGTATATAAGAATTAAAGGTTTTCCTTGGTAAATAATATGATGTTATCATTTCCAAAAGTGTATCTGGATTGTTCAAGCTTCATATTTCTACCAAAGAGTCCAAGTCATCAAGTTTTTTTTTTTGTTGTTTTTGTTTTATACTTAATACTCCCAAAAGAACCAAGGGAGTTTTTCCTTAAATATTTAGCCTTGAGATTTGTAGTGTTAGCAGGTACACAATGTATCAATGTGATCAAAGTTCATCATTAGGCAAAATTTTAATCTGCAAATGTGTAAATAGATTTTGATAACCCTATCACTAATTGTTTTTGTATGTTTCCTATAATTAGCACTGAGCAGGCATTCCACATAACCTAAGACATTTTGTTGAATTAAGTAGATTCTTAGTCACCCAAGCCCATTTCTCTGATAGCAAAGTCATTTTGCTTACTTTATTTTGCACTACAGACCTCTTTCCTTTCATACCTTTGATATTCAGAAAAATAATTAATTGCAAGAAGGTAATTGACTTTAAATTATTTGTTTTCTCTCAATATTCCATGGGAAATAGGTAATGGGAAGGGTCCTGGAATTAGAATCCAAGGAACTGGGTTCAAATCCTAGCTGTAACACTAACTGCATGTATATCCTACTAATATTTAATCACTTTGGGCTTCTATATCCTCATCTCAAAATGATGGGACCAGACTAACTGATGCATAAAGTCCCTTCAAGCTATAAGTCAATGATCCCAAATTTATTATAGGACATAAATGAGGCTAAGAATTTTATATTGGGATTTTATTACAGTTGTTATTAGAATGCTACAGTCTCTGTAGAATGAAACAGGATATCATCTGAGGATCATAGAAAGACACAGAGTGGGTGTGAATAGGCTGTTATCTATGATTTAGGAGTGATGAAAGAGAAATCTAGTAAAGTATGTTAGTAAAGAGATGTATGATGCTAAAAAGATGGGCTAGTAATTTCTGGAAAATAGCAAACTCTACACTACTATGTACATATAATACAGAAAAATAGAATTTTCAAGGTCCTAAGCTCATTGGGTAGAACCCCCATGGTAAAGTTTTGGTAGGTAATACATATATGTACAAGGATTAATATAGAGATATGGGCATGATGGGTTGTAATATGGATACTCCCAATGGCATGAGCATGTATATGCTGAACCACTTTCATATTTGAAGAATGATAAGATTCATTTTGGATTTTATATTATCATTATCATTATTAATTAAAGTATATTATTAAATTGTAACTCTTTATTTAATAGCAAGAAACAGTCCCAGGCATTAGTTGATTGAATAACTGAGTTTAAATATATGTTTATGTTATCTGAAACAGTAGTAAGGTATTTTTATAATCATATGGGTCCCTGTAATCATATAGACCTATAGATGTAAGTCCCCTCCTTGCTTTTGTAATTGATTTACCCAATGTAGAGACTTGTTTTGAGATGTCTATGCAAATGACTATAGAGACTAAGTTGGCCATTGATAATTGACAAATTTTCCAGTGAGGACACAAACATTTCACTACCTGATCACCCCAAGCCCAACTCCTTGAGCCCCTCAAAAGCAACCACATGAGATACTAGCCCTTTAAATATAGGATTCTGTTTATTGGAGAGTGCAGTAAGCAAGTCTGTAGACCTGTCACAATTGAGACCCAAGGTCTTGGACTAGGTTGGGTGCATCTGCAGACCATTGACGTCTTTGATTTGCTTGGTGTTCTATTAAAGTCAGTTTTCTGAGAATTTGTTCCCAGACTTTTTCTTTACAGATATTAAGTGCATGGGATCAGAAATAACTGTCGTTTATCTTTTCAGATAGAGACAGAATGAGTGACAAGGGTAGATAGTGGATAGAGGCTACCCATTCAGTTGTTTTGTAGGGATATTTACATACACATAGTATTATGTGTAATTGTGGAAAATTAATATTGAATTGGGATTTCTTAAAGAAATGATTCCCTCTTTTGCCCCAAGAACAATTTAATTTTAAAGCTCTAACAGATGTTTCCCATGCTATGAAATGGGTTCGGTTCTTTTATCTACATCTTTTACAGGCTGGATAGAAATCTGATTCCTATTTATCTATAAGCAAGAACTTGATAAGATGATGAAATCAGCGAGGCAGCTACCATGTTGTACACTATGCAGCCATTCTGGTAGTCCTGTGACGGGGAAAATTAGGGCTTCTTAGCATCCTAAAGACCCTCCTTTTCCTGTGATTGAGATCAGAATTCATTTCCTGTGTGAATGTTCTCCAAGCAGAGATGTCCTAGAGAGAGATTGAGTCATGATGTCAGAAGGGAAATATACTGACTTGAAGGATAGGATGTAGGCCCATTTTGGGTTCACATAGCTCTCCTCCCTGGCTGCATTACTGTTCATTTTGGCTTCTCTTTCTGTCCCAGCTCTACTGTCTAAGCTGCTCAGTTGCCAGCCTGGCCCAACCTGGCTGACTAACTATTCAGCTTTGCATCCTGCTCTCTCTTGAGTCCTTCCCTATTGCCCTGCTCTAGTTCTGTGGTATCTGTTCAGACTGATAGGAAGTCCATCATCTAATTAAATTTTCTTGAAAAGTTGACTAGTAAATGAATATTTTAAAGCTAAAAATATAGTCTATAGAGAATTTCATTCATTATATAATCTATATATCATGGTTGAATATAGCAACATATTATATAGATATATACACATATTATTTAAAAGATACAAGTAAAATATTATATTAAAGTGCCCTTTTACTTAATTTTCTCTTCCTTCTCATTCTGGAATAGTTCTAATTTTCTAAGTAAATTTCTCATAATGTAATGAAAAATTACTAAATTACTTCATTACAATAATAACTCATTCAATGTCATTTTGGTTTGTTTTTTCCTAACAAAACAAAACAAAAATTCATTCATGTTGGTAGGCATTGTAAACAAATTGAATTTTTGTTTTCATTATTTGAGACTAAGAATAGTTTTGTTTATCATATCTCTTCAGATTATTCCTATATAACTTTGTTCATGATTTTGGCATTCAGAATTTTGTTTCAGCTAATTGTTGCTTTCCCACTACTTTTCTCTAATGGATAGCAATATGTTAGCATGAAGCTGATTTTTGTTCTCCCGATATTCTACTCTTTCAACACTTCTCAGTGTTTTGGTTCATTTAGAATGTGCTGGTGGACCAAAATATTAAATTTCACCCCTAGGCTTCTTCTGTGTACTCTCCCCTTGTACTTAACTGTGCTTCTTTCCAATGATAATTATGTTACTCCACTCTTTCTGCTTTCACCATATCCATATCATCTATAATTGAAAGGTTATCATTCTGGAGTAAAAAAATATTCTAGAAGTAAAGCTTTGATGAATGGGGTTCTCCCAGTATGACCAGGCTGGATCTTCTGAAATGTTTAGTTTTTCCAGATTCTGAAGTACATTCAGATTTGCATGCCTTACTCAAATTTTTGCAATTTTTCCTTTAGTAAATCCTATGTAACTGAAGTGTGTTGGGACTCTTTATAGGCAGTACATGTGGTTCCATTATGTGATCCATCAAAACAAAAAGCTTATTAAAATTTTCCTGACTTATATTCTCCTATTTGAAATCATCTATCGGAGTGTCCCTTGACTGACTCTGTTTACAATTCCAATAATCTAAATTTTCTTGAAATGAGAGACCATCAGGAGACATTATATGCTCAATAGTATAGGCACCAGTTTCCCCATATGGGAT
Source organism: Gracilinanus agilis (assembly GCF_016433145.1). Taxonomy (NCBI): domain Eukaryota; kingdom Metazoa; phylum Chordata; class Mammalia; order Didelphimorphia; family Didelphidae; genus Gracilinanus; species Gracilinanus agilis. Next base: position 664,177,702 of record NC_058132.1, on the reverse strand, counting down.
TTGTTTCTTCAATACTTCTTTGAGATGATAAACTTTTTAATGCAAATTATCATGGTTATTATCTACAGAATAAAAATTGAATCTTGCTTGGTCACTGAGACAATAAGTGACTTGCCCATGGCCACATAGCCAATTATGCATCAGTTAGCTGAACTAGGACGCAGGTTTTCCTGACTCCAACTTTGGCATTCTATGTATTATGCCATGATACCTATCATAATTAAATTATTCTCACATATATTATTAAAGAAAATTTTTTCTGAATTGTTATATTCTAATAGTCTAAGTGGCAACATCCTCTGAATCTTTTTTGATTAGATTAATCTTATTTAGTGTGTGCTTGGGCTTACATAATGCCAGATGGAAGAGGAACAGATCAACAGGTCCTGAGGGTAGATAATAATCTTGTAGAGAAAGAAAGATAATTACAAATTATAATTATATATATTTTAAGTTTCTGAAGGAAATGAATAAAATAATTACTGTTTAAGTACAAACTTGCAGATAATGAAAACTATTTTATTAAGAGTAGAAAATATGAATAAAAGTGCACATATTGGGGACAAAGGCTAGGAAATTGGCAATTTCTAGGGAAGCAATGAAAAGAGTTTGAAATTAAAATTTACAAATATTTTAAAGAATATATAAGAAATCTTACCCTATAAATCTTTCCCAATGCCCCATATGAACTCCAGGATATGTTTGTGGAAGGGAGGAGAAGATAGAAGTAGTATAAATACCAGGTCTTCTAGAGCATACAAAGTTGGAGAGACATCAGATATAGATCCAAAGAAAGATTAAATATAAAGATTCATCACTAAATTGGTCACTAACTAATGGTTTATATCTAGAGTAAATTTTGAAGATGAGTACAAATCTGTAAATACAAATGTATAAAAAATAGTTACAAGAGTTCACAACAACCATTTTTCAGCAAATGAGTGGATGAATGAAATGAATAAAAGTATTCAATGCTTAGTCTAGACTGGGCACTGAGATAAATAGTAAAGACCAAAATATAAATAAAAAAAGTAAAATAGTCTCTGTCTTTTAAAAGACTACATTCCAGTTAATGGCAACAACATACAGGGACAAGGACACTGGGACATGCATCTAGTTATAAAAACAAAGCAATATAAAATAGAAACAAACAAACAAATCAAGCAACTATGTTGGATACTTGTGAGTGTACCTATTGCTAAAGTTTGATGAAGTTCAGTTATATGTGCAATATCATACATGAGTTCAGCTTCAAGTAAATATACCATCTTCTATGCTTCTCTCTAGATTTTCCAGCTTTCTTTTACATGTCTTCTCTCATTAAATTTAAGTTTCTTGAGAGTAAAGGCTGTCGTTTTAATTTAATTTAATTTTTATTGTAGATGAGGAATATAAGGCTGAGAAAAATATACAACTCTTATCTATGGTGCTCTTTGAACTCAGCTTTTCCTTATTCAGTATTCTAGAAACTAAGACACTTTAGTGAAAACAGAATTATAGAACTACCCAGATGACATATTAGTGAAAGCTTTAATGATAGTACAAGTTATATCTCCATAAAGGCCTATTCCAAAATTAATAGGCTATATAGCTATGTTATAAATATTTTATTGACATAGAAAAATGAAGTATTATATGCATATATGTATAGATATAGTTAGATAGGTATAGATGTATTGATATATCCATCTACCTGTTGGGTATATTTTTAATGAACAAATGGAATACCTTATGTGTCTTACAAAATAGTATGAATTCTACTTTCCCATAAATATTCCCTACTAGACTGTAGCACTTTGTAAAAAGGTAAGATACCAGCTGTATCCCCTGAAATGTCAATGAAAAAGGTGCTTCTCTGTCAAGTGATATATTAAAGCATTGGAACATTAGCTGATTAATGAAACCAAAATTAAAACAAAGTTCACTAAAAAATCAAAAGGAAAAAATGGACTTAAAATTGGATAATTCTTCAACCTTCAGCAAAATGACATAGGTTAAGGATCATTTTATCACATCATTAAAATTGTCCATGTCTTATTTTCCTAGTCAAGGAGTTTCTACTTTCTTCCTCTAGGTATAAAGAACTCCTTCCTGTCATGATATAGAAAGAACAAGATGACTAAAAAGCTAGAGAAACAGTACTTATAGATGATTATTCACATAATCTCTGCAAATAGCATGGAAAATATTACAAAGGGGAAAAAGTTATAGAATTACTTTTGAATACCCTCAAAATGTTCTTTCTGAAGAAAATTGAATAACTATAATGGTTTTAAATGGGCATGTTGTTTTGTCAGAATTTGTGTGAAATTTGGAAATAATTATTTTGTCTCAATAATTTTTTTTGTACTTCAAATAGAATTCAATCTATCTTCATCTTCAGTCAGGACAGCCATGAACATAGGAAGTTTTTTTTTTTTCCTTCCATACATAGTTGCTAGTACTGAGTCACCAGAATAACAAAGAACTGTTTGTGCTAAAATTTTCTCTTATAGTCATCATAACTAAAAATATAGTTGTTGATTCTGTTGTGTTATGAGTAAGATTAGATTAGCTAGTTATTAGGTATTGATTATATATTGATTAGGAAGTACCTAGCAGGAAGGAGCTGGAGCTGGGAATTCCAGGTTGGAATGAAGGAAGAGGAAGTCTATCTGTGCTGTGTGTGGACTCCATTAGTGGTAGGCAAAAACTGTTGCCAGCCTGGAAAACCTCAGAGCAAAGGACACTTTGCATCCTGTTTTCCCCTGGGATCCTGTGTGGTGTGGCATTTAAGGAAAGAACAAGAGAAGAGGACAGTGCTTCAAGCAAACCCCTTACTACTTGGTTCCTGAGACAACTGTAGCTCCTGGCATCCAGACATCATCAGTGGATTGCAGTGAGAAATCCCAAAGCCACAAAAGCCCCAGCTGCACTCAAGCCTCGCAGGTTCCAGGTGTGAGGCAGAAACCCAGAGACTCCAGTATAGCTCCTTGGGCCCTGTTAGTTAGATAGCTTAAATTAGTGTAGTGAATAAGTCTTTCCCTGTCCCTTTGGGTTTTGTTATTAGGTGTTAAGATTTTAGAGTAGTCATTCCTATCCCTCCTTTTAGTTGTTTCTAATTAAAACCCAATTTCACCTTGTTACCTTGTCAGTTAATTCAAGGCCTCTGGCCAGAGTGACAGTTGGCTGTTATTTTTCCAGTTGGGAGTGGTGTAGCTGTACAAGACTTCAGTGTCCAGTTTTAGTCTCTCTTACATCTCAGAGAGTGTTCCCACAAACCCCATAGTTGATTTTAATATCCCTGGTGACCCCATTACTTATATTTTCCTACAGTTGCCATGCTTATACATACATACATACATATATATATATACATATATATGTTATTTAATGCTTCTGAGCAACCTTACAATGCCAGAAGTATAATCGTGTCTGCTTCCAATTACATTTCATTCTATTTTATATGTAAAGACATTCATGATGAGCCATCTCTCCATTCATTGTCTTCTATCTGGTGGCCTTTTGGCTCCAACAAAATCCATTTTGATATGATAGTGTTAATGATTAATAGTAAACATATAGTGGTTTAAGATATAAAAAACTTTATATATTATCTCATTTGATCTTAAAATATTCTTTAATCAACCAGCATTTTTAAAATTTTAAATATTTTTCCATCGTTACATGATTCATGATTTCCCCCACTCCACTTCTCTTCCCCCTCCAGGAGCTGACAAGCAGTTCTACTGTGTTATCATGTATCATTGTTCAAAACCTATTTCCATGTTATTCATATTTGCAGAAGAGTGATTTTCTAATAATATCTAATCATATCCCTATGGAATTATGTGATTGATCATATATGTTTTTTCTGTGTTTCTTTTCCCACAGTTCTTTCTCTGGATGTGAGTAGCATTCTTTCTCTTAAGTTCCTTTGCAATGTTCTGAATCATTGCATTGCTGCTAGTAGAGAAGTCTATTACATTATATTATGCTACAATGTATCAGTCTCTGTGCATAATGTTCTTCTGGTTTTGCTCCTTTCACACTGCATCAATTCCTGGACATCTTTCTAGTTCACATGGAATCCCTCCAGTTTATTATTCCTTTCAACGCAATAATATTTCATTACCAAGAGATAGCATAATTTGTTCACCCATTCCCCAATTGATGAGCACTCCCTCATTTTCCTTTTTTTTGCCACCACAAAGAGCACAGGTGTAAATATTTTTGTATAAGTCGTTTTCCTTATTATCTCTCTGGGGTACAAACCAAGCAGTGCTATGACTAGGTCAAAGGGGAGGCATTATTTTAAAGCCCTTTGTGCCTAATTCCAAATTGCCCTCCAAAATGGTTGAATCAATTCACAACTCCACCAGAAGTGTATTAGTGTCCCAATTTTGCCACATCTTCTCCAACATTTGTCACTTTTCTTTGTTGCCATATTGGCCAGATTGCTAGGTGTAAGGTGGTATCTGTGAGTTCAAAAAGCATCTATTAACAATGACCATGTACAAGACATCATATTAGTTCTTGAGGCTGCAAAAGGAAAAATGAAATAGTGACTTCCCTTAAGAATCTGGCATTCAAAAAAGCTAGTGAACAAAGCAAAACTGTGTGGTCAATTGGATTTCCTAGCATCCAAGTTGACTTCTGAGTACATCAAAATCCCATTTTGTCCCCAGACTTTCTCTTTTTATATTCAGAGGCCCTGGAGGTTAAACATTATGTCAAGCATGTTATCATATGTGGAATTGCCTTCAATACCAGTAGGGAAGTTAGGAGAGGAGAAGGTAATTTTACACATATTGAGTTTAAGATATTTTCTGGACACCCAGTTTGAGATGTCAGAAAGGCAATTGGAAATAAAAGATTTCAGGTAAATAGAGATATTATGTTAGAATATGTAGATTTGGTAACCATCAGCACATAGATGATAGTTATATCTAGAAGATGGGTCAGTATCACCATTAGAATTAATATGGAGATAGAAGGCATGCAAAAAACTATGTGAGACACCTACGATTTGAGTGTAGGATCTTGCTAAAAATCCAGAAAAGAAGACTGAGTAGTAATAAGAGAGGTAGGAGGAGATGCAAAATTGAGTGATATCCTGAAAACCTAGAGAGAAGGGAATAGCAAGAAAGTAAGGCTAGTAACATTGTCAAAGGCTGAATAGAAGTCAAGGAGAATGTAGATTGAGAAAAGGCCATTGGACCTGACAAATATGAGATCATTAGTAATTTTGGAGAGAGCAGTTTCAACAGAATGCTGAGGTGGGAAATATGATGAAAAGAAGATGATAGGAGGAATGTAGGTGGCTCAGTGGATTGAGAGCCAGGCCCCAAAACAGATTCATCTAGATTCAAATCAGGTCCTGGGTTCAAATCTGACCTCAGATATTTCCTAGCTGTATGACCCTGGTCAAGTCAATTAATGCACATTGCCTAGCCCTTACTGCTCTTCTGCCTTAAAACACAGTATTGATTCTAAGAGGGAAGGTAATGTTTTTTTTTAAAAGAAGATAATATTCCTTTACCTAAGAACAAAAGAGATTAAATAAAAAAATAAAAAGAAAGAGTCCTTTATTTGCCAGACATCTGTTTCTCTGGAAGAGTCAGAGGCTTACAGCTTGTAAGCATCTCTCAAGTCAGCCTTGCAGTTAAGAGGACTGAGTCACCTTCATATGAATCTTTTCTATTCAAATTAATTTCCAGCTCATCAACAAATGAAATATGCACATAGTAAGTGGACCAGAAAAAGACATGGGACTCTTGCATATGTTTTAAAGCCCCTTTATTCTGTGTCATTAGACATTTCCAGAAGCAGGTTAGCCAATTGCTCCTCCCCAGACTTGGTAGCCAGACCGTTATCACATCAGTCAAAATATGGTGGCTGGTCTGGATGTCAGAAATTGAATGAAAAATGAACAACTCTTGAAATAGTCATAAAAATGACTTTCATATGAGTGTATATAATATATGGTTTAGAAAGATATTTTAATGTATTGTTTTATTTAATTTTCACCACCTTATCATGCATATGTAAGGATGGGTTTTATTAATGGCATTTTATAGCTAAACTGAAGTTCATGAATTAAATAAATTGCTCAAGGTTGCACAATTAATAAGTGTTGGGATCAAATTTAGAATCCAGATCTCTCATGACATACAGTACAATACTGCCTTCTTGCGATCACACCATGATTTCTCTTGCACTAAAACATCTTACTAGTCTCCACATATCATGTATACCTTTTTATGACAGAAATTTACTCTAAGGAACTTATCAGAAACTATCCACATAGAGAGGAAGAACTGTGGAAGTAGAAATGCAGAAGAAAAATATATGATTGATCACATGGTTCAATGGGCATATGATTGGGGTATTGGCTTAAAAGATCACTCTGTTGCAAATATGAATAATATGGAAATAGGTTTGGAACAATGATATGTGTATAACCCAGTGGAATTGCTTATCAGCTCTAGAAGAGGGGAAGGAAGAGGGGTGGGAAAAATCATGAATCATGTCACCATGGAAAATTATTCTAAATAAAATTTTAAAAAAAGATATTAACTCTAGGAAGAATTTCTAGCAAAACAGAGTAACCACTGCTCTTGAGCACATTACACATGAGAGCTGTCAAAGACATTCCTCAGGATTCCATTGCACATTTTGTCAGCTGCAGAGTTTGAAGCCAGATCTTCTGGTTGCAGAGGGCAGCTCTATATCCACTGAGCCATGGTTAATCTAAGCCAGTGATTCCCAAAGTGGGCACCACTGCCCCCTGGTGGGTGCTGCAGTGATCCAGAAAAGTGGTGATGGCCACAGGTGCATTTGGGGGTGGTGAATAAACTGTAAGGGAGCGGTGATAGTATGTGACAAGGGGTGCTAAGTAATATTTTTTCTGGAAAGGGGGCGGTAGGCCAATAAAGTTTGGGAACCACTGATCTAAGCCATGATTTTTAGCATATAGGTCTTCAACTATAAGAGATATGAAAAATGATCTATTCTGGCCCTTTTCATTTTATTTATAAGGTAACTGAATGAAAGAGGATTTAAATTCCTTCTTGAAGGTCACAAGTATTATATAAATATCAAAACAAAGATTAAGACCCAAGGCCACTGACTCCAGGCAGTATATTTCACTTTATTCAATGCTACCATACATTGATTATTTTAGCAAATCGTCCATATATTATTATAGGACATATTTTCTTTGATTTCATTCAGACAATATTATTTTCTTGAATTACAAATACATATTAATATATATACATATATGTTTTTAAACTTAATTCAAAAGTAGAAATATAGAGACATATACATTTATAAAATATTATATAACAACATAAAAATGGTAGAGTAATGTATAACATATATATTTGTTACATATAATACATGACAAGTTTTAGATGAATTTGGATAAGCATGTATTTGTATACACACATATATTACACATATACATGTTCATGTGGGGGTGTCATCACAGCTGAGTATGAAAAGTATTGTAAGAAAAAAGGCTGAGGTCAACAAATAGAGAGATATGGTTCAAAGAGGGAGCTTTTCTTTTTCTTCAAAGAGGTAGAATTTATTTTGAGTCCTGAAGGATGAATGGGATAGAATCACAAAATTTCCTATTTGGAAGCTACTCCATTGGCCATCTCTTTCAAGCTGTACTAGAATTAAAATCCCTAATATAGAATTTCTGACATAGTCTCTGCTTGAAGATGCCTAATGAGGTCAAAGACAGCACATCCAACTTTAGAATAGCTCCTCTTATTAAGTAGTTTTTTTTTCTTTACACTAAGTCTGAATTTGCCTATTTATTTATATCTATTTTTCAACTCAACTCTGTCCCTATCCAGTTACCTGCCAGGCCTAGGAACAACTTGAATCTATCTCTTTTCCATGTGAAAGTCTTTTAATTAATTAAAGATTCTGAGTTGTCTTTTTCCATGTTTTTTTTTTCTCCAAGCTTATTTCATCAACATTTCTTATGCCTTATATTTAAGATCCTTCACTCTCCTGACTACCCTCTGTTGGACCTTATCTAATTTGTGACTATCTTTACTAAATAGTAATGTCCAGAAATGAATAGAATATTCCAAAAATAGTCTGACCAATGTCATAGTCCAGTTGATCTCCTCTTTTTTCTTGGAAAGCTTAGCTTTCCTTAATGCAGCCAAATAAAATACTGAATTAGCCCTTTTTGCCTGCCATTTCATACATTATATTAAACATGAGTCTAATTAAGAAAAAAAAAAGGACTTGAGGCACAGTATTATCTAATCATGCTTCCCTTATCCTGTACTTATAAAGTTTCTTTTAAACCAAATTTAAGCTGTTACAGTTACCATTGTTAACTTCCATCTTATTTGTTTATTCCACTTTTCTAGCATCTCATGTTCATTTTGTCATTTGACTACCTCTCCCAATTTTGTTTCATCTGCCTATTTGAATAAAATGTCAGCTATGTCTTTAAGCCATTTTTAAAACTTGGTATAGTGAGAACTCTTTTCATGAAAAATTAAATCACTAATAATTACCCACTGAGTCCTTCTATTCATGCAGTTTCAAATTCAACTAAATGTACTATGGTGCCAGTAATGGTGAATTTTTTAGAGACCAAGTGCCCAAACTGCATCCCTCACTCCAGATGTGAGCCTCCTGCCTTAAGCCCTGAGACAAGGGAAGGAGGAAGCACTCCAATTGGACTGCTGGGCAGAGAGGTGAGTGATGTGAGAAATGTCCTCAATCATGCATGGAGAGGGGGAAGGGAGCAGCCCCTGTGGCACACATTCCATAGGTTCACCAACACAGGTCTAGCTAATATCTGTCATTTCAGCATGAATGGAACTAGATGCTTCATAAAATATTTTGCTGAAATTTATAAGAATGCCACTCAAAACCTTCTTCAGATATATCATATTATAAACCTTATTTGTTACATATTAGAAAGGTGAGAGTTTTCATGAAAGTGCCTCTAGCATTCCATTTTTAAGTGTTGAACAAGCATGTGTTTAATGTTGTGTTCTAAAATTTGAAAGGAAGTTAAGTCAAACCTAGTACATAGTTTATAAATTTAGTTTACACCATCCCCCATTTTTAAAAAACGAATTTGACATGTATGCCTTTCTGTTCTAATGGTTATTTCTTCTACAGGGTCATTCAATCTCCATAATTACATGCAGTAGCTTTTTTTTAGTGCCCAGAATTGTCCTCTAGCTAGGTGACTCAAGATGGCTTAATTTCTGTTTGTCTTAGTTTCTACAACTATGAAAAGAGAATAATAATAGCATCTAACTCTTAGCATTGTTATTAGGATCAAATAAGATGATATTTATAAAATACTTACTTCTGGGTCTGGGACATAATAGGATTTATATAGACATTAACTATTGTTACTGTTGTAGTATTATTATTATCTAGAATAAGATCTATTAGCAAACCAATTTGACTGACATAAACAGTGACTACCAATACAAATTAACAATTGCTTTGTAGCTTAGCCTTTGGGAATTACTAAGAATAGTAGCATGGGAAATAGCATGTCCAGAAACCCACAGAGTTGATGTCCAATGTAGGACTTGAATCTGGATTCCATTTACTAAGAGGCTATCTCTCAGTTATTGCTTTTCAATAGAATACCTGACATCTATTTAGAAATCTAATATCTGGCATAGAAACTCAAAGAAATCACTTTAACAATCCTTGGAGGTAAGCATTTATTAGTAACTTATTTTTTAGCACAGAGAACTGAGACCAGAAGTACTTAATGACTCATCCAGGATCACGTGGATAGCATGCCACTGATGTAAGACTTGACTTCAGAAATTTCTGACCTCAAGTATAACATCTGAATTCATCCTGTACATAATGGAATATCGTTTCTCAGCAAAAGTGAAATAAAATGAAATCAACATTTTAAGAAGGAAAATCTAGTGAATGGTCTAATATGTTTTGGAGGAATAAGAAATGATAAGAATAGAAACTAATTAGGATTTAATGATCCATTTTTTAGTGGCAAGGACCTAGATTATGATAGTAGTGATGTGTGAATAAAAGACACTTTGTAAGTGTGATTCAATAAGCATTCATGACATGAAGACAGAAGGTACAGAAGATGGAAGGGTAAATCTCTATTTTGTGCCGTTTCCATGATGGGATATTTAGAATGAGCAAGTCATAATGAGAGTCTAGGTTTGAGTTTAGTTTAAACTTGATACCTGTGTTACCTTGTTTCATTATCTGTAAAATGAAATAGTTTGACAAGAGGGTGAAGCCACTGAAGAGATTCAAAATTGAAATCAAGAAAGAGTTCTGTGAGCTGTTGGCTGATATATAAGGTGATATAGTTACTAATGATATCTTTTTGAAAATTATTATTTTGGTGCTTACCTTATTTCATTATCCTAACATTATATATAGTCTATATAAACTATGGGAAATCTTTTGCAACTGCCTCAAATGGAGGAATAATTGTCATGAAGAAAATATACTGAATGCTCCCCTGAAAAGGTATTATGGAAAACCTGAAAAAAAGTTATTACCAAAGTTATTACCAAAGTTGGTTTGATAATCATCTGTGATGCCTGTTAAAAAATAGGGCTACGGAAGTAGAAAAGGATGCTTTACTGACAACTAATTGGTTCTCATTTCTTCAGAGAAGGTAACTATTTTTCCAATATATAATTGTAATATTGATTATCATTAAAATACTGTTGCACCTGGAATTTTAACTCATAAGTAAAATAAGGTCATTTCTCTAAGGGTACCATCATTTATTAAAAGGAGTATGTGATTTATTAATAAAGAGAGCTTAATCTCAATGCTTCTGTACAGAAAGATGCTCAGTGAAGTCTAATACCATCTTTTATATCTTCTTTCTGATTGGTCTGATAAAAAAGCATTTGGATTTCCATGGCAATCTTGATTGGTAGATATTTTAATCAGGAAGTGGGCTTAGATATTCCAAATCCTCTCCTGTTACTTCATTGCAGGAAAAGGAAGAACTACTGGTTCTTAAGGTAGGATCTCTACAGCTCCATTAATCTAAGGACATGTGGAAGACCAGCCCTTCTTTCATATTTTAAGAAATGGAATGTCAATTAGTTTATGAAACCCAGTTTTCACTAGCAATCTTTGGCTAGAAAAATGTTATCTCAATCAGATTTTCATTGACCATTTCCTTTTATAAACCAAGTCACCACAGATCTAGGTAAGGATAGACGAAAGGGCATGTTCTCCTAAAGGCTTTGCATTGGGGCTGACTTTTTGTTTATAGATAAACAAAGAGTAGAGGTCTCCACTCTGTCTTAACAAAAGACAAATAGTTCCAACCCAGGTAAAAGCTTTGGAGTCCAGGGAATAAATACTTTGATTTCAGTTACGCCCTTGACAACTGTACTGCCTGAACTTCAGAGATTAAGTTTTGAGAAAATAAATGAATTCATGTAGAAATATTGGTAATAAAATCCATTATTAATTCCCTCAATATAAACACTTTGGACATAGGAACTATTGTGCTTTTTTGAGTTTTAATCTTTAAATCTCAACACATAATAAGTACTTAACTAATACTTATTCAGTTTATTTGAAAATTTCAGCAAGCACAGTCTACTGAGGAAGAAACAAAGAGACAAAATCATTCCATTTCATATAAAGAAATACCAAGGCCAGCTAATCTAGAATACTGTGAAAGGAGCATTCCCAATTGACAAGTGATCAAAAGATATGAATAGAGATAGTCCTCAGATGAAGAAATTAAAATTCTTCTTAGCAATATAATACACTCCAAATCACTGTTTATGAGAGAGATCCTAATTGAACCAACTCTAAGTTACTACCTCATACCTGTCAGACTGACTAACATTACAAAAAAGGAAAATGACAAATGTTGGCAGGAAGAGGAAAAATTGAGACACTCATACACTGTTGGTGGTCCAATCATTCTGGAGAGCAATTTGGAACCATACCCAAAAGGTCACTTAAAATGGTGCATACTTTTTGGCCCAGTGATATCATTACTCAGTCTGCATCCCAAAGAGATAAAAGATATAGGAAAAGGACTTTCATGTACAAAGAAAGACATTTAAGGCAACTCTTTTCATGACTGAACAAGCTATGGCATATGATTAACATGGAATATTCTTGAATTTCCATAAGAAATGACAAATGAGGTGATCATAAAAAAGGCTGGAAAAGCTTAAATGAAGTGATGCAAGGTGAAATTTGCAGAACCAGGAAATAATGCATATAGTAATTAGCTACTGAAACCAATGATAATGATGCAAGACAATTCCTAGGGACTCATAACAGAAAAAAGACTTCCACTACCATAGAAGAAATGATGAAATATGAGTCCATATTGAAGCATGCCGTTCTTCACATTACTTCTTTCATGATTTTTTCCTCTAGTGTAAGCTACTGTCTTCTTTCACAACATGAAAAAAGTGGGAATATGTATTCCATGATAACACCAAAGAATCTAAATCATATTACCTACTCTCTCAAGGAGATGGGGGTTGAAAGAAGAGAATATGTATAAAAATTATGAGGAAATGGTATTAAAATTGCATACATATATATACACACAATCTAGAAAAAAAGTAAAGAAATAAGAATATTGCAGAGGGGGCAAATAACTATGTACATAGTATAAAATCTTCAGTATGATTTATTATATAGACCTTTACTTTAAATTTGTCTAACTAATATAAGTGTATTTGGGTATTTATCTTTTTTAATCTAGTCTATACTAAAATGTCATTTAAGGGAAGAATTATATTATATATCATTATATTCCAAGTACTTGCTCTGTTTCCTACACACAACTCGTTCACAATACTCATTAGTCAACATGCTTTGATATTAAAGAGGAGCTCTTCAGTGAACATGAACAGAGAAGATAGCTATTTTTTTTAAAACCCTTAACTTCTGTGTATTGACTCCTTGGTGGAAGAATGGTAAGGATGGGCAATGAGGGTCAAGTGACTTGCCCAGGGTCACACAGCTGGGAAGTGTCTGAGGCCGGATTTGAACCTACGACCTCCCTTCTCTAGGCTTAGTTCTCAATCCACTGAGCTACCAAGCTGCCCCCAAGATAGCTATTTAAAAGAAGTGAAAGACCAAGTTTTTAGGAATAACATGAAAGAATATGTCAGGAGACTATGAACAATTGATCAGTGTCAGATAAAGTATAATATGGACAAATGTAAACTAAAATAATTATAGATGAAAATACTTATCATTTTAGTAATGAGGGGGAGTAAATGTCAGAAGAGACCTCCAGATGGCTGTTAGTTCTTTGTACATGTTAATTAGCTTTCCCAGATATTATGATCTAGGATTTATCATAGTATAGTGGAAGAAGGCTTTGATTTCTAATCATATGACTTGAATATGAATCCATGTTTTATTACCTTGTGTGATTTTGGGTATGTTTCTTTGGTACTACAAGTATTGCTATCAATATTTCATTGTATATGAGAATTTTTTTCTCTTTCAAACTACCAAATTATATGCCTAACAATAGGAACGGTAGGTTAAAATGTTATTTTAGTAACTTTCTTGCCAAATTCCCCATCTGTAATACACATTGTAATTTTTCTACCTCTGAGAATGCATAGTCTTCTTCAAGCTTCTCAAGTACCTTCTTCTTAAGACCTTTCTGATTTCTACCTACCCCCTCAAGACAAACAAATAAATAAACTTAGTTCTCTCTACGCCATTTGGGATTTACTTTAAATATGCTTTGCATAAATATAAAAATAAAATGGAATAAAATGGAGGGAATGGGGAGTAGGGCTATGTCCCATAGAGGTCACCGAATGAGACACTAATTAAACTTTAAGGATAACAACTTTGTAATCTCACTCTGTCAAGAAGTTCAAAGTAGAATCATGTCCATGATGCAAGCAGCTTCTGATGGATTTGATATCAGAACATTATTTACACTCTGAATGACTGAGATAGTTTTAGGGCCTGAAGATCCTTGCTAAGAGCATCCAAAGTAATGAGGACTGTCTCTAAAACTCTGGGAAAGTACAGTCCACATTAACTGTTGAGGTCAGCAAGGGGAAAATCCACTCAAATGCAAAAAGAAATCAACACTCAGGCTTTAGGGGAATGCAAAAGAATATATCCTTTAAGTCAATCATAGAAACACAGAGAGAATTGCCAGGGATCTGAGTCAAAATATGGTTAGGATTTGGGACAATGGGATGCACAGAAATTATTACTTTGTTAATGAGTTAAAGATCCTAAGCCATATGCCAGGTACCATTAGATTTCCTCACTGGGAGGATGGGGGGGTGTTGCAGGAAGATGAGCAATACTCTAAGAGCTCATGGGCCATAAATTTGTCTGTGAGGGGTTGCAATACCTCTCTGGCTTCTGAGGGTATAGGCTATTGCTTCGTTAATGGATATGGGGAGGTGGGTTTGAGTTGAACGATAATGGGGCTTGCATGAGCGACTTACCCAAGGATACCTTGTTCCCAGACTATAGCCAGTACCTTCTCCCAGATGTCTAATGGGATTGTAGGAGGTCTCTGCAAAGGAGTAACTACCCCTACTGGAAAGGGAGTAAGTGAGATGAGGGAGAATTGAGAGCCTGCCTTCTTCATTATGCCCCTGTTGAATAAGAATCATGGGGAGAATGGAATGGTTAAAAAGATGTGTTGGGATAATTTGTCTTCATGAGCACACACTGGGGGTGGAGTTTCTTAGAACCTAAGAGGTCAACCACTCACCTCAAGTACCTGATACTGTGATGGCTTTTTTTGGACCATTATAGGAGAGCAGAAGAGAGAATGTTGCCTTGTGTCTAGAAGAACATTTATATACTTATCTAAACCTCCAGAACAACCCTAGGCTAAGTCATGTTGAAGGTAAATGAGGGGGAAAGACCATTCCCAGGGGGGTGCCCCTACTTGCAGTCTTCTGCAGACTGGAGTTCAGGGAATTGAGTCATAGGTCACAGGGGTTCCATCCTGGTGGGACAGCCCCATTTCCAATGCCCACACTCTCTGCAGGTGGGGCATAGGAACTGGGGCCTCTGTCCCTTCGAAGGTCATTCCTATGATCAGTGCCTATCCAGCCCGTAGGTATGGCAGGAACCCATACTGTGTGAGCCCTTTGGTTTCTCCCCTTGAAGTTGAGAGGTGAGGGTGCCTGGAAGCTGGAAGCATGCTCCTTGCTTTGGGCACAGGCCTTCTACTCCTGCTTCTCACTTTCCACCAGGTTAAGGACCTCAAAAGCAGCCTCAATTAAGGAGGTGGCAGTTTGGGGACCAAAATCTAACTTCTGCAATTTTCTCCTTATGTCTGCAGCTGACTGATCAATGAAATGGAGGTATAAAAGAATGCTTCCTCATTGTCTGCATCTGAATTGGTATATTTCTTCAGTACCTCAACCAGTCAGCTAATCAAAAGGGCTAATTTTTTTCTGTTTCTGATAATTCACCTGTATCTTAATCCCATTCTACATTGCATCTATGAGACAATCTACCATGTGATTTCTGTGCTCCCTATGTCTCTCATTCTGGTAATCCAAACCAGGATCCTGGGTGGGCACAGCAGAGGCCCCAAGTATACCCATTACCCATCCAGATGCCACTTTGTGCCTTCTCAGCTCCTATTGCCACAGCCAAATTCCAGAGTCTTTTCCCCTCTCATCAGGGATGCAATAATTAGTATAATTATATGAAGGTTTGACCAGGAGAAGTAAAACTGTAGGGAAATCAACTTAAAGTCTTCAATGAACTTGGTGTGGTTTTCTGGGTAACAACCACATTTCTCTTTTATCCAAGCTAAGTCCGTTAGAGAGAAAGGTCTATGCACCCAAGTTGTCCCATGCTGAGACAGGACTTCCTATACAGGCAAAAGATATGGCTTTAGCTTGGGGGTAACTCTCTCACTATAGTTATGCCCACTCATAGTGTGGAGAGGGAATCACTGGGGAGTGGACTAATTAGGGATGTCAGGCAGAGAAGGATACAAAGGATGCTGTGATTGGGAGTAAGCAGAAAATAGTGAGTGGTCCCAGGTTCCTGAAAAAAAATTAGGACCCAGAGTGTTGGGGGTATAGGGAGGGGGCTGAGGAACAGAGGGAATAGGCAAGAAAACAGGTAAAGGTGGTGGCTCTGGAGAGGAAAAAGGGAATTTGGAGGTAGATGGCTGAGGGAGTGGGGAAGGGAGACTACTTTGGAGGAAAGATACGTGACTATTTCTCAATCCTTTTAAGAAATTTTGCCTCCTCCCTCCTAGGGATAGATAGGGGGCTCTGATAAGCAATATCATCTAAAATATCCTGCTGAGGACTCCCACCACTATGTGTTATTAGAAGAAAATTGAGGCACATGCAAAAAGACCCCCATAGTTCCAAGTTCTCCTTAGAGACATAAAAGCTAAAATATAGGGGACTTTAGTCCATCTACCCTCTTCCCTGCAAAATATATCCAAATGACAAGTGATGTTATAATTTAACATGCCATCCATAGGCCAATGTTCTTGTTTCTCTTGGTTATATTTCAGCCATTCAACATTACAATATAAAACCATTTGGTTTTTGTTTAACCTTTCTAGGCCTAATTTTTTTCTTCCAGTTGGTTAGAAGGCATCCCAATGGGGAATCCTGAGGAAAGCTTTCCCTCTGTCCTATGTAGACCAACCTGAGAACACGTGGTAGGCAAATTCATGAAAGAGGAAGGTCTAGTCCTTTATTGAGAGGGAATCCTCTCTCTTGAGTCCAAGAAGGGTGCCAAGAAATTTATGTTTCTCTAGCCAGGACATCTCCTGACTATTCAGAGAAAAAAATATTCTGGATGAAGAGTCCAACCTCAGACTTAGTGCCCACTGACTCCTGAGGAGAGGAGAGAAGAAGCACAATGCAACTACTATAGGATGCAGAGAGGAGGAATACAGGATCCAATAGGGCCCCTAATACCTGAGAATCAATGTCTTCCTGCTCCCCAGGTTTGGGCAGCAAAAATTGTTGTGGGAGAGCTTGATATTATCTGGTTTGGGAGGATACGCTCTTAAAAAAATCACCAAGATCCAATGAATCTTTAAAAATAGATGAACTTATTGAGTGCAGGTGAAGGAGGCAGGTGCAGGTGAAGTCTGCCTCCCTGAAGAGAAGAGGTCCAAGATTTTTATATCTCAGAGGAACAGAGACTATATGACCTGGAAAGGAAGATGAGGAGGTGTACATACAGAGGGGATTCCCACGTGTGGTACCTTGGTCTCTGGGGTAGAAGTGCAGATACACAAATTGTTTATGATGTATTAGGCCCTGCTCATAATGAAAGGTGAGTTGCATATCTTAGAGAATGCAGTGGTGTTTGAGATGCAAATGGAAGTTATGCCTCCACTCTATAACCAAGGAAAATGCATCTAAAACAGAAGGAAATGCATTTCACTTAGAATATTTTGTTTAAACAATTGTCTCTTTGGTTGCATTTGGGTTGACTTTCTTTGGCCACCTGCTTACCTGGGGTACAGGAACAAGGAATTCCTCATATTCTTTTGACCTGGGATTTCTTTAGAGCAAGGATAAGAACCTTTTAGATACTGAGTATACAAACTGCATTCCCATGCCACATGTGAGCTGCCCCCTTACCCCAGAGAGGAATGGGAGGAAACTTTCCCATTGAATTGTTTGGCAGAGTGCTGGGTGAAGTGAAAAGTGGCATAGTGGAGAGGGAGAAGGGAGTAGCCCCACTGCCATAAGTTTGCCAACATGGCTCTAGAAGCTTGAGGGAACGTGTACCCCTATATCAATCCCATTACTTTCAATTCTTTGCCATTACCAAAAAGACTGCTATAAATATTATTATAAATACTTGATTGGTTCCTTTTTCTTTGATTTATTTCAGTTGGTCTTAGTAATGGTAACTCTATGTCAAAAGTATGCATAGTTTATTAGCTTTAGATGCATATTTCCTTATTTTTTCTAGGCTTGCTATAGCTTCACCAATAGCAAGGTTTTTGTGCTTGTTTTCCAGCTACAACTCTAAGGTTTGTTGTTTTAATTTGTTCCACCTTTGTCATTCTGATGGGTGATATTAAGTTTTCTTTTAAACTCCTATGTAACTATGGTACTGTTGTAAAATGAATTAATAAGATGTTTAAAGATTAGTTAGCTGGGAGGCTTAGCAAGCAGGGCTGGAGCATTCAAAATGGAATGGGGAAGCAGGAATTGTGCTTCTCTCTCCAAAATGGACTCCATGGTGGCTGGGGACAAGTTGTAACTGACTCCCTGGGAGACCTCAGAGGAAGTGGAATTTGTATCCTGATACCCTGATATCCAGAAGGAGGAAAGTCATCTGCCTTTGGGAGGTTAGGTTGAGACTATAAAACCTAACCTGGGTTGCTGGTCAAATCAGGTTGGTTTAGCTCCCTGACTTACCCAACTGAAGGAGTACTGGCCGAAGACCTGGGAAAGCTGTATCATCACTGGGTTTTGACAGGACTCAGAAGTGAGGATTGACTTTCATTCCTGATCTCCATTGTGCCCTGCCCTGCTGTAGTTTCTAGCTTAGTGTAGATAAGTTCATTGCCTGACCCTGAGCTTCCCCATAGACTGATAGAATAGAGCCCCTTTCCCTTCTTTAAAACTAGAGTTCATTGAATTAAACTCTGTTTATAAAACCTATTGTCAGTCTACTCACTTGTTAGTTTCACAGACACCCTGGCTAGGTGGATCAGTGTGACTGTTAAGGCCCAAAAGTCACTTCTATCAACTGCCATTCCCCAAACTGCCAAACTCAATTTCCCTAATTTGTTTGGTCCCAGTCTATTGTCCATTCCTGTCTCCTACTCACCCTTTAGAACCCACACAAAATATATGTTAACCCCACTTTTTACCTTAAGAGTACTCATTCAGTCTGATCTCCCCTTTACCTGAGGGCTCCCTGAAGTGACTCCTTAGAAGACAACATATAAGAATAGCTGTATTATCTTCTGAAGAAAACCTCAAAAATTAAAATTAAAAACAAAAAGCTGCTAGATGAATGCATGTCATCAATCAATCAAGATTTATTTAGTCTCTATTATGAGCCAGGCAACATGCAAAATATTGGGGATAAAAACAGAGAGAATGAGAGACAGAGACAGAGACAGAGATAGAACTACAGAGAGAGAGAGAGAGAGAGAGAGAGAGAGAGAGAGAGAGAGAGAGAAGATAAGAGAAGATAGTCTTCCTTCAAGGAGCTTAAAATCTAATGAGGGAGAAAATATGCAAACATATTATATAGCAAGCAATAAGAATTAAAATAGGTTGAGGAGGGGGCAGCTGGGTAGCTCAGTAGATTGAGAACTAGGCCTAGAGATGGGAGGTCCTAGGTTCAAATCTGGCCTCAGAGACTTCCCAGCAGTATGACCCTGGGCAAGTCATTTAACCCCCATTGCCTAGCCCTTACCACTATTCTGCCTTGGAGCCAATACACAGTACTGACTCTAAGACTGAAGGTAAGGGTTTAAATTAAAAAAAAATAATAATAATAAACGAGGTTGAGGAAGACTTCTAGTAAAACATTCCATTTTAGTTAGGAATTAAGAAGCCAGGGAAGTTGACAGGTGAAGTTGAGGAAGGAGAACATTTTAGGTATCATGGTGTCAACCTGAAAAAACAATCAGAATTGTCAGAGTGATAGTTAAAACAAGGTGAAGAAGACTATAAAAATTAACACTTGGCAACCTCTCAAGGATGACTACAGTCTAGGCAGAGAAAGACCAAATGTAATCTAATTCCTTGGAATTTCCACTGATCTATAGAAAGTAGGGTGCTATATAGTTTAGGGAGAAAAAATGGGAGATGGTATGTGAGTTTACAAAAGCTTGGACAGGATGGGATTTTTACTGTCACAGATGCTTGTGTGATTACAGGTGCTTAAGGGTTCACTGTTTTCTTTAACTCAGTCCTTGGGAGATTCATAGTTCAATTCCATCTTTATCTGTCTTTAGGAGTGAAAATAGTGGCTAGAATTGGATTTCTGTTCAGATTTGATCAACCTCTTTTGAATTTCCCCAGTTTCTGGAAACTAGGCAAAATTGATTCATAATCCATTCAGTTGTTTGAGTTCCTTGTTTCCACCTCTGGGAGAATAAGAAATGGGATTAACTAAAATAAGGTTGTCAGGAGATAACTAGAGAAAATACTCAAAGCAGAGAGGGAGAGGGAGAGAGAGAGAGAGAGAGAAAGAGAGAGAGAGAGAGAGAGAGAGAGAGAGAGAGCAGCTTATAATAAAATATTCCTTATAATCTAAAAGAATATTGAGAATGAAGTATTTTGCTAAGATGAATGTATCAGTTTTCCTCTTCTATAGAACAGATAGGATTTAAATACAATATAGCATGGAATCTGATTATAATTTCCTGTACCAGTTGCAGAAACACTAACTTTATTCACAGTAGGACACAAATGCTTGAATAAACCAGCCTCCCAACCCAGATTGTGTCTCTAATTTATTTATATAGTAATTTGATTTTAATAATTGAAATGCTCCAAAACTAGTTCTCTGAAGAAAAAAAGGAAAACATTCTATTATGAGAGTATTTGTTTACAATTTCTAATACTAAAAAAAGAGTGGAGATTAGCTTCCAGAGCTATAAGATAAAAGATAACCATTTTATGAAATCATGTGTTGTTTGTAAGAAAAATCATTAGGTTTTATATTTTGAGGGAAAAGAAAGCTTGGCTTTTTTCATTGTTTTATGAAATCAGTCGATCAATTAGGATTATTTAAAACGCCATCTTTTAAAAAAAACCAAATGTATATTTGACATTTCTTAGCAAAGCAAATTTTATTCAAATAGAGCTAATAGAATATTAGTAAGCTTATTAATCAGTACCTTTCTAAATTATAAAATTATATTGGATTTAATATTTAAAAAATATGCATGCAAATATTTCCTGAAAAATCAACAGATATCTGTGATCATGTGAAGGCAACATCCAGATTTAAGAATCTCATTGGAATGTTGCATGATTATAATTTTTTTAAAAAAGGAAGCTTTTAATAAACATTTTTAATGCTATCTTCTCAGAATGATTAAATCACTTTTTAACTTCTTTTTTGCTTCAATGACATTTTCAAGACTCTCAGAAAATCAGTAGCAAAAACACAATATGTCTAGAAGGAGAAGAGGAATTATCTTACTTGGATGGAAAATTTCAACCCCTGTACTGAAAAATATGCTACTTTCTTCCACTAGGAGAAAACTTCTTTAAAAAAAACTATTACACTAAATTGCTTGTACTAAAATTAGAGATGTAGAGCTAATTGGGATCAGAAAATTCCTATTTAATCATTTAGATGTACTTAGATCATCAGCAATATTAATTGAACACTATTATAACATTAACAAGAGATACAAGGTGATATGATTCTTATCCTCAAATAAGCTTATAATTTGAAGATATAGAAGATGTACACAAAAAGGAAGTAATCTAATATCTGTTAAATGTATATTAAAAACAATAATGTGTGACAGAGTATTCTAATGTAATGACTAGACAATGTGCTAAGAGACAGAATTAATGACTACTGCAACCATCAATGATTTGTTCCTTTTTTCTACCATTTTAATATGAATGATTTGTTCCTTTTTCTACTATTTTACTATGAATAGGTCTGTGTTTGTGCTTCATTACCACTCCTCCCCCATCACTTCCCCTACACAATTATGGCAACAGGAGAAATATCCTTTGTTCCCAGGTGCATGGCAGGAAAAAAAGGAAATTGAAGAAAAAAATAATTTATATAGACTTTCCATATATGTAGCATTAGACTAAACACTTTTAGAAATATTGTTTCATTACTGGCTAGGAAACAGAAAGACCAATGGGGGAAAAATAGATATACAACAAACAATAGCAAAATATTATGGTAACCTTGTATGTGACAATATCATAGATCCAGAATTTTGGGATAACAAATCACTGTTTTGAAAAAATTGTTGGAATAATTTGATACTAGTTTGGCAGAAACTATGTATATAGCACAGTATCATATACCATTCACTAATTTCAAAATGGATGCATGATCTAGATATAAAAGGAGATACCATAAGTAAATTAGAAGAATAGAGAATATACTACCTATCAGATATATGGATAAGAAGGGAATTTATGAGTCAAGAAGTGATGAAGAATACTGGGAAATTTAAAAAAGATAATTTTAAATATATTAAATTGAAAAGTTTTTGTACAAATAAAATAAATGTTGCCAAGATTAGAAGGAAAGCATAAAATTGGAGGGAAAATATAGATAGTCTCTCAGATAGAGATCTTATATCCAAAATATATAATGAACTTTGCCAAATTTATAATAAGAGCCATCCCCCAATTGATAAATAGACAAGAAAAATGAAGATACAAATTTCAGACAAAGCAAGCAAAACCATGTTTATCTACTACATATATAATCACTACTGGTTAGAGAAATGCAAACCAAAACAACTCTGATTTCATCTCACACTCATTAGACTGGCTAAAATGACAAAAGTGGGGGG